>NC_041385.1:755088023-755181084 GCF_002162155.2 Triticum dicoccoides
CGAGGGTGAGGGCGACGGCGGGCGGCGTCGAGGGCGAGGGCGACGGCGGCAGGCCTTCGGCGCGGCAGAGAAGACGAGAAATGGAGGCGACGGTTCGGGCCCTTATATTTATAGCCCCCCCTTTAGTCGCGGTTGGGGAGGCGACCCGCGACTAAAGGGTAACAAGGCCGGCCGTACAGAGAGCGAGATCGTGGAGAGAGAGAGAGAATTTTTTGCAGAGTCCGGCCGTACCACCATAGCCGACCTCTGGTATATTATTCTGAATTGAATTAGTTTTATTTTTCTTTTTTTGCAGAGTCCGGCCGTACAGAGAGCGAGACCGTGGAGAGAGAGAGAGATCCGCGACCCGCGACTAAAGGGTAACAAGGCCGGCCTCTGGTATATTATTCTGCAGAGTCCGGCCGTACCACCATAGCCGACCGCGGTTGGTCTGGCCGTCGGCTATGGTGGTACGGCCGGACTCTGCAGAGCGTCATGGACTACATCACGGCCGGCGATATCCCCCGCCTGCGCTACCCTCAGTTCGAGCCACGAGCGCCGCCCGACGACAGCGACGACAACAGCGACGACGACGGCGGCAACTTAGAAGGCGACGACTACCAGTACAACGGCGGCGGCTATGAAGACTACGAGTATGCATATTATACGCCTAGGCAGGAGTATGACTAAATCACTCCAAATTTCATGTATCATCAGTGGTATCTCGAATCATTTGAAAATGGACACCAAACACATCACGGGTAATATAATTCACATGATCCATTCAACAAAGTTTGGTACAATAAATTATTACACATCATTTCTTCCCTTGTGTCCCTGCTTGCTTACGATTGTGCCGTATCCATGGAGCATCCTCATCATTTAACTTAATGCTTGGGTCGGTGTTCACTTTGAAGGGCGGAATTTCAGCAAACATATTATAATCTTCTGACATGTCTGTCTTGTCCTCCACTCCCACGATGTTTCTTTTCCTTGAAAGAACAATGTGGCGCTTTGGATCATCGCATGATGTACTGATCGTTTTCTTATCTTTTCCGTTTCCTCGGTTTGCTACTCATGTCCTTCACATAGAAAACCTGAGCGACATCTTTCGCTAGGACGAATGGTTCGTCAAGGTAACCAAGATTGTTGAAATCCACCATTGTCATTCCGTATTGCTGGTCCACCTTTACCCCACCTCCTGTTAGCTTGAACCATTTGCACCGGAACAAAGGGACCTTAAAGGAGGGTCCATAGTCAAGTTCCCATATCTCCTCTATGTAACCATAATATGTGACCTTTTGCCCATTCTCGGTTGCTGCATCAAAGCGGACACCACTGTTTTGGTTGGTGCTCTTTTTATCTTGGGCGATCGTGTAAAATGTATTCCCATTTATCTCGTACCCTTGGAAAGTCGTTATAGTCGGTGTCTTGGCCAACATGTACAGCTGATCTACAACATCATTGTCATTCATTAAATGTTTTCTCAACCAACTGCCAAAAGTCTCCATGTGGGCCTTCCTAATCCAGGATTCAGGCTTCCCCGGGTTGTCCGAGCGTAAAATATTCTTGTGTTTCTCAAAGTACGGAGCCACCAAGCTGGAATTGGTCAGTACAGTGTGGTGTGCTTCAGTTAGAGAATGGCCGTCCATACATATCGTTGATTTCCTTCCGATCGTGCCTTTTCCACTTAGTCTCCCCTCGTGCCGCGATCGAGGAAGACCAATCGGCTTAAGGTCAGGAACAAAGTCAACACAAAACTCAATTACCTCCTCATTTCCATAGCCCTTGGCGATGCTTCCTTCTGGCCTAGCACGGTTACGAACATATTTCTTTAATACTCCCATGAACCTCTCGAAGGGGAACATATTGTGTAGAAATACAGGACCGAGAATGAAAATCTCTTCGACTAGGTGAACCAAGAGGTGCGTCATAATATTGAAGAAGGATGGCGGGAACACCAACTCGAAACTGACAAGACATTGGATCACATCATTCTGTAACCGTGGTAGATCTTCTGGATTGATTACCTTCTGAGAGATTGCATTGAGGAATGCACATAGCTTCACAACGGCTACTCGAACATTTTCCGGCAGGAGCCCCCTCAAAGCAATCGGAAGCAATTGCGTCATAATCACGTGGCAGTCGTGAGACTTCAGATTTTGGAACTTTTTCTCCGCCATGTTTATTATTCCCTTTATATTGGACGAGAATCCAGACGGGACCTTCATACTGCTCAGGCATTCAAAAAAGATGACCTTTCTTCTTTGGTCAGAGCGTAGCTGGCACGACCTTGAAACCATTCCGGATGCCGGTCATCAGGGTCTTTCAAACGTTGCTGGTCCTGCCGTGCTTCCTTTGTATCATTTGTCTTCCCATACACGCCCAAGAAGCTTAGGAGGTTCACGCAAATATTCTTCGTAACGTGCATCACGTCGATTGCAGAGCGGACTTCTAGGACTTTCCAATATTCTAGCTCCTAGAATATAGATTTCTTCTTCCACATGGCTGCGTGCCCGTCAGCTCCCTTCGGAACTGATTGTCCGCCAGGACCCTTTCCAAAGATGACTTTCAAATCCTTGACCATATCAAATACCTCAGCACCAGTGCGTTCCGCAGGCTTCGGCCGGTGATCTGCCTTGCCGTTGTAATGCTTGCCTTTCTTTCTTACTGGATGAATTTTCGGAAGAAATCGACGATGCCCAAGGTACACGTTCTTCTTACAATTTGGCAAATGTACACTTTCAGTCTCATGTAAGCAGTGCGTGCATGCATTGTATCCCTTATTTGACAGTCCCGAAAGGTTACTAAGAGCAGGCCAATCGTTGATGGTTACGAAAAGCAACGCTCGTAGGTTAAATTCCTCTTTTTTGTGCTCATCCCACACACGGACACCAGGTCTGCCCCACAGCTGTAAAAGTTCATCAACTAATGGCCTTAGGTACACATCGATGTCGTTGCCGGGTTGCTTCGGACCTTGGATGAGCACTGGCATCATAATGAACTTCCGCTTCATGCACAACCAAGGAGGAAGGTTGTAGATGCATAGAGTCACGGGCCAGGTGCTATGGCTGGAGCTCTGCTCGCCAAAAGGATTCATGCCATCTGTACTTAGACCAAATCTTATGTTCCTTGCGTCAGCTGCAAAATTTTTGAACTCTCTGTCGATCTTTCTCCATTGCGTTCCATCTGCGGTGTGTCTCAACTCCCCGTCCGACTTACGGTCCTCTTTGTGCCATCGCAACAACTTGGCATGCTCTTTGTTCCTGAACAGACGTTTCAACCGTGGTATTATAGGAGCATACCACATCACCTTGGCGGGAACCCTCTTCCTGGGTTTCTCGCCCTCAACATCGTCACCAGGGTCATCGCCTCTGATCTTATAACGCAATGCAGTGCATACCGGGCATTCATTCAAATTCTCGTATTCACCGCGGTAGAGGATGCAGTCGTTGATGCATGCATGTATCTTCAGAACCTCTAAACCTAGAGGGCAGACAACCTTCTTTGCTTCGTACGTACTGGCGGGCAACTCGTTATTCTTTGGAAACATATTCTTCAACATTTTCAGCAAGTTTTCAAATGCCGAGTCAGCTACACCTGCCTGTGCCTTCCATTTCAGCAAATCCAGTGTGCAGCCCAGCTTTTTCAGACCATCATCGCATCCGGGGTACAACGACTTTCTGTGATCCTCTAACATGCGATCCAAATTCTCCCTCTCCTTTTCAGTTTCGCAGCGTCTCCATGCATCAGCAATGGTCCGACCAAGATCATCAACGGTCTCATCACGTGCCTCTTCTTCACCTTCACCTTCCCCTTCACCTTCCCCTTCACCTTCAGCATCCTCCATGAAAGTATCACCGAAATGAGCAAGATAGCTTTCATCGATGAAATCATCCCCTTTTTCATCTTCTTCCATTATAACCCCTCTTTCTCCATGCTTGGTCCAACAATTATAGCTTGGCATGAAACCGTGCCGAAGCAGGTGCAGGTGAACTTCTCTTGAGGAAGAGTAACCCTTCTGATTCTTACATTCAACACATGGACAGATAACAAAACCCTTCTGCTTGTTCGCATTAGCCACTACGAGGAAATCTTTCAAACCCGTAGTGAACTCGCGGGAGAGTCGGTTACCGTACATCCATTGCCGATTCATCTGCATTATTATAATATAAAATATATAATTAACCATCATGCATTTGTTAAACTAACTAGCTATAAACAATAGAAATTAAACAATGAACAACACACATGCATATTTTATCAATGACACACATGCATGAAAGGTTCAAGTTGCTAACCGCGATCGAGGAGGAAAAAATAAATGAGGAACCTCAAGTGTGGCTCCAACACTTCATATCATGTTTGTTTCACCCTCTTGGGGCATTTCATCAAACACCTTGTGTGCATAAGAGGAACCAAAAGCAAACCTACACCCCTTTGTGAAGCTTGTGAAGAGAAGTGGCACAAAATGGCTAAGTGAGCGTGCTGAACTGGTATATATAGGGGAGGAGCTTTAGTTGCGGTTGGCCTGGCCAACCGCGACTAAAGGCCTTTGGGCACCTTTAGTCGCGGTTGGCCTGGCCAACCGCGACTAAAGCCCATCACGTACACCAGCTGGCCACCGAGCGCCCTGGGCCCAGGCCTTTGGTCGCGGTTCGTCTGCCGAACCGCGACTAAAGACTTCATTAGTCGCGGTTCCTACAGTTTCGCGACTAATGGGGCTGGACGGAAGCCTCTTTTTCTACCAGTGTTGGCGGCGAGGTTGGCGGCGACCGCCTCCCGCCACTGGAGGGCTTCGAGCTCCTCAGCGTGGCGCTGGCGCTCCGCCTCCTCGCGCACGGTCCGCTCGGCGATGGCGGACACAACGGCGTCGACGTAGTCTTCCGGCCCGATGATTCCGCGGCGGCCGAGCGGAGCGGGCTCCTCAGGCTCCTCTTTCACGGGGACGAAGGCGAACGCGTCCTGCTCCTCTGGCTCCTCCTCGTCCTCCGACCACTCCCTCTTCACGGGGAGAAGGCCCACGCTGGAGGAGGAGGAGCTCCCGGCGTATGAGGACCTCGCGGAGGAGAAGGACGCGCGCCGGCGGTCGTCCTCCGCCGTCTCGCTCCGATGGAAGCTCGCCGGCGGCGACAGGCCGCGGTTGGTCCACTTCCGGGCCCCGTGCTTCCGTGCCCCGTCGGACTGGACGCGCCGCTCGCGCTCCGGGTCCCTTCCGCCGTCGGATTTGTTGCTGGAGCCGCGTCCGGAGCTCCACATTCGGCCCCACATGACGGCTGGAGGCGGGGCGGGTGGTCGCCAGCGGCGAGAAATGTGGGGAGGGGGAAGGGGAATCGTGTGGCTCGGCGGCGGCGAGGGATAGGGTTTGGACCCCCAAACGAGTCGCGAAACCGCAGTTATAGCGGTCGGGACGTGCGGTTTACGGACCACGGTAAAAAAATTTGCGGGCCAGGCGAGTATGCTGGCTTTGTTCTGACCGAAAAAATAGACCGAGCCCCATATACTCACCGGAATTTTATGGCTTTGTTTTTTTACGGGGTCTGCTAGGGTTGCTATAAGAGAACCCAAAATTTTGGCTAGGAACGCTGGATCAAAGATTCCTTGAGAGAAGCCAGCTCCACTAACCGTGGTGGGACCGCTTCCCGTCTGCAGACAGGACAACGTACACCATGTTCATCCTTAATCTGCGGAGCTGCACTGTTACGATTGCTGCTCATCTAGAGTACTACTCCCCCGTTCCTAAATACTTGTCTTTCTAGAGATTTCAATAAGTGATTACATATGAAGCAAAATGTGTGAATTTATATTCTAAAATATGTCTATATATATCCGTATGTGATAACCATTTGAAATTCCTAGAAAGACAAATATTTAGAAACGGAGGGAGTATAAACCATGCTTTTCTTTCGTTTACAGGGCTACTAAACTGCAGAAGTGGAGCTGTGCTTGCCAACATGAAGAGACATGCACACCAAACTTGCACCAGTGCTTCCCACTGAACTCCATGGTTCACAGCCAACAACAGACTGTCCGTACTGTTCATCCGTCTAGTACCCCTTAACAAAAATATCATCAGTGTTCCCCTTAACAAAAATATCGCACGCACCACGTCCTTGCGGTTTGACCAAGCCACCACTAGCCTCTGACCGCCTTTTCATCGCGGCCGGCCAGGCGATTGTTTTCTCGATTATATTGGAAAACACAATGGAAGCTTGTGCTCGCGTGCACTCCATGTTTGGTGCTGCCCCACCACTAATCAACAATCGATCAAATCGATCTGTCCCCGTCGATGCAGCCCCTAATTCCCCGGTCTCGGGTTCCTGTCGCCATTACCTTGCCCACTTTTTTCTCTTTCATTCAATTTTTTTTTGCTTCTCCGCTATTTTATTTGTCCAAAATAGACCAGGGACGATCGATCGAGGCAGGATTTCCCTTTTCCAAACAGATAGCGGATGGTGGATGATGGCTGGTTCGGTCGCCCGTCGCAGTTAAGCCTTGGCATTGACGGGTGCTAATTGAGAGATATCAGTCAGATCCATTGACGTCGCTCCTCAACTAAACTAGTGTGCGCTAGCTACTCCCGCACCTCACCGGAGGAGATGACTAGTCGTCGTCCTCCTAGCTGCTGAAAGGTTCAAACTAGAAGTAGGATTTGGAACTAATACGTACCCGCTTACAGTAGTTTCGACTTCGACAGGTTGGCGCCCCCTTGGCATCCACGTGACCGTATTACGTCCCCGTCATCGTTGCCTAATCACTGAACTACTGCCTATATCATATGTGAAATCAGTTGGACATCAGGGACGGACAATTGAAATTAGATCAACGGATAACCCTTGTTGCTCAAGTCTTGACTTTTACTACAAGCTTGCACATAAAGATGAGCGTGATGGACCGCCTTTGCCAATTTATCCTTTTTCATTTTATAACACATTTACATTTAGTAATGAAGCTGGCCTGGCAAAATTACATGCCGCGCACGCACTGCCGTTTGATTGTCAACAGGAGCGCAGCAGGCATGAGAGCACGTATACGGATAGTCAAACGCATCCCCGTACGGCTACGAAGTCCTCTACGCGTATGCCTTCCTGTATATGAGATGGAGGGTCTCATGAACTACATATAGAGGTATAGTCAAATGGAGTCAAACACAGCTCAGACGACGACGATCATATGGTTGCCGACTCGCCGTCGACTTTTAATTAATTAATTGATTTGCGATTATCCCCTCTAACCTCTAGCTAGATGCACCATGCTCGGAATCGCCACGTGCGCGAAAACGAAGAACAAATGTACCGAAAGGGAAATGGAATTATTAGCGAGCTGGTTGCCTTCGGCGAGAGGGAAAGAACAACTAGAGCCCGTCCACTTGTAAAAGACAAGAGGCACAAACAATTTGTCCTGCGGAATTCCACTGCCAATTGCAGCATATTTCATTTCCCGTGGAGCCGGCCGCGACGTATATATTTAACTACTACTCTACTAGCAGGAGACACAAATATAATTCCTTTTTTTGTGGTGACATCCTGGTCGAAAGGGACACCCATGAGCAACGAGCATATCCTCAGATGGTTTTCGTGGAGCGAGGCCGGCCGTAATTTACAAGGTCAGATCCGGGTTCGGTCACTTGTGGAAAGCCAAGGTTTTTTATTTTGTAGAGAATGGGAATTAAATTATGGTCTTTTGTTGGTTGACCTAATATGGAGATAATCCTCTTTGAGAGCGTGCAAACTTTGGTTATTAGGAGGTACTCGTACTTAGTGGATACAATGATAGAGCTGGGGATGGGAAGTTATAACCATAACTTGGCAGCACTTGAGCGGTGCTCAGATAGATTATGGGGAAAAGACACCACTCGTCTCGTCCTAATAATCAGAACAAAATGTGATCATCTAAAGAAATCACTAATGGGGCCAATAGAATGAGCTTCTTTTTAGAAAGCAAGAAGGAGATTAAGAAAAGAAGAAGTTCGTTAGAAATTATCTGCTTCAGGAAGGTTCTGGCCCTCACCCGCAAAAAAAAAGAAGGAAGAAGAAGAAGGAGAAGGAGGAGGAGGAGGTTCTGGCCCAGTAGGCCTATCAGCATTTGAAAAAAAAATCATTCATTTTAAAAAGTTCATGGATTTGAAAAATATTCACAGATTTAAAAAGATGTTCATGAATTTGAAAAAAACTCATAGATTTGAAATAAAAATTCAAAAATTTGGAAACTATTCACAGATTTGTAAATATGTTGTAGATTTGAAAAACAATATCATGGATTTGAAAGAAAGCTCACATATTTGAAGAAAGTTTGCAAATTTGAAAAAATGTTCATCGACTTGAAAAGGTTCACGTATTAAAATATGTTCAAGTTTTTTTTAGAGTTTGCAAATTCGAAAAAACATTTATGAAAAAACAAAAAAAGGGGTAAACCAAAAGGAAAACAAACAAAAGAGAGTGAAAAAACCAACAGAAAAAAAACAGACCCGAATCTTTCCTAAACCAGCCAAGAAGCTTGTGGAAACTTCCCAAAACTGGGAACGTAAAACGCTTAGATAGGCCGGCCCAATTGCGAAAACAAGCGATGGGGAAGTATGCGGTGCATACAGGGAGCTCCTATAGGGCGCCTTCAGCGGCGCTGAACACAATTGGTGCCCACTGCAGCGCCCTCGTGGGCCGGCCCAGTATCACGAAGCACCAATGTAAAAAACACTAAAATTGTTGGTGCAGGCAGGGCAGGATAACCGATTTTTTCAGTAAGGGGATGGATGAGCAAGTGCTTGTCGGCAGGAGGCAAGGAAGTCCTCATAAAATTTGTAGCTCAGTCTATCCCTATTTACTCCATGTCTTGCTTCAAGCTACCAAGGGGCTTATGTGATCACATCAAATCCATTATCCGGAAGTTCTGGTGGGGTTCCAAGCAAGGAGAACGTAAACCAGCTTGGGTGTCCTGGGACGTAATGACAAGACCTAAACACTTGGGTGGTTTAGGGTTCCGAGATATGGAATTGTTCAATCTTGCACTGTTAGCAAGGCAGGCGTGGAGGATTTTGCATGAACCCTCGACCCTGAGTGCCAGAATTCTGAAGGCGGCCTATTTTCCAGCAAGTACGATTTTGGAGGCTGAGTCAGGTTCTCGCCCATCCCAGGTGTGGCGCGCCATCCTCGAAGGGAGGGATGTTCTGAAACAAGGGGTTATACGATGGATTGGTAATGGTCAGACCACGAACATTTGGACAGATAACTGGATTCCAAAAGAAACCATACCAAGGCCGATCACGTCCCTTGTGCAAAACCTGCCGACTATGGTGGCAGAGCTTCTGTCACCGGCTACTGGTACGTGGAATGAGACATTGGTTCTTTTAGTATTTATTCATTTTGATGCGGATGCAATCTTGAAAATTCCTGTTTGTACGGCAGATGAGAAGTCATGGACTGAGTTGTGGAAAATTGCGGTGCCCTCGAAGATTATCCTATGGAGGCTGGCTTGTCACTCGCTTCCTACTATGGATGTACTTCATCATCGAAATATGGCTACTCAGAATGCATGCCCATTATGTGGTGCTGATGATTCATGGAGGCACACTTTGCTATCATGCTCCATGTCAAGGTGTGTGTGGGCTTTCGCCGACGATGAACTCGTCTCTAAGATGTCAGAGTTTCAAGATTCTAGCGCCAAGGTGTTGCTGTTCGAGCTATCTAAATTGTTAGACCACATGAGCTTCACTAAAATGGCTGTTACATTATGGGCAATGTGGTTTGTGAGAAGGAAGGCTGTTTATGAGGGGATTTTTCAAAGCCCGCGGCAAACTATTGGGTTCGTGAACACCTTCATAGCTGAACTGCACCAAAGTACAATGAGTCGGGCTACGGTTGATGCGCCGAGAGTAATCCAAGCACAATCAAACTTGTGGCTACCTCCAGCTAGGGACGGCAGTTTTGCCCATGGGTATGGGTACCAGCGGGTACCCTACCCGAATACAATGGGCATGTGCAACACTTGAAGAGGTTTTGTACCCATGGGTAATGGATATCCATACCCGCAAAATATATGGGTAGGGCATGGGTATGAAATTGCGCCCATGGGTAACCCAATGGATACCCACAAAAAAATAAATGAAAATAAGTCCTATGACATGTGGTGTCAACATCCAACTCCCATGACCCATCCCTAAATCTTGTATTCTCTAAACCGGCCATAGCTGATATGCTCACACACGCTTTCTCGCCACTCCCCCTACATCATATATGTCTCCTCGAAAAGATGAAATCTTGAATTATCGTCGTCGAAAACTCCTGTCCATCTCTCGATCCGGCGATCCCCAATTCCCACAGCCGTCTCCCACTACATCGAGATTCCACCAATCGTTGCTCATACTCGCTTGATTCCTCCAAGAGGTCACCCACCGGAGGAGGCTGCATCGGTGCTCTACTACTCGCTTATCATCACTTGAATTTTAGACTCATTTCTTTATACTTTATAAATATAAATACCATAGATTGTACCCATTGGATACCCATTGGGTATAGGATACCAGATGGGTATGGGCATGGGTATCGATTTATACCCATGGGTATTGTAGTGGGTGGGTATAGAAGGTTTCTATGGGTATGTGTTTGGGCAAAAGGAGATTGTACCCGCCCATACCCTACCCATTGCCATCCCTACCTCTAGCGCAGGGAATGATGAAGTTGAATGTGGATGCAGCCACAGTGAGAGAGAGGCGGACGAGAAGGGGTGGCTGCAGCTGTATGTCAAAACAACGATGACATCTATCTTGGATCGTTGGCGATTGTTTACTGCGGTATGACGGACCCAGTGATTCTCGAAACATATGCTTGCAGGGAAGCGCTATCACTAGCCGAGGATCTCGCTATTCAGAGCCTCACGGTGGCCTTGGATTGCCAAGGGGTCATCAACGACATCAAATGGGGACTAGGGGTCCTCATGCAGCTATCATACATGAAATAATAGCTCGTAGTTCTTGTTTTCTTTCCTGCAGTTTTGTGCATGAGCGTAGAAATCATAATTTCAAGGCTCACAATCTCACCAATTTTGCTTGTAATTTAGGCATAGGTAGACATGTTTGGTTGGGTGTCCCTCATAACCCAAATCTTGTACCTATGAACATCATTGCGAATCAATAAAGTCGGCGAGATTTCTCAAAAAAAAAAAAAGAAGCTACTACCTTCGACATGCAGACTTTACCGTGAAACTATTATTACTTCCTCCGTTCCCAAATATAGTCTTTCTAGAGAATCCAACAAGTGACTACATAAGGAGCAAAATAAGTGAATCTACACTTTAAAATATGTCTATATGCATCTGTATGTTGTAGTCCATTTGAAATGTCTAAAAAGACTTATATTTAGGAACGGAGGGAATACATAACTCAAGCCGCGCTGTTCCAAAAAAAAAGCTGACGAACAAAAAAAAAGAAGTTTCATGATTTTGTTTTAAAAAAAGATTCATGTATTAAAAAATGTTCACTCATTTCAGGAAAAAGTTCACGGATTTGAAAGCTCATGAAATTTTAAATAGGTCAGTAAGGAAAGTTTAGTGTACATCAAAAAATGTTCAATGGGTATGTAAATAGTTTTTCAGCGCATATCACAAAATTGTTCAATGTGCGGTTAAAAATTGTTCAGATTATATTACAAAAATGTTCAATGTATAAAATTTGTTCATCTTATATAAAGAAAATGTATAATATGTTTTAAATTATTTCAATGTATATCACAAAAATGTTCGCTGTGTAGTTAAAAATTGTTCATCGTACACCGAAAATATTCAGTGTATATTTGAAAATCGCTTGTCATATATAAATTTTTATTCATATTCTCAATAATTGTTCATGTTTTAAAAAGTTCATGGAATTTTAAAATTTTTATCAAATTTTAAAAATAGTTCTCGATTTGATAAAAGTTCATTCAATTTTAGAAATTTCACGAATTTTAAAAAATTCGCATTTTTAAGAAAATATAAAAAGGAAAATGCGAAAATAAAAATAAAAAAGAACCAGAAAAAAAAGGAAAAAAATGCCCAGAAATCAGCGAGCAGTGAAAGCTGGTTTGGTGGGCTCTCGTGGCCTACGTAAATAAAAGAATGAAAATAACTACATGGACACAGTTGGTACGGTGGTCTGTTGGTTATTGTGCTCCTGTTTCAATGGAGAGATCGCGAGTTCGAGCCATGCGCCCGTTTGCGGCAACAGAAGAAACGGGCGCTTAAGGCGCCCGTTAGAAAATGCCGTGCATACACACAAAATTGGATTTGCTACAGATGACATCCCAGTGAAGTACTCATTTGGTGGGCCTGGCAGCGTGCTAAATGCTTTTCAGCGAAAGTGTTGCCTGATGTGCCCGTTTGGCTTCCTTTGTCATAAAACTGATGTAAAGAAGCTCAGTTTTCTAGCATATCCTATTCGGCGCTTCAGGCGCATATTACTGTGCATTTCGCAAACGGGCGCCTCAAGCCCTTCAAGATGGGACGGCCCATCTTCCCCTTTTTTCCTCTGTTTTTAACGCCACAAAGAAACTGCTCAGGCGCACGGTGGGTGTAATTCGAAGCTGAACCTGCAACGTCGTGGTAGTCGTACGCTGCACTAACCACCACCACACCCCCCCCCCCCTACCTCCTTTACCTGATGTGCTCATTCACATCTTCTTCCTTCTTTTTCTTCTTAATCTTTTTTTCTTTTTTCTTCGGAACAATTTTTTTTCTTATCTAATGATTTCTTTTTCAAAGTTGAATGAATTTCTTTCAAAATCAATGAACTTTCTTTCAAAATCGATGACCTTTTTCCATAATCAATGATGTTTTTCAAAACTGATGAACTTATTTTGTAAAATCGATGAACTTTTAACAAATCAAAGAACCTTTTCCATTTTTGTGAATTTTTTCTTTTAAAATCATCAAGTTTTTTTACCCATGAACTTCTTTTGTGAATGATTTTTTAATTCCTGTTTTTTCGAAATAAAAGACATTTTTAAATAGTCAACTGGTCAGACCAGTCAACCGCGACCAAGGAAATACAATTGCCCATCGAGGGAGTCCACCGCGACCTGTTCCGCTAGCGGTGCATGGAAGCGTTCTCCTGCATATTGGGTCGGGCCACGTAGGCGTGCATGTGAGCGCCAGTTCCGCTCGCTGGCGCATCGAAGCCTTCTCCTGCATATTGGGTCGGGCCACGTAGGCGTGCATGTGAGCCGGTTCCGCTGCTGGCGCTTAGGGCATCTTCAGCCGCGCCTCAGGAAGGCCTCCTCAGGTGTTTTTTTTGCGCCGGCGCCGAAAAAACGGCCCAGTCGCGCCCTCAGGAGCTCGATTTTCGCCGACTTGGGCCGAAAACAGCGCCGGCGGACCCAGCCCGAACCCGGCGCGCTGGGGGGCGTCCGGGGGCGCCGGGCGAACTGTTTTGGCGCGAAAAAGCCGCGGGCCCGCCGCGTCAGCGACACGTCTCTCTTCTCGGCCCTTCGTCGTCCTCATCGCCTCGTTTCCCGCGGCGAATCAATGCCAAAGCTGTCGCGCCGGTCAGCCTGCACCATTGATGCCTCACGGGCGGCGCAGTGAAGACCGGACGACGCGCGTCCCTCGCCCTCTCTCGCCCGCCACGCGTACACACGGTGACACGCGCGCCTTGGTCTATATATGAAGCGCCCCGGCGCACTCGGCGACTCACACTCTCCCGCCGCCGTCGTTCGTCCCTCTCCTCTCCTCTCTTTCGCTGTCCCCAATTCACACCCATGGCCGAGCGCTTCCCAGGCGACGGCGCGGCGGCGAACGGCTTCGGCCGCCGCCAACTTCATGAAGACGAGGCTCGCCTCCTTTACGAGGCCGAGTACCCGGTCCCGCCGGACATGCGGGTGCCGGGGCGTGGAGGATCAGCGCGGGCGGCGTGCCGGTGCCCCCGGTACCAACCGGCGCGGCGCGGCGTGCGGAGATCGCACGCATCCGCTCGAACCTGCCGCGTGCAGCGAGGGAGGGGCCACGGTACGCCCCCGACAGCCCGCTCTGGGAACCTTACTTTCGCCGTCGTCAGGCCGAGCAGCTCGAGGCCACCAACGGCGTCGTGCCCTCCGGCAGGCTCAACGCCGCCGGCCGGCGTCTGTGGTGGGGCGTGCCTGGGCGCACGTTGGAGGCCGTCCTCGAGTACATCGAGGGCGGCAACACGCCGCGCCTCGAGTACCCCGCTCCCCCTTCCTTCTCACGCCGCCGGGGAAGCTCCTGGACCCCGAGGCGCATGGAGACTGGGGGGTCCTCTTCCTCGTCCGGCGGCTCGCCCTGCCTCCGCCACGTCAAGCCGGAGCCCCAGGACACGCCGGTCAGCGTGCGCACCCGCAGCTCCGGCGGCGCCAACGCCTCTCCACCCACCGGCCGCTTCGTCCTCGCCGAGCCCAAGCCGGAGCCCGTCCTCCCCGCGGAGTACGAGGAGATAGCCCGACGCGGCTTCTCCGACGAGGACGCCATGCGATAGGCGCGGGACGACTACCTCCGCGACGAGATGGTCCGGCAGCGCCAGGCCCTGGAGGAGATCGCCGCCCGCAAACGTGGGCGCGAGGACGAGCACGGCGTCGTGGTCCTCGATAGCGACGACGACGACGACGACGCCCCCGGACCGTCCAACCCGCCGCGCCAACCGGGGGAGGGATGCAGCAGGGACGGCGGAGGCGGCGGCGACGACGACGACGATGATGACGACGACGGCGGTGACTACACGCGGTTCTACCGCCTCCTCGGCATGTAGAACCGCGTGGGCGGGCGGCGAGGGAGACGGCGGGCGGCGAGGGAGACGGCGGGGGTAGTCCGCGGTAGTTTTTTTTTTCTTTTTTTATAAAATATGTTTAAGTTTGAACGAACTCACTGATGTTTGCGTTAAATTTGAGTCGTTTTTGCGTCGTGTTTGACTTTTTTAACTAACCGTGGGCGCCGCGACTGGGGGGCATCACGCCCCCAGTGCGCGGTTTAGCGCCGGTGCGCCTCCAGGGGGCGATTTTTCGCCCCTCCTGGGGGGCCAACGGCTGGAGATGCCCTTAAGGCGCTCAAAAGGAGCCCCCTATTATCTACTATCACTATAAAAGGCCGAGAGAGCGGAGAACCAAATCATTCTGTCCATCAAAACCTGCAATTTAATGGTCTACATCTCTCCAGCGTATTAAACACGTTTTATACTTTAATTACCCACCATGCCATTACCCTATAATCTACTCCCTCCGTTCCTAAATATATGTCTTTGTAGGGATTTTACTATGAACTAGATACGGATGTATATAGATGCATTTTAAGTATGAATTCATTCATTTTGTTTCGTATGTAGTCTATCTAATGGAATCTCTGCAAAGACTTACATATAGGAACGGAGTGATATCTACTAGTACCAGTATAAGCTTCCCCTCTCTCGCCACGCGCAAGCCCCCCACTTCGCCTCTCTCGCCATGCGCTCGCCCATTCTCACCAGCCAGCCGCCCCATCTTCTACTCTCTCTCTTTCTATACAGTGGATTCCCTCCGTGGCCGCAATACTTTCCCTAATGGTGGGAACCCTAGGTTGGCGTGACGGCGGCGTAGCAGCCGCGGCAGCTTCGGCGCATCAGAAGATTGGGCGCAGCAGCAGGACGTTTCTCCACCACGGCCTCGCCTCTGTCGGCCACGCCTCTCCGCAGCCTCGGGCCTCACCTCCGGATCTGCTGATGACGTCGAAGGCGAAGATGAGGAGCGCGATGAGCATCACGCCACCATAGCGAAGAGGTAGAAATCAAGGAGGCGACGCCTTTTCCAGTAGGCGCCGAGAAGCCCGCCAGCGCCGCCAGGAGGATGAGCCCGTCCAGTATGGACACGACGGGCCAGCGCGTACTCCCCAGTCTGCCACACCGCCAAGCACGAGAGCCACCTCCGCTCGGCCAACCACCTCTAGGAGCTATGCTTCTGCAATGGTGTCATCTACATCAAGCTCGGCCAGCACATCGCACAGCTGGTACGAAACGGAATTCCTAACTCTGTGTCGCCTGAATTCGCTTTGGATTCATTTATCTGTTTGTTTGTAAGATTGCATAATTTTGTGGCTGAGGATCAGCTGCTTGTTTGCTTGTACTACCACAGTCCACAGGAGTATGTTCTGACGATGAGGGCGTCCATGCTCAAGAGGTGCCCAGTCTCCTCATACGAGGACGTCCTCGGAGTCTTCAAGAAAGAGATTGGAGAATTACCACAAACTGTTAGTTCCTTCATTGCATTACTGCATTTTCCTGAAGTTTAGTTGTTGGCCAACGGAGTATTCACCTTGAATCAGAACATGGATTGATGCTCAGCTTGTTTTTACTTAACTCTGACACAGAATTTGTCTTTCACCTATCCAGCTTGCAAGTGCTTCTCTTGCACAAGTCCATGCCGCCACAACACGTGATGGGAAAAAGTCGTTGTTAAGGTCGCTGTTATACTGTAAGAAAAGACTGTAGTTCGTTTTAACAGCAGAATTCAAATCTTTCACTTTTCTGACCCCTGTTTTGGCTTATAAGTTCAACACGACCACTTGAAGGATACTTCTGTAATAGATATCACCACAGTGGATTTAGTAGTGAATGCTCTTCATTATATTTCCCCTACATTTGACTACAGGTACAACCAGTCAACTGTTCTTTGTTTATTACCTACTACCTCGAAAGCTTTTAGGCTTATGCTGATGTGTAGAATTAGTTATGATAGAGAGAAGGACTCCGATCTGCATGTTTTCAAAATACTAATGAAATGTGGGTACGCTTCCTGAAACATCTGTTAGTATTCTGTGATTCCAACAGGTCACGAACTTTCCACACCCTCAGACAGCAGCATTCTATGTGCAATGGTGATGTGATCTTATCCATCTGAAGATTGTGTTATCATTTGTTTAAATTCGAGTAATATAACACATGTAGCTTGCTGGGTATATTTTACAGAAGTTACTTTTGGAAATTTCTTAGCGATTATAGATGGGAAAGCAGGCAACATTGCAGATAAGTCACAACTAGGCACCATGAGCATTGCCCCCACATCTCCTTTTGATGTTATGAAGATATGAAGATATACATGTAGGTTTCCTTTTTGGTAATTTTTGGAAATCATAATTGATATTAATATTATGGTTGTACTGCGATTTGCAAGGTTTCTGGTGTCTCTGTGTACAAATAGATTGAATCTGATTCAGGTGACTTTGATTAATTTCCTTTTCCAAGTTATTTTTTCCTAGCTATTGACCTCTATAAAACATTTCTTTTTCACTTCTATTTTGCTCCCAGGAAATCTGGTTCAAGCCCTACCGCAGTTTTCTATAAGGAAGTTGGAGGCAGCATCAGAAGATACAAGTCTGCGGTAAATTTCTCCCTGATACAGTAATAGTGTTATCTAAAGTCTAATGTAAAATCAACCTCTACTGTTATCCGTTTTCTAAGCATTGTCTGGTCATCATTTGACTTATCATCCTACCTTTTGTAAATCATGGAGTTCTTTAAGTTCAAAAAGTGTGTGCATCAGCTATTTCACTTTACAGTTAAATGGATGGAATGCTTGTGACACAGAAAGCCTCTTTTGTGGATCTATTAACACAAATATTTTTCCAGTATTTCTTTAGATATGGCAACATTTGATCTTCACCTAGAAAATAAATTGGCACAAGCTTACTGACATAGAGTGGCAGGTTAGCGCGCACTAAAAATATTTAAATTCAGAGGAATCTTTCCCAGATAGTTTGTGGTTCCTATATTTCTGCTCATGCTTTTTCAAAAATACCTTTTAGTCATGCTTGCTTTTCTACTGCTTGTGGAAAATTCATTTTTACTATTGGAATATGATGATAAATCTGATTCAAACTGGAATTTAGGTTTCTTGAACAGAAACTAGAAGGATCAGGTTGTACGTGATAGAATATATGCCTAGAAAATGTAAAGGATAATAGATTACCAAGTACTAGAACTGACATACCATTCAAGTTACTTCTTGATGCCATTACAGAAAATAGATGGATCAATAGAATGTTCTCGATTATCATTTTAGGTGTCCTTTTAAGCAGCAACAGCAAGTAGCAGGGCTTCACCTTAGTACTGATTAATAGGAGCATGTTTGAACTACTGCATAGGTAAAAATAATTCCTGAACGACTTCTCTTATGATCCCAGGAAATCTGGTCCAAAGTCCATATCGCTTTCACAGAACAAAGATGGAGGCACAATTGAAAGAGACCAGAGAGACCCTTCTTCTGGATATATTAAAAAGAAAACCGGGCTAGAGATATCATGGCATGTCATTCATTTTGTGTTTGCTTGTGTGCTTATCGTATCTGATGACATGGTAGACATTTATTTTATAATTAGCATATACTTCGGCACATGGTACATTTTGCTTTATTTATGGTCAACAAGATACGTTTACTTAATGTGATCATATAAGTGAACAAACATAGCCAACGGTTAAAGTTTATATCTACCATGTATGTATATTTTTCATTCACATTTGTCTTGCTGCCGTTTAAACACTTACATAGTAGAACTGGAGATTTATCTCATTAAATGAGAACAAATTATATGTTTTTTTTAAATAGCAAATAGAGTGCTCTTGATTGTTTTTTTTGTCTTTTCTGTTTACCCGAATCCAAGAAGTCTGACCATTAGTTAATGAGAATTTTTTGCTTGTATCATTCATGGAACCATAGAAATGAAATATATATTGTGGCTCAACCAATACTTAACAATCTTTTCGCCAAAAAGCAAACAATGTCATTATTTATGTATTCTAAATGAAAATATTATCACTGGTGTGCTCAAGTAAAATTTTAGTGCTTAAAGGAAAATAAACTATTTTATCACTCCTACAGTCCACAAGGAATAAAAGATCATTTTCAGTTAGTAATGTAGAACTCCCAACTTGACTTTTGAACATCTTTTTCTGTGCATGTGCACCCTGTTGAATGGTGTTGTACTTTTACATACTGGAATTGCAGGCAAAACAAAGTGATGGATAGTCTACAAGATTATCTGGATGAATTCATCTCCAGGGTAAAAGAAGCCAACCAATGTGCATAACGTTTGATTGGAAATAATATTGCCTTGAAAATGTACAAGTGCTTTCTTGGCATCTGACATTGCAGAATCAAACATTGATGCTGCCTTGCTAAGCATGCCTTTGTAAATACTCTTTGGGAGAAAAATTATAACTTGCAATTTACAAGTTGCAACATTGATTCCAAAATACATGGTGTTCACACATCTATTTTATGTAGTTTGTGATAAACCAAAATGTTCAGAGTTTTTGGAAGCACCATCAATGGTCTCTATTTATATGGAAATGACATTCAACAACTTTAAACCTAACTCTCGCTATATGTAAGGGCCTGAAAACATGGCTTTTGGCTTTTATGAAGAATGTTACCTTGGCTGTTGGTTTTGGGCATATATGATGAATGTTGCCTTGGACGTTTTTTTTTGCGTGCGTGCGTGCGTGCGTGCATGCGTGCATGCGATAATACTACCATCAACAAGTATACGGTAGTATGAGACATGCATGGAAGGTGTATTTGATTGAGAATAGTTGTATTTTTTGTAAAGAGTATTAGTCGAGACGTGCGTTGCACGTGCAAGCTTATTAGTAAAACATAAGTGGCTAAGCTATAGCCCCTCCCGTGCAATCCGAGTGATTTGAGTAGTTGATCCTTCTGCCTGCCAGCGTGTTGGCCTGATTTTTCTAATTTTCATTTTTTGTTTTACTTCCCATAAGAAATTACCACTGAAGCCAACCGAAGAGTCCAGGCCTAGCCCACTATCCACCTCTGATCTGTCGCTCGCTCCGTATTCTTCTCGCAGGGTGTTGAGCGTCGGGCCGGGCCCGTGGGGCCATGGGCCTGGTAGGCTCCTGCCATTGCGTCCAGTCGACTATCGTCATGGACGGTGGAGGTGGAGCCCTCCCACGTGCAGACGGTGCTGCTGCCCTAGTCTCGTCTCCTCTTCTTCGTCGTGCAGGTCATACTTCGTAGTGCCATGATGAGACAGCATGGGAATCTTCATGACCGTGTTGGCGCAAGGTGGTGGTCGGTTTGGTGGCGAGCACCGAAGTGCCTGAGGTGAAGGTTGGGATCGGGTGAAATCCCTGTTGGCTTGGCCGACACCGACGCGGTGGCGCCTGAGGGTGCCGCCGGATCTTCCTGGAGGGCGTCAGGGCTACCCTTCCTCTCTCCTCGCCGCGTACCGGGGGAAACCCTTGGCAACAGCGTCGTCATCGCCTCGTCCCTTCTTGGAGGTGTTGATTGGTACCGGCGCTTCGGAGTCTCGGAGCTTAGTGGGCGATCTTCAGTGGACGCAGCGGTCGTGAGGCCTCGCCGTTTTTGTCGACCCGCTGTTATCGGCATTTGTTTCTTTTGTATTTTATCTTTCAGTTCTTTTGGGTGTGACTGTGCTGCTTCCACCCAGCACCTATCGTTGATTGTCTCGGATGGTTGCTTTGTAATATAAAGCGGTGGGAAACCCTTTTTCATTAATGGGAGATTCAAATTTTCTTTTGAAAGCTTTGAAACTCAACTCAATCACAGCAGCGGAATAGAAAGACAAAGGAAGTAAATTGATTCAGTCCTCTTCGTCAGAAGCATATTCTTTGAGGAAGGCATTTACAACGGTATGAGCTTGATGGATAATTGGTTTAACTACAGCAAGGGTTACACAACAAGCAAACAGATGCAACAGGATAAGACACAACATGCCAGTGATGGAAATAGTAGCACCTCACAGATATCACAAGTACAACTGAAACACAAGATGGTGAAGAATGAATACAGGTACTGTCGAAGAACAGACCAGGCTTGGAACGGACAGACGGATTGAAATAAACAGAATAGACTGATCAAGAAAACTATCAACACAGAGCACGAATAAGAAATAAACAGAATAGACTGATCAAGAAAACTATCAACACAGATTGAAATAAACAGAATAGACTGAAATAAACAGAACACTCATGGTAGATCATTGTCGGCGAAGGCAATAACACTTCAACACTCAAAGTCAAACTTATCCGTCTAGAGAGTGTGCAGCTCTCAAGAGTAACAGATACAAGAACTCTCACTCAGAACTACTGTGATGCTAAACCATTGTCTAAGTTTGGGCTCTTGGTTTTCTCTCGGTGGATCTTAAACTCAAATCTCTCAGAGAGGGGTTGCTCAAATCAATCTTCTCAAAAATCTCAAGCGGAGCAGCCAACGATCAAAGTTGGAGCGGGGTGGCTATTTATAGTCGCAGCCTTCCCAGATGGGAAATGACCAAATTGGACATCGGCCTCAGCCAATGGCCGAAAGATACAATTCCAACGGTCAGATTTGAGCACAACGGTAACATTTCTCGCGGAGAAAGAAATGCTAAATCCTTGGTCCGAGGCAAATCTTTCGCAGCGAAGAAGATCACCGTCTTTGCTGGCAAGTATTTGTTCGGAACATAAAGAGATTTCTCTCACAACTTTCATAGGTTGTGGCTAAGCATCACAACTGATCTAAGCATCGAGAACCTATACCCCTCTTAATAGTATGGAGGTCCTATGACTCGAAAGACTGAAAGAAGAAAAACAAAATGAATGCTACGTCTTCACTTTGTCTTCGACTTCAATCGCTGCAGTCAATTTCTTCGGACGACAGTACCGAAACAAAAGCTCCTGTTCAACAGTAAATTTTCGAGGGGTCGATTTCTTCACATTAATCTTCTCGACTCTATCACTTAATAAATATAACTCGTTCTTCTCTGCAGCGCAGATATGCTTCGGTGAAGTTCCTCGAACTCAGCACCGGAGACAACATTCTCTTCGGTTGTGTATGGACTTTTCTCTCTGTGTGCACTAACAAACAAATTAGCCCTTACATGTTTCTGTCAACAATCTCCAAAACATAAGGTAGGTAGATATTGCACCAACATGATTATACTACCTTTTTCTCTGTCATGTGATTTCCTTCAGATTAGTTGTATAATAATTGTCCAGAAGGTTACCAATCTATTAACAAATGATACCTTGGTATCATTAGGATTGAGGATAGTTTAAGGTTACAATTATATTTTCTTAACTTGCACCGTTTATGTGTTGAAATATCATCTAAGTGGTCATGTAGCTTGCACAAAGTCATGTTGCAGCTGGTGTGCTTGGTGTTTCGGGCCTACTGGAAATACGATTGTGTTTATGATCTCCAGTGTCCTATTTTTTTTATGATTCCAATCTCTTACATGTCCTCTAGATGCAGAATGTCCTCTGGATGCAGACACACTTCGTACCTGAAAGCCATCCATGAGCTATGGCTGATTTTTGTGTACTGATGGATGAAGTAATGCAGATCCTTTTGATGCAAACACATTTGATGTATCGATGGAGGGATCACGCTCTGGGTAGACAAGCCAATCATATCTTTGTTTGTCGGCGTTCTACTACATGTTACATGTGTTCATCATTGACTATATGATGCTGGTTAGTCCGGTGCTTTAGTTCGCATACATCTTGATTTTCTCTATACAAAATGCTTGCAGGTTGATGATAATTTACCAATTAAATTGGGATGCTAATGCTTAAAGCCAATGGAACTCTTTAGATTAAAAGTAATTTCGGTAAATTTAAATTTATATGTTTTCACATCTATAAGAGTTTGGTTCGGATGTTGCCTCATGAGCTGTTGTTCTGTGCTCGAGGAACTGGAATTCTACAAAAAAATCACACCAGAAAGGAAATGGAGTACAAATCCAATATAACAATAATTGTCCGATGGTACCTTACATATAATCTCTGTGTATGTCAATCTACTTCAAAATCCTTCTTATGTTGTTAGCAGGGTCATTTTGGTGATGGCGCGATCCTGCTGTGCTGACCGTCAAGGTGGACATCGTCCTACCAAATGCACCTGAAGTTAACATTATTAATCCATCCATGTCTTTTGTTGCACCTCTTGCTCTAGAACAAGGTCCAGAGGAAAAGGGTGATTTAGCCTTTGGAACCGGAGACCAAAATCCCAGGCAAGTGCAGAAGCAAGTTAACTCATGGCGATACTCACAGTCAATTTGTGTACTGTATGCTCCTGCGATGTTTGTCTTTTATAAATGGTTATTTGATTTATTTCCTGCAAATAGTTCTAGCTCTTCACCTTTGCAAAGGTTTACGATTTCAACGATCTTGACTCTATTTTTCAAGAGGTAGCAATGTGATTTAAGATAAAGGTACCGTTTTGATATAAACATGTATCGCTGCACCTACTCTGTTTCCTATCCATTGTCATGTGTACACTCTCTCCACACTTCCATTCAAAACCAGTAATGCAAAAGGTAAGCTTTAATTTTTGTCAAGTTTGGAGTCTTGCAAGTTAATGCATCAGGATTTAAATTCTTTAAGCATTCTAGCATATGTATAATTACATTCTTGACTATTTCCCATTTGCTGTTTGTTAACCTGAAGTTGGTCTCTTGGAGTCATTAACTAGGAAAACTTCAGCTAGATTCGATAGAGTTATGTTTTTTCATTTGATAGTTTCGTTCCAGTTTGCTGAAGATTGATCATCCATGTAGTCATGCTTTATAAGTGTTTGGGGTTGGCCTGGTAGCTCATGTGTTTTCAACTGTTCATAATATAGGTTTAATTACGGCAAAGCAGGAGAAGTTAGATTATTAATTTTCCAAGCATTTGCTCATGGTTGAAATTTCTGTCTGGGCTATAGATGGGCATATTGTCCAGCACCATGGTGGCTTCAGTGCACGCCACGTCCCTGGGAGGCTCCAATGTCGCGCCCGTAACTATACCTCTGGCGAAGCGCCAGGGGTCTGCCACCGAGAGTATCTATTCCTCAGTATCTCAACAATATGGCATAACATTGATTTGGTTAATTTAATTCACATATGGAGCTTGCTTTGTTTTATATTGTACTCAGGTGCTTCATTTATTAACTTGCCTTTCTTTCCAGGGTGCAATACGCTACCAAGCACATGCACTTCCCTTTTGATACGCTACTAAGCACATGCACTTCTCTTTTGATACCTTACTAAGCTCATGCACTTCCCTTGACCTGTTAAATTCTTCAAACGTTTGAGTTTTTGAGTCAAGTTCCCCTGCTCTAGAGGTATTATAATGGAACAGAACGAAAAGCGATGGATTGTCTTTGCAAAATAAAAACAAGTCTGACTTGCGTCCATCAATATTAAGCAGTGCAGTTGTCAGAAGTCAGGATCTAGAGTTCAATAGTAGTTGCGAGTTTTGGCCCCTTTGTAAATAGGGAACTCCTCTCCATCCCGACAAAATAGAAAATATGGATAAATTTAGTATTGTGATATACTATAAGAAAGGTACTCTTCAAAAGCATATGCCGAAGATCTCACGTGTTGAGTGTGATGATACAACCTTACATCTGTCTTAGTTAGCTGTTGCCACAAGTATTTACTAGGTCATGGAAATTTAGGCATGAGATTTATTTCTCGAATAGAAGATCCCTCCAAACTATGTGTTGCTTCTGGTTCCATGTGAATTCTTACCAGGTTGAATGATTTAGGGAAAGATGTTGAATGGTCATCCACAAATTTAATTCGTCGTGTAAATATCCGCCATTGGGAGGACGGATGCTTATGAATCTCACCAATATTTACAAAAGTAAAAATTAATCCTTGATGCCTATGAACCTCACCCAATGACACCGAACCATACCAGATTTTTTGTGCAGGCATCGTAGGTGTTCCAGAAAGTGTTGTTCAGGGTCTGCTCACCAAGGAGGAGTCCACCTTCTCAAGATGAGAAGATCGATTCAGAATTGGTAATTTATTGCTATATATATATATATATATATATATATATATATATATATATATATATATATATATATATATATAGACACACACACAGACGGTCTATTATGATAATATTAGCAGAATAGCTATTCTGCACATCACTTTCACACTGCACGCTGAACGCAAGTGCACGTCATTCTTTGAACCAAGTGTGCTGCAGTACTCACACGAGTGAACTTCTCGTCGGAAAAAACTGCACGCGTTATTTTTTCGGTACTGTTTTCGCTTTAATTTTTTAACTGTTTATCAGAATGAGGCATGTAATATACCGTTGAAAAGCTATGGGTTAGGCGCAACTTCGACATGTTGAACACTTTTCGAGATTCCATGTGGTTTAAGAGCAGTTTTGAAAATGGTGCGGCCCATGACAAGTGGCAGCGAGTGTTTTTTCACGTTTTTTTCTAAACCGCTCGAGCAAATGATACGCCGTTGGATAGATATCATCGAGGCGCATCTTTTTCATATATAAATCTTTCTCTAATTCGTTACGGTTTAAGAGCAGTTTCAAATTTACTAAATCACGGAATTCTGTTTTTCAAGTTTTTTTAAAATGCTGGTATTGTTTTCGCTCCAGTGTTTGAACCGTTTGTCGAAATGAGGCGTGTAATATATCGTTGAAAAGCTATGGACGAGGCGCAACTTTCATATGTTGCAATGTTTTTGAGATTTCTTACGGTTTTAAGTTCACTTTGAAAATTGTGTGGCGGACGACGAGTGGCAGCTGCTGTTTTTCGCGAAATTTTTACAAACCGCTGCTCAGAATGATTCAAACGATACGCCGTTGGAAAGGTATCGACGAGGCGCAACTTTTTTATGTAGAACACTCTCTCTAATTCTTTACGGTTTAAGAGCAATTTTAAATTTACCGAAATGCGGACACTCTGTTTTTCGCGACACCCAAATCGAGGTGCGTACTTCATCCGACTGAAAACCACACTGCATCGGATGAAATGCCGCACTGCATTAGACGGGGAAAAGAACTGCATGGTTTCTTTTTTGTGGGACGTAAATTTTTGAAGACGAGGAAGAAAACCGCACTGCTTTTAGACTGAAAACCGCACTGCATCAGACGGGCTAGCGGACTGCATGATTTTTTTTGTGGGACGCAAACTTTTGAAGACGAGGAAGAAAACCGCACTGCTTTTAGACTGAAAACCGCACTGCATCAGACGCGCTAGCGGACTACATGATTTTTTTTCCTTTTCCATTTACATAAGAAGGGCTTCCTCGTGGGTTTTCCATTTTCCTTTTACATAGCGAATCACAAGTCATCACACAAACGAACTACATCAGATTTCTTCAATAATTACAAACTAAATTTTGCATTTTTTGTCTTCTCCTGCAATAGCTAACTGAAGTCCACTTGATTTTTTTCTAAACAAAAGAACAAAACAAAAAACAGTATCACCTAACAGCGGACCATAGCAGCACACTGCACGCATACACACACCGCACTGCAATCATTTTTCAAAAGAAGTGAGACCACCGCATCTGACAATACATTTTTGTCATCTAAAAAAACAGATGACTGAGGGGGTGGACTGCACGCATACACACACCGCATTTTGCAAGCATACACACAATGAGCTGCATAGTTTCTTTTTACATTATCTCCACTGATATAACTCACAACCTTCTATAGCAACGAACTACACTATTTTTTCAGATGAGCTGCGTCGACGAGGCGTACTGCATCTAAAAAGAAATGGACTTCTCCATGGATTTTCACAATGAACTGCAAAAAATATTCAGTGAGCTTCAAAACATATTCAAAGGAGCTGCAACCGTCGGGGGAAGCAGTAGCAAACAGGGAGGAGCTCATCGAGGGGGAGGGGAACCAGATCGATGCTGGTTGGGAGCGGCACCCGATAGGAGAACTTCTCCTTCCTCCTCTATGCTCGTGGCCTAGCCCGCCGGTGAGGGTGCATCCAGTGGGGAAGTCAAGGGCGCGGCGCCGGCGGTGGTGGCCCGGAGCACCCCTTCGTGGAGGTGGTGGCCGCGTGTGGCCGGTGGTGGCGGCCCGGAGCCCCTCTGCCTCCCCTGGACGGATCTGGTGGTGGGGCCGCAACACGGAATCCAAACCACGGGGTAGGGGGGAGAAAGAAGTGGGCTTGGGCAGGGCCAGGGCGCCGGCGCCGGCGACAAAGGAAGTAGGGTCGGCGAGGTGGGGCTGACTGGGGAACACGCGTGGGGGATCCACGAATCCAGTGGATCCAGGCGCGGTGGAGGCCGGATCCGACAATCGCCAACGTCCACGGCCACTAGAGGGGAGGGAAGGGCAGCAGTGGGAAGCCGGGCAGGTGCGGGAGAGGGAGGTAGAGGAGGATTGCACGGAGGAGCTCCGGTAGTGGTCATAGGGGGGCAGTGGCCGCCGGATCCGATGGAGGGGGCCTCGTTGGGGGCCAGTGGCGGCCGGGTCCCGCCATCGCCGCGGAGTGCGCCGACAGTTGGGAGGGCGCTGGCCCGAACCGGCCATGTTGGAGGAAGGAGGCGGGGTGGGGCAAGGCCCCGATGGAGCTGGAGGAAGGAGGAGGCACTGCAGTTGGGTCGTCGGTGGTCGGTGGTGGGAGAACCGCCGCGGGGTAGGAAGTGGTCGGGGGTGCGGTGTCCTGACCCGGGGGGCTGGCGCAGATCTGACGCATGGTAGGTGCGGGAGGACCGACTGGGGTGGGGGGGAAGAAGGTGGAGAGGAGAGGTCGTGGGAGGAGAGGAAAGAGTGGGTGGGGTGGATCGGTTCGGCTGGCTCTGTCGGTTAGGGTGGTGTGCAGAATAAAATTTTGTGTGTGTAGAATAAGGTCTTAAGGGGGTGTTATTAGAATAGACCCACCCTTTCAACCATTTCAATCTTGTGTATAAAGAAATAATTGACACAGTGAGGCTGATAGTTAGATTCATTTTTGTTTACTTTTGTATGGTCGAAAATATCGTTGTTCAGCTTCCTTAATTGGTCACTTTTTTTTTAATTTTGCAAAGAAACACGTCATCAGGCTGTCCACATCGAGTTAATTCTCTGTCTCATATTGCACTACAACCAACAATCTAATGAACCAGAATTAATGTGGGCCATCTTTTGGTTGATAACTACATGATTCAACTGCCATAAGTTTTGCGTAACAGAACAACGAATTACTATTTTTATTTTCAACCCAATTAGTTAACTCATATGTATACGATCTCCAAGTTTAGTCTACATGGTACTTTAAGGTTCAATTTTAGTACACTTTCAGAAGACTGTTTCACCATGGATTCTAGCATTTGACATTGCTTCTAGGAAGTTCTTAGGCTATAGTACAGTGCAAATAGTGTATAAACTCTTACTGGCACTCTTTCCTTGAAGTTACGGGTGTACCATTGTTTTCCTTGAAGCGACTCCAAACTCAGCATGCACCTTAAAGTTTGACTCAATACATCATGTTTCTTCTGAAATTCGAACAACCACTTTGGTATTTTAATTATAATTAACAGATTTTATTGATGCCTCATCTTTCAAATATGTGATACAAACTTGCCCATGTGAGATTGTGGTAGATTTATTAGAGTGGTATTTTCTCTGCGTTTACTCCAGGTGGCAGAAAAGTTTATTCCAGTTAGCAAAAAATGCATATCTGATTCCATTGCTCACGTAGGCCACCATAGGATAAGCAGATCAAAGGAAATGATGTGCCTATAGTATCCCACTAGTAGAAACATGGCTTTGGTCCAATCAGGGAAAGCCCATTAATCTCGGTTCACTCATGAACCGGGACCCATGGAGGCATAGGTCCTGGTTCCTGAGGCCAGGGGGCCGGCCGGGCCACGTGGGGCATGTTGGAAATATGCCCTAGAGGCAATAATAAAAGGATTATTATTATATTTCCCTTTTCATGATAATTGTCTTTTATTCATGCTATAATTGTATTATCTGGAAATCGTAATACACGTGTGAATACATAGACCACAATATGTCCCTAGTGAGCCTCTAGTTGACTAGCTCGTTGATTAACAAATAGTCATGGTTTCCTGACTATGGACATTGGATGTCATTGATAACGGGATCACATCATTAGGAGAATGATGTGATGGACAAGACCCAATCCTAAGCATAGCACAAAGATCGTGTAGTTCGTTTGCTAGAGCTTTTCCAATGTCAAGTATCTTTTCCTTAGACTATGAGATCGTGTAACTCCCGGATACCGTAGGAGTGCTTTGGGTGTACCAAACATCACAACGTAACTGGGTGGCTATAAAGGTGCACTACAGGTATCTCCGAAAGTGTCTGTTGGGTTGACACGGATCGAGACTGGGATTTGTCACTCCATATGACGGAGAGGTATCTCTGGGCCCACTCGGTAATGCATCATCATAATGAGCTCAAAGTGACCAAGTGTCTGGTCACGGGATCATGCATTACGGTACTAGTAAAGTGACTTGCCGGTAACGAGATTGAACAAGGTATTGGGATACCGACGATCGAATCTCGGGCAAGTAACGTACCGATTGACAAAGGGAATTGTATACGGGGTTGCTTAAATCCTCGACATCGTGGTTCATCCGATGAGATCATCGAGGAGCATGTGGGAACCAACATGGGTATCCGGATCCCGCTGTTGGTTATTGACCGGAGAGCCGTCTCGGTCATGTCTACATGTCTCCCGAACCCGTAGGGTCTACACACTTAAGGTTCGGTGACGCTAGGGTTGTAAAGATATTAGTATGCAGCAAACCAAAAGTTGTTCGGAGTCCTGGATGAGATCCCGGACGTCACGAGGAGTTTCGGAATGGTCCGGAGGTAAAGAATTATATATGGGAAGTCGAGTTTCGGCGATCGGGAAAGTTTCGGGGGTCACCGGTATTGTACCGGGACCACCGGAAGGGTCCCGGGGGTCCACCGGGTGGGTCCACCCATCCCGGAGGGCCCCATGGGCTGAAGTGGGAGGGGAACCATCCCCTGGTGGGCTGGTGCGCCCCCCTAGGCCCCCCTCTATGCCTAGGGTTAGGAACCCTAGGGGAGGGGGCGCCTCCACTTGCCTTGGGGGGCAAGTCTCCCCCCTTGGCCGCCCCCCCTAGGAGATCCCATCTCCTAGGGCCGGCCCCCCTGGGGTCCCTATATAAAGAGGGGGGTGGGAGGGCAGCCACACCCTGACATCTGGCGCCTCCCTACCCCTCTTGCTACACCTCCTCCTCCCGTAGTCGGTTGGCGAAGCCCTGCCGGAACCCTGCTGCATCCACCACCACGCCGTCGTGCTGCTGGATCTTCATCAACCTCTCCTTCCCCCTTGCCGGATCAAGAAGGAGGAGACGTCACGCTGACCGTACATGTGTTGAACGCGGAGGTGCCGTCCGTTCGGCGCTAGGATCTCCGGTGATTTGGATCACGACGAGTACGACTCCCTCAACCCCGTTCTCTTGAACGCTTCCGCTCGCGATCTACAAGGGTATGTAGATGCACGCCTCTCTCTCGTTGCTAGATGAACTCATAGATTGATCTTGGTGAACGTAGATTTTTTTTATTTTATGCAACGTTCCCCACGAGTGGCATCATGAGCTAGGTCTATGCGTAGTTCTCTATTGCACGAGTAGAACACAAATCTGTTGTGGGCGTAGATGTTGTCAACTTTCTTGCCACTACTAGTCTTATTTTGCTTCAGCGGTATTGTGGGATGAAGCGGCCCGGACCGACCTTACACGTACGCTTACGTGAGACAGGTTCCACCGACTGACATGCACTAGTTGCATAAGGTGGCTAGCGGGTGTCTGTCTCTCCCACTTTAGTTGGCGCGGATTCGATGAAAAGGGTCCTTATGAAGGGTAAATAGAAGTTGACAAATCACGTTGTGGTTATTCGTAGTTAAGAAAACGTTCTTGCTAGAACCCTATTGCAGCCACGTAAAAGATGCAACAACAATTAGAGGACGTCTAACTTGTTTTTGCAGCAATTGCTTTGTGATGTGATATGGCCAAAAGTTGTGATGAATGATGAATGATATATTATGATGTATGAGATCATGTTCTTGTAATAGGAATCACGACTTGCATGTCGATGAGTATAACAACCGACAGGAGCCATAGGAGTTGTCTTAATTATTGTATGACCTGTGTCAATGATTTAACACCATGTAATTACTTTACTTTATTGCTAAACCGTTAGCCATAGTAGTAGAAGTAACAGTTGGCGAGCAACTTCATGGAGACACGATGATGGAGATTATGATGATGGAGATCATGGTGTCATGCCGGTGATGAAGATGATCATGGAGCCCCGAAGATGGAGATCAAAGGAGCTATATGATATTGGCCATATCATGTCACTACTATATAATTGCATGTGATGTTTATTATGTTTATGCATCTTGTTTACTTAGAACGATGGTAGTAAATAAGATGATATCTTATAATAATTTCAAGAAAGTGTTCCCCCTAACTGTGCGCTGTTGCTAAAGTTCGTCATTTCGAAGCACCACGTGATGATCGGGTGTGATAGATTCCTACATTCACATACGACGGGTGTAAGACAGTTTTACACATGAAAAAACACTTAGGTTAACTTGACGAGCCTAGCATGTACAGACATGGCCTCGGAACACAGAGACCAAAAGGTCGAACATGAGTCGTATGGAAGATACGATCAACATGGAGATGTTCACCGATGATGACTAGTCCGTCTCACGTGATGATCGGACACGGCCTAGTCGACTCAGATCATGTAACACTTAGATGACTAGAGGGATGTCAAATCTGAGTGGGAGTTCATTAAATAATTTGATTAGATGAACTTAATTATCATGAACTTAGTCTAAAATCTTTGCAAAATATGTCTTGTAGATCAAATGGCCAACGCTCATGTCAACATGAACTTCAACGCATTCCTAGAGAAAACCAAGCTGAAAGATGATGGCAGCAACTATTCGGACTGGGTCCGGAACCTGAGGATCATCCTCATAGCTGCCAAGAAAGCATATGTACTAGAAGGACCGCTAGGTGAAGCACCCATCCCAGAGAACCAAGACGTTATGAACGCTTGGCAGTCACGTGCTGATGATTACTCCCTCGTTCAGTGTGGCATGCTTTATAGCTTAGAACCGGGCTCCAAAAGCGTTTTGAGCAACACGGAGCATATGAGATGTTCGAGGAGCTGAAAATGGTTTTCCAAGCTCATGCCTGGGTCGAGAGATATGAAGTCTCCGACAAGTTCTATAGTTGTAAGATGGATGAAAATAGTTCTGTCAGTGAGCACATACTCAAAATGTCTGGGTTGCACAACCGCCTGTCCCAGCTGGACATTTACCTCCCGGACGAGGCAGTCATTGACATAATCCTTCAGTCGCTCCCACCAAGCTACAAGAGCTTTGTGATGAACTACAATATGCAGGGGATGGTGAAAACTATTCCTGAAGTATTTTCAATGCTGAAGTCAGCAGATGTAGAAATCAAAAAGGAACATCAAGTGTTGATGGTCAATAAAACCACCAAGTTCAAGAAAGGCAAGGGTAAGAAGAACTTCAAGAAGGACGGCAAGGATGTTGCCGCGCCCGATAAGCCAGTTGCCGGGAAGAAGTCAAGGAATGGACCCAAGCCTGAGACTGAGTGCTTTTATTGCAAAGGGAAGGGTCACTGGAAGCGGAACTGCCCCAAATACTTAGCGGACAAGAAGGCCGGCAACACTAAAGGTATATGTGATATACATGTAATTGATGTGTACCTTACCAGTACTCATAGTAACTCCTGGGTATTTGATACCTGCGCCGTTGCTCATATTTGTAACTCATAGCAGGAGCTGCGGAATAAGCGGAGACTGGCGAAGGACGAGGTGACGATGCGCGCCGGAAATGGTTCCAAGGTCGATGTGATCGCCGTCGGCACGCTACCTCTATATTTACCTACGGGATTATTTTTAAACCTCAATAATTGTTATTTAGTGCCAAGTTTGAGCATGAACATTGTATCTGGATCTCGTTTAATACGAGATGTCTACTCATTTAAATCCGAGAATAATGGTTATTCTATTTATATGAGAGATATGTTTTATGGTCATGCCCCGATGGTCAATGGTTTATTCTTAATGAATCTCGAACGTAATGTTACACATATTCATAGTGTGAATACCAAAAGATGTAAAGTTGATAACGATAGTCCCACATACTTGTGGCACTGCCGCCTTGGTCACATTGGTGTCAAGCGCATGAAGAAGCTCCATGTTGATGGACTTTTAGAGTCTCTCGATTATGAATCATTTGACACATGCGAACCATGCCTCATGGGCAAAATGACCAAGACTCCGTTCTCCGGAACAATGGAGCGAGCAACCAACTTATTGGAAATCATACATACTGATGTGTGTCGTCCAATGAGCGTTGAGGCTCGCGGAGGATATCGTTATGTTCTCACTCTCACTGATGACTTAAGTAGATATGGGTATGTCTACTTGATGAAACACAAGTCTGAGACCTTTGAAAAGTTCAAGGAATTTCATAATGAAGTAGAGAATCAACGTGACCAAAAAATAAAGTTCTTACGATCAGATCGTGGAGGAGAATATTTAAGTCACGAATTTGGTACGCACTTAAGAAAATGTGGAATCGTTTCACAACTCACGCCGCCTGGAACACCTCAGCTTAACGGTGTGTCCGAACGTCGTAATCGCACTCTATTGGATATGGTGCGATCTATGATGTCTCTTACCGATTTACCGCTATCATTTTGGTGGTACGCTCTAGAGATAGCTACATTCACTTTAAATAGGGCACCGTCTACATCCGTTGAGACGACACCGTATGAATTATGGTTTGGGAAGAAACCTAAGCTGTCGTTTCTAAAAGTTTGGGGATGTGATGCTTATGTCAAGAAACTTCAACCTGAAAAGCTTGAACCCAAGTCGAAAAATGCGTCTTCATAGGATACCCTAAGGAAACCATTGGGTATACCTTCTACTTAAGATCCGAGGGCAAGATCTTTGTTGCCAAGAACGGATCCTTTCTGGAAAAAGAGTTTCTCTCGAAAGAAGTAAGTGGGAGGAAAGTAGAACTCGATGAAGTACTACCTCTTGAACCGGAAAGTAGTGCAGCTCAGGAAAATGTTCCTGTGGTGCCTACACAGACTGGAGAGGAAATTAATGATGATGATCAAGGTACTTCGGATCAAGTTGCTACTGAACTTCGTAGGTCCACAAGGACACGTTCCACACCAGAGTGGTATGGTCACCCTGTCCTGGAAATCATGTTGTTAGACAACGGTGAACCTTCGAACTATGAAGAAGCAATGGCGGGCCCAGATTCCAACAAATGGCTTGAAGCCATGCAATCCGAGATAGAATCCATGTATGAAAACAAAGTATGGACTTTGACAGACTTGCCCGATGATCGGCGAGCGATAGAAAACAAATGGATCTTTAAGAAGAAGACGGACGCGGATGGTAATGTTACCATCTATAAAGCTCGACTTGTCGCTAAGGGTTATCGGCAAGTTCAAGGGGTTGACTACGATGAGACTTTCTCTCCCGTAGCGAAGCTAAAGTCCGTCCGAATCATGTTAGCAATTGCCACATACTATGATTATGAGATATGGCAGATGGACGTCAAAACGGCATTCCTTAACGGCTATCTTAAGGAAGAACTGTATATGATGCAGCTGGAGGGTTTTTTCGATCCTAAGAATGCTAACAAGGTATGCAAGCTCCAGCGATCCATTTATGGGCTGGTGCAAGCATCTTGGAGTTGGAACATTCGCTTTGATGAAATGATCAAAGCGTTTGGGTTTATGCAGACTTATGGAGAAGCCTACGTTTACAAGAAAGTGAGTGGGAGCTCTGTAGCATTTCTCATATTATATGTAGATGACATACTTTTGATGGGAAATGATATAGAAATTTTGGACAGCATTAAGGCCTACTTGAATAAGTGTTTTTCAATGAAGGACCTTGGAGAAGCTGCTTACATATTAGGCATCAAGATCTATAGGGATAGATCGAGACGCCTCATAGGTCTTTAACAAAGCACATACCTTGATAAGATATTGAAGAAGTTCAAAATGGATCAGTCCAAGAAAGGGTTCTTGCCTGTATTGCAAGGTGTGAGAGTGAGCTCAACTCAATGCCCGACCACAGCAAAAGATAAAGAAGAGATGAGTGTCATCCCCTATGCCTCAGCCATAGGATCTATTATGTATGCCATGCTGTGTACCAGACCTGATGTAAACCTTGCCGTAAGTTTGGTAGGAAGGTACCAAAGTAATCCCGACAAGGAACACTGGATAGCGGTCAAGAATATCCTGAAGTACCTGAAAAGGACAAAGGACATGTTTCTCGTTTATGGAGGTGACGAAGAGCTCGTCATAAAGGGTTACGTCGATGCTAGCTTCGACACAGATCTACATGACTCTAAGTCACAAACCGGATACGTGTATATGTTGAATCATGGAGCAGTAAGCTGGTGCAGTTGCAAGCAGAGCGTCGTGGCGGGATCTACATGTGAAGCGGAGTACATGGCAGCCTCGGAGGCAGCACATGAAGCAATATGGATGAAGGAGTTCATCACCGACCTAGGAGTCATACCCAATGTGTCGGGGCCAATCACTCTCTTCTGTAACAACACTAGAGCTATTGCCCTTGCCAAGGAGCCCAGGTTTCACAAGAAGACCAGGCACATCAAGTGTCGTTTCAACTCCATCCGTGAAAATGTTCAAGATGGAGACATAGATATTTGCAAAGTACACACGGATCTGAATGTCGCAGATCCTTTTACTAAACCTCTTCCGCGAGCAAAACATGATCAACACCAAAACTCTATGGGTGTTCGATTCATCACAATGTAACTAGATTATTGACTCTAGTGAAAGTGGGAGACTGTTGGAAATATGCCTAGAGGCAATAATAAAAGGATTATTATTATATTTCCTTGTTCATGATAATTGTCTTTTATTCATGCTATAATTGTATTATCCAGAAATCGTAATACACGTGTGAATACATAGACCACAATATGTCCCTAGTGAGCCTCTAGTTGACTAGCTCGTTGATCAACAAATAGTCATGGTTTCCTGACTATGGACATTGGATACGGGATCACATCATTAGGAGAATGATGTGATGGACAAGACCCAATCCTAAGCATAGCACAAAGATCGTGTAGTTCGTTTGCTAGAGCTTTTCCAATGTCAAGTATCTTTTCCTTAGACCATGAGATCGTGTAACTCCCGGATACCGTAGGAGTGCTTTGGGTGTACCAAATGTCACAACATAACTGGGTGGCTATAAAGGTGCACTACAGGTATCTCCGAAAGTGTCTGTTGGGTTGACACAGATCGAGACTGGGATTTGTCACTCCGTATGACGGAGAGGTATCTTTGGGCCCACTCGGTAATGCATCATCATAATGAGCTCAAAGTGACCAAGTGTCTGGTCACGGGATCATGCATTACAATACGAGTAAAGTGACTTGCCGGTAACGAGATTGAACAAGGTATTGGGATACCGACGATCGAATCTCGGGCAAGTAACGTGCCGATTGACAAAGGGAATTGTATACGGGGTTGCTTAAATCCTCGACATCGTGGTTCATTCGATGAGATCATCGAGGAGCATGTGGGAACCAACATGGGTATCCAGATCCCGCTGTTGGTTATTGACCGGAGAGCCGTCTCGGTCATGTCTACATTTCTCCCAAACCCGTAGGGTCTACACACTTAAGGTTCGGTGACGCTAGGGTTGTAAAGATATTAGTATGCAGCAAACCGAAAGTTGTTCGGAGTCCCGGATGAGATCCTGGACGTCACGAGGAGTTCCAGAGTGGTCCGGAGGTAAAGAATTATATATGGGAAGTCGAGTTTCGGCCATCGGGAAAGTTTGGGGGGTCAACGGTATTGTACCGGGACCACCGGAAGGGTCCCGGGGGTCCACCGGGTGGGGCCACCCATCCCGGAGGGCCCCATGGGCTGACGTGGGAGGGGAACCAGCCCCTGGTGGATGGTGCGCCCCCCTGGGCCCCCCTCTGCGCCTAGGGTTGGGAACCCTAGGGGAGGGGGCGCCTCCACTTGCCTTGGGGGGCAAGTCTCCCCCCTTGGCCGCCACCCCCCTAGGAGATCCCATCTCCTAGGGCCGGCGCCCTCCCTGGGGTCCCTATATAAAGAGGGGGTGGGGGTGGGGGTGGGAGGGCAGCCGCACCCTGACATCTGGCGCCTCCCTACCCCCCTTGCTACACCTCCTCCTCCCGTAGTCGCTTGGCGAAGCCCTGCCGGAACCCTGCTGCATCCACCACCACACCGACATGCTGCTGGATCTTCATCAACCTCTCCTTCCCCCTTGCTGGATCAAGAAGGAGGATATGTCACGCTGACCGTATGCGTGTTGAACGCGGAGGTGCCGTCCGTTCGGCGCTAGGATCTCCGGTGATTTGGATCACGACGAGTACGACTCTCTCAACCCCGTTCTCTTGAACGCTTCCACTCATGATCTACAAGGGTATGTAGATGCACTCCTCTCTCTTGTTGCTAGATGAACTCATAGATTGATCTTGGTGAACGTAGAATTTTTTTATTTTATGCAACGTTCCCCATCAGGGCATTGGTCCCGGTTCGTCTGGCCCCTTTGGTCCCGGTTCCAGGCACGAACCGGGACCAATGGGCCTGGCTCCTGGCCCACCACCATTGGTCCTAATTGGTGGCTTGAACCGAGACCAAAGGTTGTCCTTTAGTCCCGTTCCAGCCATGAACCGAGACCAATAAGATGCCTATATATACCCCTTGCCCGCGAGCAGAGCAGTGGAGTGCTCTGCTTTTTCGGGAGAGGTGTGTTGTGCTCTAGCTCACCTCCTATGCACATGAGCTGTTCAATGAAATGCCCGAGCCATACTTAAACTTTCTCCTCTCGAAGCTCCTTGTCCAAACTCCATTTTCCTCAAGATTTGTCTAGGTTAGGCTGTCTGTCCTGTCCCGTCCCAGTCCTCACCGTCGTCGATCACCCGCGCCAATCTCGTTGCCGGCACCACCGTGGTGAGCCTCTTGTTCTTATCTTCTTTCTAAAAGGAGAAAGTTCTTACTTGTATGATTTAGATAGATACTTGGGTAGTTTTCTTACTTATTATTGTTTGTTATTATATAGTGTGATGGTTTTGGTATCCGCCTTTGTCGACCCTCGTCCTGTCTATGATTCGGATGTGGTATATATATTATCTTTTATAATTATTTGTTTCATTTAGTGTTTATGACAATTATGCCGAGCAACGTGACATAGGATTTTTTATCTAGGAGGTATGTGAACCGGAAATTCCAACCGACCCCATTGTTGAGAGGTTAAATTTAGTTGAAGAAGAAAACAATTACTTGAAGGAAAAATTGAAAAAATTTGAAGAGCAGAAGATGATAATGGAGTTGCTTGTTGCGGATGTCGTCGATGATCACAAGATCAAGATGGATGCAATGCGCTTGAAGATTAGAAAGATTAGAAAATATGACATTCATACTGAGGCTTGGTATCATTATGTCATTGGATCAATTGTTACCTTAGTTGCGATTATGATCGCATTTGTTGTTGCATTGAAATGTTTTAGATAGTTTCAATGTATGGTTTAATTAGATGCTCTGGCGAGCTATATGTTGTTCAATGAGAACTATGTATGTACTTTGGTTTTAATGTGATGATGAACTTCTATTAATTTGGTCACTTATGTATTCATGATGTTCTGTAATGGTTCTCCATATATGACGCACCTCCGAGTACATTAAGGGCGTGCATAATTTTCTCGAAGTGGCTGAGGAAAACAAGCAGAATGGTTTTATGTGTTCTCCATGCCCTATATGTGGGAATACAAAGTCTTACTCTCACAGGAAAATCCTTCACAGCCACCTGCTTTATAAGGGTTTCATGCCACACTATAATGTTTGGACCAAGCACGGAGAAACAGGGGTTATGATGGAAGAAAACAAAGAAGAAGAGGATGATGACAACTATGTGCCCCCTGAATACGGTGATCCTGCAGCGGGGGAAGCTAAAGATCAAGAGGAACCAGACGGTGTGCCCGATGATGATATTCCCCGGGTCATTGTTGATGCAAAGAGAAAGTACGAAAGTGTAAAGGTGTAACATCCCAAATTTTCAATTTGGAATGTTATACATAGATCATCATTGCATATCATATTTTATTGCATTTTGGATTGATCCTTCAAATTTCAAGCAACTCAAGGACCCAGGGAGAGAGTTGGGAATTTCGTTATTTCATATTTGAGTTTTCTCAAATTTTGAAAATAGGATCATTTGATTTTATTTATTTTATCTTCAATTATTTCTAAAATAAAATATGAGAGAGGGAATAAAATGAGTTTCCCAAATTAAAGAAATATTGAGGATTTAATAAAAAACCATTTTTTTTACTTTTGGAGTTTATTGCTATTTTATTTAAATTTAGGAAAAATGCGCGTTTTTCCAAATTTCATTTAGGACCCAAATAAATGTTCATCTAAACCGGCTTGATTTTAGAAGTCGGGGAAATTTTATTTCGGGATTTTTGGAGTCCGTTTAGTATTTCTTTTATTTGTTTTTTCTGCACGTAATGTTAAAAAAAACAAAACCGACTTTGGGCCGTGTTCGGCCAGTACTCCGCCTGTCCGGGTCTTTATATGCGCCGCCCGAAGCCCACCCGAGCCACCAGCCCGCCCCGCGCCCCAAACCCTAACCCTAAAGCCGCCGTCGCGCCGCCGCCGCCGGATCCCGCGCCGCGCCGCCGCCGACCCCGCCGGACGCCGCCGCTGACCCGCCGGACCCCGTCGCCACCCCGCCGGAACCCGCCGCCGCCCCTCGCCGGAGGTAGCCGCCGCCTCGCCGCCGGTGGTTTTCCTCGGGAAAACCGTTCGGTTTTCCGCCGATTTTTCATTCGTTTTAAAAAAAGAACCCGAGATCTGTTTTTTTTCGGTTTAGTTTATTTAGCGGACGTTCGTCCGTACGTTCGTTTTAGCGAATGGTTTTCGTCGTTTAGCCGCAGATAGGAACGTTCGTTCATTAGCCTGTTCGTCAGTTTTTCTTTTTCTCGGATTTTCCTCGATTATTTCTGATCGCGATTTCCAATCTGTTTTTCGTTTCAGTTTATCTTTTCGCTCGTTTATCGGAATCAGGCGATTCAAGTGCCTAGAGTTTCATCTCGAAACCATCTTTCCATTTAACCAACTCAAACAAGTTTTTGCTACTGTAAAATTTGACTTAGGTCCAGATTAGTAAACAAAGTTTGTTTCTTTCGTCGTTTGACCTTCGTTGCTTCGCTTGATTTGATTCTTTTTGCAAACCGGAGTTCTTAAGTTGAACTATCTGGTTAGATCTCTTATTTGAGTTTTACCCGTGCATTAGATGAGTGCTTATTGTTTGTTTGTTTGCGATAGAGTACCCGGAGTGCGCTGCTTGCTACTTCGAATCTCTAGGTTTCACGGATCAGGAACAAGGCAAGTAACACTTTGATCATACCTCTTTACTACCCAGTTTTATTGCATTAGATCAATCCTCAAACCAATGCATGATTAGGATCTGATTAATATGTGGGTTTTGGGAAGTAGATGAGGTAGTGCCTATTACCTGTTTTATTATCAAACCTTTGGGAGTTACTTCTACGTTTGCTTATTGCCATGCTATGCTAGTAGACGTGGATTGGGTGAGTGTATCCATGACAGATGTGAGATTGATAATTAATGGTTATTTAAGGTGGAAACTTTAATTCACATCTGGGTGGATTGAGGCACCTGGAGTACCCAATGTTGCCTATATTTTTGGAAATCTGGGGGTTCCGTGTGATTTTTCCTGTGGACCGCCACCCAGACTCAAAGGGATCATAAGATTATTCATGCTAGAAACTTCCGTGTGCAGCCACATGCTATTATGGGCTCTAGCATAGTTGATTAAGTCATGCGAACTCTTATAGTGGTAGACTAGCAGATGGAGGGGAAAGTAGGTGTACAGGTCTACCCAATCGTAAGGTGCTAGCGCTTCTGAAAGACTATGTCTCGGTCATCCGTTTCTCAAACACCATGCAGTGCGAGAAAATCAACGGAGGAGATCGAGTCTTGTGGGGAAAAGTGCACAAACCTCTGCAGAGTGTATAAACTAATCATGATTAGCCGTGTCCCCGGTTATGGACGTTTTGAGTATCTAGTACTTGAATTATCAAGTGAATTCTCATCATGTTACTTTTAATTAATATTGTTGGCTTTTAATGATGATACTTAATTGGGATTGAGAATGCTGTCAACCATTCTCAATGTTTAACAACTACCATGATAGTTAAATAAAATTTATTCCTTTGTAGTAGGGAAAAACTGGCTTTATGCAAAAACTGTAACCATAGAGCTTTCCACCAGCCATATATGCATGTAGTATAGCATATTTTTGTTCATTACTCTCTATGTGTTACATTGCCAGCATATTCCATGTGCTGACCTGTTTTCAGGCTGCAACGTTCATGTTGCAGACTTTTCAGACGTCGAGTAAGATGCCTTAGGATCGCGGTCCTATACTCAGTGATACCGTTGGAGTTGATGGACTCACTTATCTTCCAAGCCTTCCGCTATTATCGTTATTAGATAGCCTTAAGCCATATTTATTGTTATAAGTTCTCTTTTGAGACACTCGATGTAATAAGTGTGTGATTGCCACTCTGTTATAAATCCTTCAAGTACTGTGCGTGTCAGCATTACCGATCCAGGGATGACACTGATGCACAGAGATCAGACTGTTTGAGGTCTGGTCGCTACAAGATGGTATCAGAGCACACGCTGACTATAGGACACGACCACTAAGCTAAAGCCCTAGATCACTACTCACTCTTCTCATTTCCGACTCCTCATCTTTTCTACTCTCTTTTAGGATGGCGGATGCACGGAACAAGTTCACGCAACTGGATGAAGATACACCCTTTGGATGACACCTGAAGGAAGTCACCAAGTACCTGAACATCGGAGTGCCAAGCTTCACCGGGACTTACAACGCCACTTTACCTGAAGAAGAGCGCTGGATGATTCAAGTTCAAGTTCCAGGAAGGATGTTCATGCCCGTCACTGAGCCCATAGAGTTTTCCTTCGATGCACCAACCTGGAGTCTAGGAAAGAGCATGGCAGTCCACATCACAATGGGATGTATTGGAGAAGTTTACCACAAGGAGCTTAAGGATACTATCTACCAGATTTGTGGGTGCCGAGATGAGCAATGGGAGATGATCAGCACCAGGAAGGATAGATCAATTGCAGCTTTCATCCAGGAATTAAACTAACACATTCGACGCCAGGAGAACCATATGTGCGCAGGCACGATAGACCTGAAGAAGGCCATGACCAAGATCACGGAACTGGAGGGAGAACTCAAGTCTACACGCGATGGATATGAGGAGGAAATAGCAACACTAGCGGAGAAGAGCGATGATCTGAAGAAGAAGTTAAAGGTATTCATGGGATTTCTCGCAACTGGAGGAGAAGACGAAGATTGCACCTATCTAGAGAACTACATCATCATCGACGACACCGACTCAGATCTAGACGATAGCGAGGATGACTATGTTGATGAAGCTGGAGCAGATATCATGGAGTCTTCATCGGAGCAGTTTTTCTAGTCGACCACCATAACAGTAGTAGTATTCCCCCATGTATCTAGTATAGTCTGAGCACTTTTGTAACGATAGTTAGACCGTTGTATGCCCTTGTTTGATTGAATGAAGTGCTTTTGTTTGCTTTTGTCTCATGTGCATATGGGTAGTGTTTTCCCTCTAGACTTCATTCTATTCTATATTCTCATCTTTTCTAAACCCTTAGATGCCTCCGAGACGTGACAATGGATTTGCTTTCCCACCGGAGCTCACTCAGTTGATCCAGCAACATAATGCCTTGATGCAGTTGCTAGTCCAGAATCAGAACCAGGGGAACAACAACAACAACAACAACCCACCACCACCACCACCTATTGATCACTTGACCCGTTTTCTTAGGCTGAATCCGCCGGTGTTCTCCAGTAGCACCGAGCCGATTGTTGCAGATGATTGGCTCCGCAAGACAGGAAGGGAGTTGACCACTGCAGGATGCACATATGCAGAAAAGGTGCGCTTTGCCGCACATCAGCTTGAAGGACCCGCAACATCATGGTGGGAGAATTTCACAGCCACTTATCCTGTAGACACTGTCACATGGGATCAATTTCAGCAGGCTTTCCGTACTGCCCATGTTTCAACAAGAGCTATGGCCATGAAAAAGCGTGAGTTTCGCAACTTGCGCCAAGGAGGATGGATAGTTGGCCAGTATGTTGATGACTTTAGTAAGTTAGCATGTTATGCCCCAGATGACGTTGCTACGGATGCAACTAAGCAGGAGAAGTTTCTGGAAGGACTGAATGATGAGCTGAGTATGCAGTTGATGGTAGCGAGTTTCAACAACTACCAGGAGTTGGTAGACCGTGCTCTTATGATTGAAGGGAAGCAGCAGCAGATTGAAAACCGCAAGAGGAAGTATGGACAGGGGAAGAACAATTCTGGAGCTTAGTAGAAGCCTCGTTTTACCCCGAACTCGGGAGGACATTTCTAGCATACCCATGGAGGAGGTGGTTCACACAACCATAGTGGCCCCAAGAATGGTAATGGGAATGGAGGAAGCAACGGCCAGATCCGTACCAACCCCTCAACACCAGCCAAGAGGGATCTGAGCCACATCACCTGTTACAAATGCCAGAAGACTGGACATTATGCCACGAAATGTCCTAAAGCGAAGAATGGAAATGGAAACGGAAGCTCTGGGAAGAAGCCGACCTCTTTCAACAGGGGACAGGTGAACCACGTTAATGTGGAGGAGGTTGAAACCCAGCCAGATGCATTAATTGGTAAGTTTTCGGTTAAGTCCTTTACTGCAATCGTTCTTTTTGATACTGGTGCATTGCATTCATACATATCAAGGGGATTTGTGGATAAGTATAGATTGCCCACCAAAGTTCTTAGCACACCTATGTTAGTAAGCTCACCAGGAGCGGAGTATATAGCCAGTCGAGGATGTTTTCAAGTTCCATTAAGTATAGGTAGGCATGTTTTCCCCTCGGATCTAATCATTTTGGAGTCTCAAGGTTTGGATGTAATTTTGGGTATGGATTGGCTATCGATGTATGGAGGAAACATTGATTGCGCCAGTAAGTCAATTTTGCTTACCACCCCAGAAGGGAGAAGGATCAAGTATGTATTAAGACATGAGCCGAAGAGGATGCAAGTAAATTCCTTATCAGGAGTTGTGCAGGAGGAAGTACCAGTGGAGAAGGATTTCCCCGATGTATTTCTGGAAGAGTTGCCAGGCATGCCACTGGATAGAGACATTGAGTTTTTGATTGAACTTTTGCCAGGCACAGGGCCGATATGTAAGAGACCGTACCGGATGCCCGCTAAAGATTTGGAAGAAATTAAGAAGCAGATTAAGGAGTTATTGGATAAAGGATATATTCGCCCAAGTTCTTCGCCTTGGGGATCGCCAGTACTTTTAGTGGAGAAGAAGGATCGATCATTGAGGATGGTTGTTGATTATCGAGGACTGAATGCAGCAACAATTAAGACAAGTACCCACTGCCGATGATCAATGATCTGTTTGACCGATTGCAAGGAGCTAAGGTATTTTCCAAGATCGATTTGCGATCAGGATACCATCAGTTGAAGATTCAAGAGCAGGATATACCTAAGACGGCTTTTACCACCAGGTATGGGCTGTATGAGTACACCATTATATCATTTGGTCTGACTAATGCACCTGCCTATTTCATGAACATGATGAACAAGGTGTTTATGGAGTTTCTGGATAAGTTCGTCGTGGTGTTCATTGATGATATTTTGGTCTACTCGAAGAACAAAGAGGAACATAAGGAGAATTTGCGTTTGGTACCGGAGAAGCCCAGAGAACACCAGTTATACGCCAAGTTCAGCAAATGTGAATTTTGGTTAAAGGAAGTTGGATTCCTTGGACGTGTTATATCCGGAGAAGGTATAGCAGTAGACCCCACCAAAGTTGTCACTGTAACCAACTGGGAAGCACCAACAATAGTTGGAGAGATCCGGAGCTTTCTTGGACTCGCAGGATACTACCAGAGATTTATTGAGAATTTCTCGAAGATTGCAAAACCTATGACGGAGTTGTTGAAGAAGGATACCAAGTTCATTTGGACTGAGGAGTGTGAGGCCAGTTTCCAAGAGTTGAAGAAACGTTTGGTTACCTCGCCAGTATTGATTCTGCCAGATCAGAGTAAGGATTACGAGGTGTATTGCGACGCTTCACGTCGAGGACTTGGAGCAGTGCTTATGCAGGAGGGGAGAGTTGTTTCATATGCTTCACGACAGCTTAAGCCTCATGAGTTGAATTATGCTACCCATGATTTGGAGTTAGCAGCCGTAGTGCATGCATTGATGACTTGGAGACATTTTCTCATCGGAAACCATTGTGAGGTGTACACGGATCACAAGAGCTTGAAGTACATCTTCACACAGAAGGAGTTGAATCTCAGGCAAAGGAGATGGTTGGAACTCATCAAAGATTATGATATGAGATTGCATTACCACCCGGGAAAGGCTAACGTAGTAGCCGACGCGTTGAGCCGAAAGAGCCATGTCAACACCCTCATGAATGGAGAGTTACCGAAGGAGTTAGCCGAGGACCTTCGTGAACTATGTTTGGAGATAGTTCCGAGAGGCTATGTAGCAGCGTTGGAGATTCAGTCTACTTTGATGGATAAGATCAGAGAAGCTCAGAAAACTAACAAAGAGATTGTTGATATAAAGGAGAGGATGAGCCAAGGAAAAGCTAAGGGATTTCGTGAAGATGAGCACGATACATTATGGTTTGAAGATCGTGTTTATGTGCCAAATGACCCGGAGATCAAGAAGTTGATTTTGCAAGAGGCCCATGATTCACCATATTCGATTCACCCAGGGAATACCAAGATGTATTTGGATTTGAATGATACTTTTTGGTGGACCGGAATGAAGAGGGATATTACAAAATATGTAGCAGTTTGTGATGTATGTCAGAGAGTAAAGGTAGAGCATCAGAAGCCAGCAGGATTGTTACAACCATTGCCAATACCCGAATGGAAGTGGGACAAGTTAGGCATGGATTTCATTACGGGATTGCCCAGGACTCGTTCAGGCTATGACTCGATTTGGGTTATAGTCGATCGTTTGACGAAGATAGCTCATTTCATCCCAGTAAAGACCACTTACACCAGTGCTAAGTTGGGAAAGATATACATGACCAGGATCGTATGTCTACATGGAGTTCCGAGGAACATTGTATCGGATAGAGGAACCCAGTTTACCTCAGCGTCCTGGAATCAGTTGCATGAAACCTTGGGTACCAGGTTAGAGTTCAGTACAACTTTTCACCCGCAGACTGATGGACAGACCGAAAGAGTCAATCAGATTTTGGAGGATATGCTGAGAGCCTGTGCGCTAGATTATGGATCTAGTTGGGATGATAGTTTGCCATATGCGGAGTTTTCTTATAACAACAATTATCAATCTAGTTTGAAGATGGCCCCTTTCGATGCCTTGTACGGAAGGAGGTGCAGGACCCTGTTGTCATGGGATGAAGTTGGAGACCGCGAGTTATTTGGAACAGATTTGATTAAGGGGTCTGAACAGAAGGTAAAATTGATTCGCGATAGGCTCAAGGTAGCCCAGTCCAGGCAGAAGAGCTACGCCGATTCAAAACACAAAGAGACAGTTTACGAAGCCGGAGACAAAGTTTATCTTCGAGTATCTCCACTTCGAGGAGTTAAGCGTTTTGGTGTTAAAGGAAAGTTAGCACCACGTTTTGTGGGACCATACAAAGTCTTAGAGCGTGTGGGAGAAGTTGCCTACAAGTTGGAATTGCCTGAAGGATTATCAGCAGTTCATGATGTATTCCACGTATCCCAGTTAAAGAAGTGCCACGCAGAGATGGCTGATATATCGCTGAGAGATAGAGTGTCGCTGGAAGTGATTCAGTTGGATAGTGATTTGACATATGAGGAGAAACCATTCAAAATTCTCGAGTATGCCAGCCGAGTCACCTGCAGCAAGGTTATCAAGTTTTGTAAAGTTAAGTGGAGCCACCATACCAAGGAGGAAGCCACCTGGGAGCGAGAGGAAGATCTGCTGAAGGACCACCCTCACCTATTTTCGAGCCAACCCGAATCTCGAGGGCGAGATTCATCTTAAGGGGGGTAGGTTTGTAACATCCCAAATTTTCAATTTGGAATGTTATACATAGATCATCATTGCATATCATATTTTATTGCATTTTGGCTTGATCCTAGAAATTTCAAGCAACTCAAGGACCCACGGAGAGAGTTGGGAATTTCGTTATTTCATATTTGAGTTTTCTCAAATTTTGAAAATAGGATCATTTGATTTTATTTATTTTATCTTCAATTATTTCTAAAATAAAATATGAGAGAGAGAATAAAATGACTTTCCCAAAATAAAGAAATATTGAGGATTTAATAAAAAAATCAAATACAATTTTATTTTTGGAGTTTATTGCTATTTTATTTGAATTTAGGAAAAATGCGTGTTTTGCAAATTTTGTTTAGGCCCCAAATAAATGTTCATCTAAACCGTCTTGATTTTAGAAGTCGGGGAAAATTTATTTCAGGATTTTTGTAGTCTGTTTAGTATTTCTTTTATTTGTTTTTTCTGCGCGTAATGTTTAAAAAAAACGAAACCGACTTTGGGCCATGTTTGGCCAGGACTCCGCCTGGCCGGGTCTTTATATGTGCCGCCCAAAGCCCACCCGAGCCACCAGCCCGCCCTGCACCCCAAACCCTAACCCTAAAGCCGCCGCTGCCGCCGTCGCTGCGGCGCCGCCGCCACCAGATCCTGCGTCGCGCCGCCGCCGCCGACGCCACCGCCGCCGCCGACCCCGCCGGATGCCGCCGCCGACCCCGCTAGATCTGTTTTTTTTTGATTTAGTTTATTTAGCGGACGTTCATTAGTATGTTCGTTTTAGCGAACGGTTTTGATCGTTTAGCCGCAGACAGCGAACGTTCGTTCGTTAGCCTGTTCGTCAGTTTTTCTTTTTCTCGGATTTTCCGCGATTATTTCTGATCGTGATTTCTGATCTGTTTTTCGTTTTAGTTTATCTTTTCGCTCGTTTATCGGAATCAAGCGATTCAAGCGCCTAGAGTTTCGTCTCGAAACCCTCTTTCTGTTTAACCAACTCAAACAAGTTTTTGCTACTGTAAAATTTGACTTAGGTCCAGATTAGTAAACGAAGTTTCTTTCTTTCGCCGTTTGACCTTCGTTGCTTCATTTGATTTGATTCTTTTTGCAAACCGGAGTTCTTAAGTTGAACTATCTTGTTAGATCTGTTATTTGAGTTTTACTCGTGCATTAGATGAGTGCTTATTGTTTATTTATTTGTTTGCGATAGAGTACCCGGAGTGCGCCGCTTGCTACTTTGAATCTCTAGGTTTCACGGATCATCAGCAAGGCATGTAACACTTTGATCATACCTCTTTACTACCCAGTTTTATTGCATTAGATCAATCCTCAAACCAGTGCATGATTAGGATCTGATTAATATGTGGGTTTTGGGAAGTAGATGAGGTAGTGCCTATTACCTGTTTTATTATCAAACCTTTGGGAGTTACTTCTACGTTTGCTTATTGCCATGCTATGCTAGTAGACGTGGATTGGGTGAGTGTATCCATGAAAAATGTGAGATTGATAACTAATGGTTATTTAAGGTGGCAACTTTAATTCACATCTGGGTGGATTGAGGCACCTGGAGTACCTAGTGTTGCCTGTATTTTTGGAAATCCCGGGGTTCCATGTGATTTTTCCTATGGACCGCCACCCAGACTCAAAGGGATCATAAGATTATTCATGCTAGAAACTTCCGTGTGCAGCCACATGCTATTATGGGCTCTAGCATAGTTGATTAAGTTGTGCGAACTCTTACAGTGGTAGACTAGCAGATGTAGGGGAAAGTAGGTGTACAGGTCTACCCAATCGTAAGGTGCTAGCGCTTCTGAAAGACTATGTCTCGGTCATCCGTTCTCAAACACCATGCAATGCGAGAAAATCAACGGAGGAGATTGGATCTTGTGGGGAAAAGTGCACAAACGTCTGCAGAGTGTATAAACTAATCATGATTAGCCGTGTTCCCGGTTATGGACGTTTTGAGTATCTAGTACTTGAATTATCAAGTGAATTCTCATCATGTTACTTCTAATTAATATTGTTGGCTTTTAATGATGATACTTAATTGGTATTGAGAATGCTATCAACCATTCTCAATGTTTAACAGCTACCATGATAGTTAAATAAAATTTATTCCTTTGCAGTAGGAAAAAACTGGCTTTATGCAAAAACTGTAACCATAGAGCTTTCCACCAGTCATATATGCATGTAGTATAGCATATTTTTGTTCATTACTCTCTATGTGTTACATTGCCAGCATATTCCATGTGCTGACCCGTTTTCGGGCTGCAACGTTCATGTTGCAGACTTTTCAAATGTCGAGTAAGATGCCTTAGGATCGCGGTCCTATACTCAGTGATGCCGTTGGAGTTGATGGACTCACTTATCTTCCAAGCCTTCCGCTGTTATCGTTATTAGATGGCCTTAAGCCATATTTATTGTAATTTCTCTTTTGAGATACTCGATGTAATAAGTGTGTGATTGCCACTCTGTTATAAATCCTTCAAGTACTGTACGTGTCAGCATTACCGATCCAGGGATGACACTGATGCACAGAGATCAGACTGTTTGAGGTCTAGTCGCTACAAAAGGAGAAGCTGAAGTTTGATCGTATGTTAGAGGATCACAAAAAAGGGTTGTACCCCAATTGCGAAGATGGAAACACAAAGCTCGGTACCACACTGGAATTGCTGTAGTGGAAGGCAGAGAATGGTGTACCTGACAAAGGATTTGAGAAGCTACTAAAAATATTGAAGAAGAAGCTTCCAAAGGATAACGAATTGTCTGACAGTACGTACACAACAAATAAGTTGTATGCCCTTTAGGATTGGAGGTGCAGAAGATACATGCATGCCCTAATGATTGCATCCTCTACCATGGTGCGTACAAGGATTTGAACGCATGCCCGGTATGCGGTATAAGATCTGACGAGGTGACCCTGGTGATGTTGACGGCGAGCGCCCTAAGAAGAGGGTTCCAGCCAAGGTGATGTGGTATGCTCCTATAATACCACGGTTGAAATGTCTGTTCAGAAACAAAGAGCATACCAAGTTGATGCGATGGCACAGAGAGGACCATAAGAAAGACGGGAAGTTGAGAGAACCCGCTAATGGGTCGCAGTGGAGAAAGATCGAGAGAAAGTACTGGGATGACTTTGCAGGTGACGCAAGGTAAGTATGGTTTGGTTTAAGCGTGGACGGCATTAATCATTTTGGGGAGCAGAGCAACAATCACAACACCTGGCTTGTGACTATGTATCTATAACCTTCCTCCTTCGCTGTGCATGAAGCGGAAGTTCATTATGATGCCAGTTCTCATCCAAGGCCCTAAGCAACCCAGCAATGACATTGATGTGTACCTAAGGCCATTAGTTGAAGAACTTTTATAGCTGTGGAATGGAAACGGTGTACATGTGTGGGATGAGCACAAACAACATGAATTTGACCTACATGCGTTGCTGTTTTGTAACCATCAATGATTAGCCTGCTCTCAGTAACCTTTCAGGACAAACAAACAAGGGATACCATGCATGCACGCACTGTTTAGATGACACCAAAAGTATATGCCTGGATAAATGCAGGAAGAATGTGTACTTGGGGCATCGTCGATTTCTTCCGACCAACCATAAATGTCGAAAGAAAGGCAAGCATTTCAAAGGCGAGGCAGATCACCGGAAGAAGCTCGCCGTCCATACCGGTGATCACATACTTGCTATGGTCAATGATTTACAAGTAATCTTTGGAAAGGGTCCCGTCAGACTATCTGTTCCGAATGACGCTGGTAGACGCGCACCCATGTGGAAGAAGAAATCTATATTTTGGGACCTACCCTATTGGAAAGACCTAGAGGTCCGATCTTCAATCGACGTGATGCACGTGACAAAGAATCTTTGCATGAACCTGCTAGGCTTCTTGGGTGTGTATGGGAAGACAAAAGATACACCGGAGGCACGGGAGGACCAGCAACGTGTGCAGAAAAAGACGACATGCCTCCAAAGCAGTATGAAGGTCCTGCCAGCTACGCTCTTACGAAAGAAGAGAAGGAAATCTTCTTTGAATCCCTGCTCAGTATGAAGGTCCCGTCTGGCTTCTCGTCTAATATAAAGGGAATAATAAATATGTCAGATAAAAAGTTCCACAACCTAAAGTCTCATGACTGCCACGTGATTATGACGCAACTGCCTCCGGTTGCATTGAGGGGGCTTCTGAAGGAAATATGGCCTAGAGGCAATAGTAAAGTTTTTATTTATATTTCCTTATATCATGATAAATATTTATTATTCATGCTAGAGTTGTATTAACCGGAAACTTAGTACATATGTGAATACATAGACAAACCATAGTGTCCCTAGTATGCCTCTACTTGACTAGCTCGTTAATCAAAGATGGTTCTGTTTCCTAACCATGGACATGTGTTGTCATTTGATAAATGGGATCACATCATTAGAGAATGATGTGATGGACAAAACCCATCCGTTAGCTTAGCATTATGATCATTACCGTTTTATTGCTATTGCTTTCTTCTTGACTTATACATGTTCCTCTGACTATGAGATTATGCAACTCCCGAATACCGAAGGAACACCTTGTGTGCTATCAAGCATCACAACGTAACTGGGTGATTATAAAGATGCTCTACAGGTGTCTCTGAAGGTGTTTGTTGGGTTGGCATAGATCAAGATTAGGATTTGTCACTCCCTGTATCGGAGAGGTATCTCTGGGCCCTCTTGGTAATGCTCATCACTATAAGCCTTGCAAGCAGTGTGACTAATGAGTTAGTTACAGGATGAAGCATTACAAAACGAGTAAAGAGACTGTCCAGAATGAGATTGAACTAGGTATGATGATACCGATGATCAAATCTCAGGCAAGTAACATACCGATGAAAAATGAAACAACATATGTCGTTGTGCGGTTTGGCCGATAAATATCTTCGTAGAATATGTAGGAGCCAATATGAGCATCCAGGTTCCGCTATTGGTTATTGGTCGGAGATGTGTCTCAATCATGTCTACATAGTTCTTGAACCGGTAGGGTCCGCACGCTTAACGTTCAATGATGATTTGTACTATGAGTTATGTGATTTTATGACCGAAGTTTTTTCGGAGCCCCGGATGAGATCACGGACATGACGAGGAGTCTCGAAATGGTCGAGAGGTAAAGATTCATATATTGGAAGGTTATATTCGGACATTGGAATGGTTCCAAGTGATCCGGGTATTTTTCCGGAGTACCGAGGGCATTCTCTTAGCCGTGTGCAATGCCCCCTCCACAGTTTAACACCTCGGTCATATTGTCGTAGTGCTTAGGCAAAGCCCTGCGCCGGTAACATCATCATCACCGTCACCATGCTGTCGTGGTGATGGAACTCTCCCTCTTTCTCAATTGGATCAAGATCACGAGGGACGTCATCGTGTCGAACGTGTGCTAAACATAGAGGTATCATATGTTCGGTACTTGGATCAGTTGGATCGTGAATACATTCGACTACATCAATTACTAAATGCTTCCGCTTTCGATCTCCGAGGGTACGTGGACACACTCTCCCGTCTTGTTACTATGCATATCCTAGATAGATCTTGTGTGATCGTAGGAATATTTTTGAATTACTACGTTCCCCTTCAGTGGCATCTGAGCCAGGTCTATGCGTAGATGATATATGCACGAGTAGAACACAAAGAGTTCTGGGCGATTATAGTCATACTCCTTACCACCAACATCTTACTTTGATTCGGCGGTATTGTTGATGAAGCGGCCCGAACCGACATTACATGACCGTGTTCATGAGACTGGTTCTACCGACGTGCTTCACACACAGGTGGCCGGCGGGTGTCTGTTTCTCCAACTTTAGTTGAATTGATTTTGATTACGGCCGGTCCTTGTTGAAGGTTAAAACAGCACACTTGACGAAAAATCATTGTGGTTTTGATGCGTAGGTAAGAACGGTTCTTGCTAGAAGCCTGTAGCCGCCACGTAAAACTTGCAACAACAAAGTAGAGGATGTCTAACTTATTTTTGTAGGGCTTGTTGTGATGTGATATGGTCAAGACATGATGAGATATAAATTGTTGTATGAGATGATCATGTTTTGTAACAGAGTTTAGGCAACTGGCAGGAGCCATATAGTTGTCGCTTTATTGTATGAAATGCAATCACCATGTAATTGCTTTACTTTATCACTAAGCGGTAGTGATAGTCATAGTAGCAATAGTTGGTGAGACGACAATGATGTTACGATGGAGATCAAGGTGTCAAGCCGGTGACGATGGAGATCATGATGATGCTTCGGTGATGGAGATCATGAGCACAAGATGATGATGGCCAGATCATGTCACATATTTTGATTGCATGTGATGTTTATCTTTTAAGCATCTTATCTTGCTTAGTACGGCGGTAGCATTATAAGATGATCCCTCACAAAATTTCAAGGTATAAGTGTTCTCCTTGAGTATTCACCATTGCTACAGTTCATCGTGCCAAGACACCACGCGATGATCGGGTGTGATAAGCTCTACGTTCACATACAATGGGTACAAGCTAGTTTTGCACGTGCAGAATACTCGGGTTAAACTTGATGAGCCTAGCATATGCAGATATGTCCTCGGAACACTGATACCGAAAGGTCGAACGTGTATCATATAGTAGATATGATCAACATAGTGATGTTCATCGTTGAAAACTACTCCATCTCACGTGATGATCAGACATGGTTTAGTTGATTTGGATCACATGATCATTTAGATGACTAGAGGGATGTCTCTCTAAGTGGGAGTTCCTAAGTAATATGATTAATTGAACTTTAATTTATCATGAACTTAGTCCTGATAGTTTTTGCATGTCTATGTTGTTGTAGATCAATGGCCCGTGCTACCGTTCCCTTGAATTTTAATGCGTTCCTAGGGAAAGCTAAGTTGAAAGATGATGGTAGAAATTATAGGGACTGGGTCCGTACCTTGAGGATTATCCTCATCGTTGCACAGAAGAATTACGTCCTGGAAGCACTGCTAGGTGCAAGGCATGCTGCAGGAGCAACTGCGGACGTTATGAATGTCTCGCGGAGCAAAGCTGATGACTACTCGATAGTTTAGTGTGCCATGCTTTACGTCTTAGAATCAGGACTTCAAAGACGTTTTGAACGTCATGGAGCATATGGGATGTTCCAAGAGTTGAAGTTAATATTTCAAGCAAATGCCCGAGTTGAGAGATATGAAGTCTCCAACAGGTTCTATAGCTGTAAAATGGAGGAGAATAGTTTTGTCAGTGAACACATACTTAGAATGTCTGGGGTACCATAACCAGTTGACTCAACTGGGAGTTAATCTTCCTGATGATAGTGTCATTGACAGAGTTCTTCAATCACTGCCACCAAGCTATAAAGGCTTCATGATGAACTATAATGTGTAAGGGATGACGAAAACAATTCCCGAGCTCTTCGCAATGCTAAAGGCTGCGGGGGTAGAAATCAAGAAGGGGCATCAAGTGTTGATGGTTAACAAAACCACTAGTTTTAAGAAAAAGGCCAAAGGGAAGAAGGGGAACTTCAAGAAGAATAGCAAGCAAGTTGCTACTCCCGGGAAGAAGCCCAAGTCTAACCCTAAGCCTGAAACTGAGTGCTTCTACTGCAAAGGGGTTGATCACTAGAAGCGGAACTGCCCCAAGTATATGGCGGATAAGAAGGATAGCAAAGTGAAAGGTATATTTCATATACATGTTATTGATGTGTACCTTACTAATGCTCATATTAGCGACTGGGTAATTGATACTGGTTCTGTTGCTAATATTTGCAATTCGAAACATGGGCTACAGATTAAACAAATATTGGCTAAGGACGATGTGATCATGCACGTCGGAAATGGTACCAAGGTCGATGTGATCGCCGTCGGCACGCTACCTCTACATCTACCTTGGGGATTAGTTTTAGACCCGAATAATTGTTATTTGGTGCCAGCGTTAAGCATGAACATTATATCTAGATCTTGTTTGATGCGAGATGATTATTCATTTAAATCAAAGAATAATGGTTGTTCTATTTATAAGAGTAATATCTTTTATGGTCATGCACCCTTGTTGAGTGGTCTATTTTTGTTGAATCTTGATCGTGGTGATACACATGTTCATAATATTGAAGCCAAAAGATGCAAAGTTGATAATGATAGTGCAACTTATTTGTGGCACTGCCATTTAGGTCATATTGGTGTAAAGTGCATGAAGAAACTCCATGCTGATGGGCTTTTGGAATCACTTGATTATGAATCACTTGGTGCTTGCGAACCATGCCTCATGGGTAAGATGACTAAAACTCCGTTCTCCAAAACAATGTAATGAGCTACTGACTTATTTGAAATAATACATACCGATGTATGTGAAACAATGAGTGTTGAGGCTCGTGGCGGGTATCGTTATTTTCTGACCTTCACAGATGATTTGAGCAGATATGGGTATATCTACTTAATGAAACATAAGTTTGAAACATTTAAAAAGTTCAAAAAATTTCAGAGTGAAGTGGAAAATCATCATAACAAGAAAATAAAGTTTCTACAATCTGACCGTGGAGGCGAATATTTGAGTTACGAGTTTGGTCTTCATTTGAAACAATGTGGAATACTTTTGCAACTCATGCCACCTGGAACACCATAGTGTAATGGCGTGTCCGAACATTGTAACCGTACTTTATTAGATATGGTGCGATCTATGATGTCTCTTACTGATTTACGGTTATCTTTTTGGGGTTATACTTTAGAGATGGCTGCATTCACATTAAATAGGGCACCATCAAAATCCGTTGAGATGACACCATATGAACTTTGGTTTGGCAAGATACCCAACTTGTCTTTTCTTAAAGTTTGGGGCTGCCATGCTTATGTGAAAATGCTTCAACCTGATAAGCTTAAACCCAAATCGGAGAAGTGCGTCTTCATAGGATACCCAAAGGAAACTGTTGGGTACACCTTCTATGACAAATCCGAAGGCAAGATTTTCGTTGTTAAGAATGGATCCTTTCTAGAGAAGGAGTTTCTTTCGAAAGAAGTGAGTGGGAGGAAAGTAGAACTTGATGAGGTAATTGTACCTTCTCCCGAATTGGAAAGTAGTTCATCATAGAAATTAGTTCCAGTGATTCCTATACCAATTAGTGAGGAAGCTAATGATGATTATCATGAAACTTCAGATCAAGTTACTACCAAACCTCGTAGGTCAGCCAAAGTACAGTCCGCACCAGAGTGGTACGGTAATCCTGTTCTGGAAGTCATGTTACTAGACCATGATGAACCTAGAAACTATGAGGAAGCGATAGGATCCTGTTCTAGTAATCCTGTTCCGCGAAATGGCTTGAGGCCATGAAATCTAAGATGGGATCCATGTATGAAAACAAAGTGTCAATACTAGGGAAAACCCTAGTAGTAGCGCGGGTTTTGAGGCTAGCAGCAGTGCGGGTGGCCGCGCTACTAATAAGGCGCTACAGCTAACTGTTAGTAGTAGCGCGGTCTGCACCCGCGCTACTACTGTTGACAATATCAGCAACACTTTTCTGGAATGCGCTACTATTAGTTAGCTGTAGCAATTTCCTAGTCCCTCGCTACTGCTATACCTTTCATCATTCCCCCCCGCTTCCCACCCCTTTCGGTTTCAATAAACCGCAATTTTCATATACTAGGTACTACCAGATATCAAATTCATAAACAATTATAAGTACTAGGTAGTACTCCCTCCATTCCAAATTACTCGTCATGGTTTTAGTTCAAACCACGACGACTAATTTGGAACAAAGGGAGTACTGGATAACAATTTCATGTATAATCATCATGCATCCTCAAGCTGTACAAGGTCATATCGACGACGATCATCATATGTAGTTCTAGAAGATATCGACGATGATCATCATATGTAGTTCTAGATGATATCGACGACGATCATCATATGTAGTTCTAGATGATATAGCCACACACACATATGTAGTTCTAGATGATATCAAAGACTATCATCATCCTCAAGCCTGGGGGGTGGGTGTTGCTGATAGTAATTAGGATGGCCGGTGCAACACGAAGATTTTTGCCATCGAGGAATCTCTTCCACCCAACCGAGTTTAAGTGTATGCGACCGTCCGTGTCCACGCGGTAAGTACAGGTTGTGATGGAGCCTCTTGCGGTAAGTCATAGTCCAGCTGAGCCTTCTTCACTAGGCTTGATACCATAACTCACAGATTGGCTCTTTGCCAATTTCTAAATAAGAAAACGTATCAATTAATAAATAGCCTAGGTATACACGGATTATCTACACTATTAATAGTTCCTTAGATTCTACACTCTAATAAGCATGTGATCAAACTCTACACTAAAGCATGTCATCGACTAGATTCCACACAACATATCATTGGACTCTACACTAAGCATATCATTGGATAATTTGCATTTGTAAGTATAACATAGCATATCATGTCGATCGACTATGGTACTTGTCAGGCGGGTCACGAATGGCACCCCGACAAAGTCAGCACGTGGCAGAATTATGTCCCATAGGTTGCACACCTCCTCCTTGATCAATCTCATTCTTTGAGCTACGATGGCTTCATGAAGTGGGTCCTCATCATCTTCATCGAGTGAGTCCTCATTATCTTCATCATCTTCATAATCTTCGTCATCTTCATCATCTTCCACCAGGTTGATATAAATGACAGCCAACTTGGGTCTTTCTGCTCTGAAGGAGAAGCTGATCAACTCACCACCTGTAAGACGCATGCGGGCGAGGAAACGGGCCCATCCATCTCCTCCAATCCGCGACATATTGCATCCTTTCTCGACCTCCATAGTGTACGCCCCCAGGAGCCTCAAATGTCACAGTGTCTCCTGTCAGCTTGTTGAATTTCAACCTCACATTGCATGGGATGATCTATGTAAAATAAGCAAAATGACACAATGCAGTAATGCCAACACTAAAAATAAAATAGTTGTTACATTTCATATAATTTCTTACCGCCGCATGACAAAAACTTGGCTGGAAGTAGATGCCGAATAGCTTGCCAGTTGCAAGGCTGCTGGCGCACCTTGACTTGCACAGTCGACATGGTGGTGGTGGTGGAGGCGCCATTTTCCTAAAGCAATATGAGCAAAGGATTAACGATCCACTTGACAGGAAAGAAAAACAGTAGCATGTGATATTTTTGGTTCTTCTTCAGTTATATTTTCATAGTGGAACTGATCCCAAAAAGTAAACAACAAGCTCTCAATTTGATGAAGAGATTCTTTCGCGAGAAGCAATTTGATGGACAATTATAATCCTAAGATCTAGTAACATACAAGATGACAAGGTATCACCTACGAAAGCATTTCAGTGGCACCTATTGCCGAAAAAACTATTTGGCCCCTACCAAAGGTATAATCCTAAGATATGTAATAAGTTTTCTACGAAATCAAGGTACCACCTATGAAGACACATTTCACCTAATTTGGCCCATACTGCCTAAGATAACTGATTAAAAAACAAGTGGCAAATTTAATTGGGATTAACTAAATACTTGTATCAAAACCAATATCTAGCAGATCACGGTACCACCTACCAAAGCATTTCAACTAAATTGGCACCAACATTTTGCAAAAGATAACTTATTACAGAAAAGCAAAAGCATGTAGTTATCCATATGAAATTCGTAAGCTCTCCCTGCATCTAGGTAGGGCAGCCCTCGGGGGGTGCTGCCGAGGAGGGGGGATGGCATGGTGACCTCGGTCGGGGGTGCTGACGAGGGGAAGGCCGGTGACTTTCCTACGAGAGGGGGTGACGATAGGGCCAACGAGGGGATCGAGGGCGATCGGCCAAAGGCGCCCGGCCAGAGCTCGCGGGCAGCGATAGAGTGGGCGGCGAGAGGGTGGAGGAGTAGCAGAGGGGCGACAAGAGGGGGGAGGAGCATTACCTGCGGCGGCGGTTGCGGAGGAGAAACCCTAACTGCAGCTGCCGGTGTCGGGCGGAGGGGGACGATTGAGAGATGAGCATGCGGGGGGCCGGCCGGGTCGGGTATTTTGTTTTGCTATAGTAGTAGCGCGGGTACAGGGAGCACTCTACTACTAAGACCAATATCAGTAGCGCTTTGTCCTAAAAAATGCTACTGTTAAGTCTAAGCATGTAAAAACATTAAAAATATAGATTGGTCATCATTGATCTTTTTGTGTAGAATCTAAATAGGCAACATGAATCCTCGCCTATAAGGTACAGGCGAGGATTCATATTGCAGCCACAAATCCTACTCATATAGTTCAATGAAGACCAAGTGCTCGAGATAGTTTGAGAAGTAACATATTTAAGGTAGTAAACACCTTGTTCGCTTAGCAGTATGGGACTAAACTGAATTAGTTGCAAGGGGGGTGATACTTAGCAGCAGCGAGTTTTTAAGAAAAACGCTGCTACTAAGTACTTTAGCAGTAGCGCGTCCGGAAGAAGGGAGATACTACTATATATAGCCTGGAGGCAACGTCGTGGCAATTATAGTAGTAGCGCATGTTTCACCTACAGTGCTACTGCTACTCTGCTATTAGTAGCGCGGTTTCCTTAAGCTCGCTACTGCTAATTAGCAGTAGCATTTGTTTTTAAACCGCGCTGCTACTAAGATTCTGTGTATAAGGTTTTCCCTAGTAGTGTGTGGACTTTGGTGGACTTGCTCGATGATCGGCAAGCCATAGAAAATAAATGGATCGTCAAGAAGAAGACTGACGCTGAGGGTAATGCTACTGTCTAGAAAGCTCGACTTGTTGCGAAAGGTTTTCGACAAGTTCAAGGAGTTGACTACGATGAGACCTTCTCACCCGTAGCGATGCTTAAGTCTGTCCGAATCATGTTAGCAATTACCGCATTTTATGATTATGAAATTTGGCAAATGGATATCAAAACATCATTCCTTAATGGATTTCTTAAAGAAGAGTTGTATATGATGCAACCAGATGGTTTTGTCGATCCAAAGGGTGCTAACAAAGTGTGCAAGCTCCAGCGATCCATTTATGGACTGGTGCAAGCCTCTCGGAGTTGGAATATATGCTTTGATAATGTGATCAAAGCATATGGTTTTATACAGAATTTTGGAGAAGCCTGTATTTACAAGAAAGTGAGTAGGAGCTCTGTAGCATTTCTTATATTATATGTGGATGACATATTGTTGATTGGAAATAATACAGAATTTCTGGATAGCATAAAAGGATACTTGAATAATAATATTTCAATGAAATACCTCGGTGAAGCTGCTTACATATTGGGCATCAAGATCTATAGAGATAGATCAAGACGCTTAATTGGACTTTCACAAAGCACATACCTTGATAAAGTTTTGAAGAAGTTCAAAATGGATCAGTCAAAGAAAGGGTTCTTGCCTGTGTTACAAGGTGTGAAGTGCTACCTCTTAATTTTCCGTTGGTTTTCCCTTGAAGAGGAAAGGGTGATGCAGCAAAGTAGCATAAGTATTTCCCTTAGTTTTGAGAACCAAGGTATCAATCCAGTAGGAGACGACGCACAAGTCACCGAATACCTGCACAAACAATCAAGAACTTGCAACCAACACGATAAATGGGTTGTCAATCCATTCACGGTCACTTGCAAAAGTGAGATTTGATAGAGATTGATAAACGGTAAAGTAAATATTTTTGGTATTTTTGGGTGTATAGATTGGAAAGTAAAGATTGCAAAATAGTAGACCAGAAACTAGCAAGATGTAAACGAGATTTAATGCTATGGAAAAGAGACCCGAGGGCCGTAGATTTCACTAGTGGCTTCTCTTGGGATAGCATATATTATGGTAGGTGAACAAATTACTGCCAAGCAATTGATAGAAAAGCGCATAACTATGATGACATCTAAGGCAATGATCATGAACATAGGCATCACGTCCATGTCAAGTAGACCGAAACGATTCTGCATCTACTAGTATTACTCCACACACCGACCGCTATCCACCATGCATCTAGAGTATTAAGTTCATAAAGAACGGAGTAACGCATTAAGCAAGATGACATGATGTAGAGGAATTAACTCAAGCAATATGATGAAAACCCCATCTTGTTATCCTCAATGGCAACAATACAATACGTACCTTGCTGCCCCTACTGTCATTGGGAAAGGATACCGCAAGATTGAACCCAAAGCTAAGCACTTCTCTCATGGCAAGAAAGATCAATCTAGTAGGCCAAACTAAACCAAAAATTCAAAGAGACTTGCAAAGATACCAAATCAGGCATATAATAATTTAGAGAAGAACCAAATAATATTCATAGATAATCTGATAATAAATCCACAATTCATCGGATATCAGCAAACAAATCGCAAAAGAATATTACATTGAATAGATATCCAGGAACATCAAGGAGAACTTTGTATTGAGAATCAAAAAGAGAGAAGAAGCCATCTAGCTAATAACTATGTACCCAAAGGTCTGTGGTAAACTACTCACGCTTCATCGGAGAGGTAATGGTGTTGATGTATAAGCCCTCCATGATCGAACCCCCTCCGATAGATCGCTGAAATAGGCCCCAAGATGGGATCTCACGGGTACAGAAGGTTGCGGCGTTGGAAAAGTTGCTTCGTGGCTCCCCCTGATGTTTTTAGGGTATAAGAGTATATAGACGAAGGAACTAGGTAAGGGGAGCTACGAGGGGCCCACGAGGGTGGGGGCACGCCTACCCCCCTGGGTGCGCCCTCCTGCCTAGTGGCCGCCTTGTTGCCTCTCCGACTTCATCTCCAAGTCTCCTGGTTTGCTTTCGGTCCAAGAAAGATTATCTCGAAGGTTTCATTCCGTTTGGACTCTGTTTGGTATTAATTTTCTATGAAACTCTAAAATAGGCAAAAAACAGAAACTGGCACTGGGCACTCGGTTAATAGGTTAGCCCCAAAAATAATATAAAAGAGCATATTAAAGCCCATTAAACATCCAAATCAGATAATATAATAGCATGGAAAAATAAAAAATTATAGATACGTTGGAGACGTATCATGAAGTTGAGTCAGACTCAATGCCCAACCACTGCAGAAGATAGAGAGAAAATGAAATTCATTCCCTATGCTTTAGCCATAGGTTCTATCATGTATGTAATGCTGTGTACCAGACCTGATGTGTGCCTTGCTACAAGTATAGCAGGGAGGTACCAAAGTAATCCAGGAGTGGAGCACTAGCCAGCGGTCAAGAACATCCTGAAATACCTGAAAAGGACTAAGGATATGTTTCTCGTTTATGGAGGTGAAAAAGAGCTTGTTGTAAATGGTTATGTCAACGCAAGCTTTGACACTGATCCAGATGACTCTAAGTCGCAATCCGGATACATATCTATATTGAATGGTGGAGCTGTCAGTTGGTGCAGTTCCAAGCGGAGCGTCGTGGTGGGATCTACGTGTGTAGCGGAGTACATAGCTTCTTCGGAAGCAGCAAATGAAGGAGTCTGGATGAAGGAGTTCATATCCTATCTAGGTGTAATCCTAGTGCATTGGGGCCAATGAAAATCTTTTGTGACAATACTGGAGCAATTGCCTTGGCAAAGGAATCCGGATTCCACAAGAGCACCAAACACATCAAGAGACGCTTCAATTCCATCCGCCATCAAGTCGTGGAGGGAGACATAGAGATTTGTAAGATACATAGGGATCTGAATGCTACAAACCCGTTGACTAAGCCTCTTCCACGAGCAAAACATGATCAGCACCAAGACTCCATGGGTGTTAGAATCATTACTTTGTAATCTAGATTATTGACTCTAGTGCAAGTGGGAGACTGAAGGAAATATGCCCTAGAGGCAATAATAAAGTTGTTATTCATATTTCCTTATATCATGATAAATGTTTATTATTGATTCTAGAATTGTATTAACTGGAAACCTAGTACATATGTGAATACATAGATAAAACATAGTGTCCCTAGTATGCCTCTACTTGACTAGCTCGTTAATCAAAGATGGTTATGTTTCCTAACCATCCACATGTGTTGTCATTTGATAAACGGGATCACATCATTAGAGAATGATGTGATGGACAAGACCCATCCATTAGCTTAGCATTATGATCGTTACAGTTTTATTGCTACTGCTTTCTTCATGACTTATACGTGTTCCTTTGACTATGAGATTATGCAACTCCTGAATACCGAAGGAACACCTTGTGTGCTATCAAATGTCACAATGTAACTGGGTGATTATAAAGATGCTCTATAGGTGTCTACGAAGGTGTTTCTTGGGTTGGCATAGATCAAGATTAGGATTTGTCACTCTGTGTATCGGAGAGGTATCTCTGGGCCCTCTCAGTAATGCTCATCACTATAAGCCTTGCAAGCAATGTGACTAATGAGTTAGTTACAGGATCAAGAATAACGAAATGAGTAAAGAGACTTTCCGGTAACGAGATTGAACTTGGTATGATGATACCGTCGATCGAATCTCAGGCAAGTAACATACCGATGACAAAGGGAACAACGTATGTTGTTGTGCGGTTTTACTGATAAAGATCTTCGTAGAATATGTAGGAGCCCATATGAGCATCCAGGTTCCACTATTGGTTATAGATCGGAGATGTGTCTCGATCATATCTACATAGTTCTCGAACCCGTAGGGTCCGCACGCTTAACGTTCGATGATGATTTTGTATTATGAGTTAAGTGATTTGTTGACCGAAGTTTGTTCAGAGTCCTAGATGAGATCACGGACATGGCGAGGAGTCTCTAAATGGTCGAGAGGTAAAGATTCATATATTGGAAGGATATATTCAGACATCGGAATGGTTTCGAGTGATCCGGGTATTTTTCCGGAGTACCGAGGGGTTACCGGAACCCCCTCGGAAGTTAATGGGCCTTAGTGGGCTTTAGTGGAGAGAGGGAAGAAGGGACACAAGGTGGCGCGCGCCTCCGACCTGCTCAAACTGAATTGGACAAGGGTTGGGGGCGCGGCCCCCTCCTTCCTTCTCCTTCTCCCCTCCTTCCTTTCCCTCCGGTGGAAGAAATGAAAGGGGGGGGCGAATCCTACTTGGACTAGGAGTCCAATTAGGACCCCCCCTTGGCGCGCCCCTCCTGGCCGTCGGCCCCTCTCCCTCCCTCCTTTATATACGTGGCCAGGGGGCACCCCAAAGCACAACAAACAATCTCTTAGCCATGTGCGGTGCCCCCCTCCATAGTTTAACACCTCGGTCATATCATCAAAGTGCTTAGGCGAAGCCCTGCGCTGATAACTTCATCATCACCGTCACCATGATGTCCTTCTGATGAAACTCTCCCTCATCCTCAACTGGATCAAGAGCACTAGGGACGTCATCGTGCTGAACGTTTCTGAACACGGAGGTACCATTCGTTCGGTACTTGGATCGGTTGGATCATGAAGAAGTTCGACTACATCAACCGCGTTACTAAACACTTCCACTTTTGGTGTACAAGGGTACGTGAACACACTCTCCCGTCTCGTTGCTATGCATCTCCTAGATAGATCTTGCGTGATCGTAGGAATTTTTTTGAATTACTACGTTCTCCTTCAGATTCTACCGGAAAACGTTCGATTAGCCATTGTGAAGCTATGTTCATTCCTCAATGCAATCTCTCAGAAGGTGATTGATCCAGAAATCCTACCAAGGTTAAGGAGTGATGTGGCGCAATGTCTTGTTAATTTCGAGTTGGCGTTCCCACCATCCTTGTTCAATATCATGACACACGTCCTAGTTCATCTAGTCAACGAGATTGTCATTTTGGACCCTATATTTCTACACAATATGCTCCCCTTTGAGAGGTTCAAGGGATTCCTAAATAAATATGTACGTAACCGCGTTAGGCCAGAAGGAAGCATCTCCATGGGCCATCAAACAGAGGATGTCATTGGGTTTTGTGTTGACTTCATTCCTGACCTTACGAAGATTGGTCTCCCTCAACCGCGGTATGAGGGGAGACTAAGTGGAAAAGGTACGCTAGGAGGGGACTCAATAATATGTAGGGATGGCCAGTCTTGGTCTCAAGAACACTACACAGTTCTACAGAATTCTACCTTGGTAGCATCGTATGTCGATGAACACAAGAACATTCTATGCTCCAAACACCCGGAGCAGTGTGACGACTGGATTACATGTGAACACATCAGGAATTTCGGTAGTTGGTTGCAAACACGTCTCAGGGGTGACAACACTATTTCGGATGAGTTGTACTCATTGGCCAGGGAACCATCTTCGACTATATTGACTTACAAAGGGTACGAGATAAATGGAATGCATTTTACTCGATCGCCCAAGATCAAAAGAGCACCAACCAAAATAGTGGTGTCCGCTTTGATGCAGCAACCAAGAGGAGAAATGACACATATTATGGTTACATAGTGGACATATGGAAACTTAACTATGGACATGATTTTAAGGTCCCTTTGTTTCAGCGCAAATGGGTCAATCTGTCAGGAGGCGGGGTACAGGTAGACCCATAGTACATAATGACAACAGTGGATCTGAACAATCATGGGTACACAGACAAACCATTCGTCCTAGCCAATGATGTGGCGCTGGTTTTCTATGTGAAGGACATGTTTACCAAACCGAGAAAAAGAAAATATAAGGAAGCAAATACATCATACGATGAGCCAAAGCGCCACATAGTTCTTTCAGGAAAAAGAGACATTGTGGGATTGGAGGGCAAGATAGACATGTCTGAAGATTCTGAAAAGTTTCATGAAATTCCTCCCTTCAAAGTCAATGCTGACCCAAACACCCTGTTAAACGATCAAGATTATCCATGGTTACGACACAATAAGCAAAGGACACAAGCGAAGAAAAAGTGAAGACTTTCTCTCCACAACTATTATGATGATGCCTTTGATCTAGAATATCACTACAGTTACATGTGAAGAAATGAAATGCCTTTTGTAACAGATGAGTTTTCGTCCGAAACTCTAATACTTCGAAAGAGATTGTCTGTTTTGTACACGAAGTGCATCCAGTTTTTGCCGTAACCCTCTCAACTTTTTAGCACATGCTATGTGGGTGAAATGATGATACCATGCCAACTTTCAACCTTTTCAAAGTTCATTTGTAGTGCTTTTCAATTTCAGGGTCATTTAGCTCAAAAAAATCACTAAATGCATGAAAAATACCAAATGAAGTCAGAAAGGGTTGAAAATTGATGATGTGACTTTGAATGGTGCATTTTGAACACAAAAGGTTGGAGTTCAAATAAGTTCAAAAAAATGAAATCCCTTTGTAACAGACGAGTTTTCGTCCGAAATCCCGATACTTCGAAAGAGATTGTCCATTTTGTACACGAAGTGCATCCCGAGTTTGCCCTAACCCTCTCAACTCTTTAGCACATTCTATGTGGGTGAAATGATGATACCAGGCCAACTTTCAACCTTTTCAGAGTTCATTTGTAGTGCTTTTCAATTTAAGGGCCATTTAGCTCAAAGAATGAACTAATAGCAAAAAGAATGAACTAGTAGCAACAAGAATGAACTAAAAATAATTAACTAAAATATTTTGTCATGATCAACTAAAACAAAACTATAATATTCTTCAATAGCAAAAAGAATCAACTAAAAAGCTTCTATAAAACTCCAATAGCAAAAGGAATCAACTAAAAAGCTTTTATAAACATCTAGCATTATTGAAATTAAAGTTATATAAAATTTACGCAACTAAAATAATTAAAGTATTTTTTGTTGATAACATTAAAAGCAAAAAGAATTTTCATAAAGAATTTCTTTTGTTAGAAATTTTAATAGCAAAAAGAATTATCATAAGGATTCTTTTGTTAGAAACTAAAATAACAAAATCTGTTTTTGAATATAATGATAAAACACAGTAATATTAAATAGCAGTGAAAAGAATCAACTCCAAAATCTATTTCTATAGTAAAGTTAATCACAAAGTAGTGATTCACACAAATTTCAAAGAATTCAAATTTGAAAACTAATGGCACTGGCAGAAAGTTTATAATTTTTGTGACCTAAAAGCAAAAAGAATTAAAAAATAAATCAAAAAACAAAAGAAAATAATTAATGCAAAAAATAAAACAAAAAGCTGGAATTTTCTTTAAAAAATGCCACCTACTGGGCCACCATGACCTGAATACGACTAGAAACCCAACCATGGGCCAGGATTCAGGCCCGTAGAAGGCCAAGTAGGCCCACAGGCATAGCAATGTCAGATTACGCCCGTAAGCCTGCATTGAAGAGGAGCTCGAGAGGGTAGCGGCAGTGGAGCTTATAAACCACTCGGAGCCCCTCTCAACTAGCGAGGTGAGATTAAACTTTTTGGCCGCAGGCAGCACAAGGCCAACCGGAACGAAAGGTGGTCATTGGTACTGGTTCGTGGCACCAACCGGGACCAATGCCCACCTTTTGTCCCGATTGGTGAAACCAACCGGGACCAAAGGTCCCTCCTTCCCACCCTTTGGGCTGCTGAAAAGAGACCTTTGGTCCCAGTTGGTGGCACGAACCGGGACCAAAGGGGTGCATTGGTCCCGGTTTCTGGCACGAACCGGGACCAATGCTTCGAGTATATAAGCAAGACTTGTAATTTTTTTAGTTCTCATCTCGCATTAGCCCCCGACGATGCCAAGCTCATCGACGCTGCCAGGCTGCCCCGAAGCTGCCCTCCAGCCCCGTCGCCACCGCCGCCCACGCCCTACGTTGCCAAGGCTCGCCCCAGCCATCTGTCCCCGATGCCGCTGCCGCGCCGCCCCTGCCCCAACGCCGTTCGTCTGCCCCCGACGCCATCGCCGCGCCGCCCATGCCCTGATGTCGTTCTCATCTACCCCCGACACCACATCGCCCCTTCCCCTGACGCCGTCACTGCCCCGGTCCGCGCCGCTCCGTGCTACGGTCCAGTCGCTGATACGTCTCCAACGTATCTATAATTTTTTATTGTTCCATGCTATTATATTATCAATCTTGGATGTTTTATATGCATTTATATGATATTTTATATGATTTTTGGGACTAACGTATTAACCTAGAGCCTATTGCCAGTTTCTGGTTTTTCCTTGTTTTTGAGTATCACAGAAAAGGAATATCAAACGGAGTCCAATTGACCTGAAACTCAACGAAGAATATTTTTGGAAAATATAAAAAATACTGGAACAAAAAGCTACCAAAGAGGAGTCCCGAGGACACCACGAGGGTGGAGGGTGCACCCCCCTAGGGCGTGCCCCCTACCTCATGGACTCCCCGTGGCCCCCCTTGATGTGAGACCGACGCCAAAAATTTCTATAAATACAGAAACCCCCGAAAGAAACCTAGATCGAGATTTCTGCCGCTGCAAGCCTCTGTTGCCAGCTAAAAGCAATCAGGGCCCTATTCCGGCACCCTGCCGGAGGGGGGAATCATCCCGGTGCTCTCCATGACGACGAGGGAGTAGTTCACCCTCAGGGCTGAGGGTATGTACCAGTAGCTATGTGTTTGATCTCTCTCTCTCTCTCTCTCTCTCTCTCTCATGTTCTTGATATGGCACGATCTTGATGTACCGCGAGCTTTGCTACTATAGTTGGATCTTATGATGCTTCTTCCCTTCTACCTTCTTGTAATGGATTGAGTTTTCCCTTTGAAGTTATCTTATCAGATTGAGTCTTTAAGGATTTGAGAACACTTGATGTATGTCTTGCATGTGCTTATATGTGGTGACAATGGGATATTCACATGATTCACTTGATGTATGTTTTGGTGATCAACTTTTGGGTTCTGTGACGTTGTGAACTTATGCATAGCGGTTGGCACACATTTTCGTCTTGACTCTACGGTAGAAACTTTGGGGCACTCTATGAAGTTCTTTGTGTTGGTTTGAATAGATGAATCTGGGATTGTGTGATGCATATCTTATAATCATACCCGCAGATACTTGAGGTGACATTGGAGTATCTAGGTGACATTAGGGTATTGGTTGATGTGTGTCTTGAGGTGTTACTTTGCTACAAACTCTAGGGCTGTTTGTGACACTTATAGGAATAGCCTAATGGATTGATCGGAAAGAATAACTTGGAGGTGGTTTCGTAACCTACAATAATCTCTTCGTTTGCTCTCCGCTATTAGTGACTTTGGAGTGGCTCTTTGTTGCATGTTAAGGAATTTTTATATGACCTAATTATGTTATTATTGTTGAGAGAACTTGCACTAGTGAAAGTATGAACCCTAGGCCTTGTTTCGAAGCATTGCAATACCGTTTACACTCACTTTTATCACTTGCCACCTTTCTGTTTTTATATTTTCAGATTACAAAAAACTATATCTACCATCCATATTGCACTTGTATCACCATCTCTTCGCCGAACTAGTGCACCTATACAATTTAGCATTATATTGGGTGTGTTGGGGACATAAGAGACTCTTTGTTATTTGGTTGCAGGGTTGTTTGAGAGAGACCATCTTCATCCTACGCCTCTCACGGATTGATAAATCTTAGGTCGTCCACTTGAGGGAAATTTGCTACTGTCCTACAAACTCCTGCACTTTGAGGCCCAGCAACGTCTACAAGAAGAAGGTTGCGTAGTAGACATCAAGCTCTTTTCTGCCGCCGTTGCTGGGGAGGTGAGTGATTGAAGGTATATCTTTAGATCTTGCAATTGAATCTTTAAGTTTCGTGTTTTATCACTAGTTTAGTCTATAAAATAAATCTAAAAATGGAATTGAGGTTGCCTCATATGCTTCATCTTTTTAATATCTTTTGTGATGATGATGGAGAGGAAAATTGTGCTCAATTGTTAGAAGAAGAAGCCTATAAAATATTTGGCACTAAATATTTGAATGATGAGCATGATTGCAATTTTGTTAGTATGAATTCTTTGAATATCCATGATGCTAATGATATGCAAAGCTACAAGCTTGGGGATGGTATGTTTTATGAAGATAATATTATTAGTCCCCCAAGTTTTGATGAGAATATTTACTATGATGAAAGCATGCCTCCTATTTATGATGATTATATTGAGGAAAGTGGGTTTGCAAGAGTGTCAACTTTAGTAATTAATGATCCCACTATTTTGGAGGGTGTTGAATCTTATTGTGATAATTATGAAAGTGGATTTGGAGAGGTCAAGACTATATTTAGTGATGAATCCACTATTTCGGAAGAGGTTCCAATTGATTATGAGAACAAAGTTGCTATCTATGATGATTATTGTGATGACATGTATGCTATAAAGAATAATGATAACCATGAAACTTGTCATCTTTATTTTAATTTTCAATTGTATTATTCCTCACATTATAGTTATTTTGCTTGCACTACTATTCATGAGAAGAAATTTGCTTATGTGGAGAGTACAAAAATTTCTATGCTTGCAGATCATGAAAATAATGATTTATGTGATGGTTATATTGTTGAATTCATTCATGATGCTACTGAAAATTATCATGAGGGAGGAGTATATGCTTGTAGGAATTGCAATAACATCAAGTTTCCTCTCTATGTGCTTAAAGTCTTGAAGCTATGCTTTTTTTTTACTTTCCTATGCTAGTTGATTCTTGTTCCCATAAGTTGTTTTCTCACAAAATCCCTATGCATAGGAAGTGTGTTAGACTTAAATGTGCTAGGCATATGCTTCATGATGCTCCCGTTATGTTCCATTCTTATCTTTTCTGTGAACATCGTTGACATCATCATGCCTAGCTAAAAAGGCATTAAAGAAAAGCACTTGTTGGGAGACAACCCAATATTTACCCCTACTGTTTTTGTGTGTTCACATGATTAAGCTACTGTAGTAATCATGTTTTATAGCTTTTGTTTCAATAAAGTGCTAAGTAAGACCTTTAGGATAGCTTACAGTGATAGTTGTGTTGATCCTGCTACAAATCAGAAACTTTTGCGCTCAGTAAATTAGTTTTGATAATTCACAGAAACGTGGTTTTGATCTGAATATTTTTATATGGTTTGGTACACAAATTCCCAGGTTTTCTTAATTTGGGTGGATTTTTAGAGTTAAAGAAGTATTCGAGAGTTACAGATTACTACAGACTGTTCTGTTTTTGACAGATTCTGTTTTCTATGTGTTGTTTGCTTATTTGACGAATCTATGAGTAGTATCGGAGGGTACGAACCATGGAGAAGTTGGAATACAGTAGATATAGCACCAATATGAATTTATAATGAGTTCACAACTATACCTAAGTGGTGATTTATTTTCTTATACTAACGGAGCTTACGAGTTTTCCGTCGAGTTTTGTGTTGTGAAGTTTTCAAGTTTTGGGTAAATATTTGATGGGCTATGGAATAAGGAGTGGCAAGAGCCTAAGCTTGGGGATGCCCAAGGCACCCCAAGGTAATATTCAAGGACAAACAAAAGCCTAAGCTTGGGGATGCCCCGGATGGCATCCCCTCTTTCGTCTTCGTTCATCGGTAACTTTACTTGAGGCTATATTTTTATTCACCACATGATATGTGTTTTGCTTGGAGCATCATTTTGTTTTATTAGGTTTTGCTTGCTGTTTGAATAAAATATAAGATATGAAATTCTTAAATGTTAGAGAGTCTTCACATAGTTACACAATTATTCGACTACTCAATGGTTTTCACTTATATCTTTTGGAGTAGTTTGTCATTTGCTCTAGTGCTTCACTTATATCTTTTAGAGCATGACGGTGGTTTTATTTTGAAGAAATAGATGATCTCTCATGCTTCACTTATATTACTTTGAGAGTCTTTTAGAACAGCATAGTAATTTGCTTTGGTTATGAATTTAGTCCTAATATGATGGGCATCCAAGAGGGATATAATAAAAACTTTCATATAAAGTGCGTTGAATACTATGAGAAGTTTGATTCTTTATGATTGTTTTGAGATATGAAGATTGTGATATTAGAGTCATGATAGTGGAGTAATTGTGAATTTGAGGGATACTTGTTTTAAAGTTTGTGATTCCTGTAGCATGCACGTATGGTGAACCGTTAGGTGATGAAGTCGGAGCAAGTATTTTTTGATTGTCATCATTTGTGTGGAGGTCGGGATCATGTGATGGTTAACTCCAACCAACCCTTCCCCTAGGAGCATGCGTGTAGTACTTTGTTTTGATGACTAATAGATTTTTGCAATAACTATGTGAGTTCTTTATGACTAATGTTAAGTCCATGGATTATACGCACTCTCACCCTTCCACCATTGCTAGCCTCTCTTGTACCACAAAACTCTCGCCGGTACCATACACCCACCATATACCTTCCACAAAATAGCCACCATACCTACCAATTATGTCATTTCCATACCCATTCCGAGATATATTGCCATGCAACTTTCCATCGTTCCGTTTATTATGACACGCTCCATCATTGTCATATTGCTTTGCATGATCATGTGGTTGACCATTGTATTTGTGGCAAAGCCACCATTAATAATTATTTCATACATGTCACTCTTGATTCATTGCACATCCAGGTACACCGCCAGAGGCATTCATATAGAGTCATACTTTGTTCTAAGTATCGAGATGTAATTCTTGAGTTGTAAGTAAATAAAAGTGTGATGATCTTCATTATTAGAGAATTGTCCCATGTGAGGAAAGGATGATGGAGACTATGATTCCCCCACAAGTCGGGATGAGACTCTAGACGAAAAAAGAGGCCAAAAAAAGAGAGGGCCCAAAAAACAAAAAAAAAGGAGAGAAAATGAGAGAAGGGGCAATGCTACTATCCTTTTACCACACTTGTGCTTCAAAGTAGAACCATGATCTTCATGATAGAGAGTCTCTTATTTTGTCACTTTCATATACTAGTGGGAATTTTCCATTATAGAACTTGGCCAGTATATTCCAACGACGGGATTCCTCAAATGCCCTAGGTCTTCATGAGAAAGCAAGTTGGATGCACACCCACTTAGTTTGTTTTTGAGCTTTCATAAACTTATAGCTCTAGTGCATCCGTTGCATGGCAATCCCTACTCACTAACATTTATATCTATTGATGGGCATCTCCATAGCCCGTTGATGTGATACTATATTCTCTTTTTGTCTTCTCCACAACCACCATTCTATTCTGCCTATAGTGCTATGTCCATGCCTCACGCTCATGTATTGCGTGAACGTTGAAAAACTTTGAGAATACTAAAGTATGAAAAAATTGCTTGGCTGAAACCGGGGTTGTGCATGATTTAAATATTTTGTGTGATGAAGATAGAGCATAGCCAGACTATATGATTTTGTAGGGATAGCTTTCTTTGGCCATGTTATTTTGAGAAGACATGATTGCTTTGTTAGTATGCTTGAAGTATTATTATTTTTATGTCAATATTAAACTTTTGTCTTGAATCTTATGGATCTGAATATTCTTGCCACAATAGACAAGATTACATGGATAAATATGTTAGGTAGCATTCCACATAAAAAATTCTGTTTTTATCATTTACTTACTCGAGGACAAGCATGAATTAAGCTTGGGGTTGCTTGATACGTCTCCAACGTATCTATAATTTTTGATTGTTCCATGCTACTATATTATCAATCTTTGATGTTTTATATGCATTTATATGCTATTTTATATGATTTTTCGGACTAACCTATTAACCTAGAGCCCAGTGCTAGTTTCTGTTTTTTCCCTTGTTTTTGAGTATAGCAGAAAAGGAATATCAAACGGAGTCCAATTGACCTGAAACTCAACGGAGAATATTTTTGGAAATCGTCGGATTACGGGTTCCGTAAACCCTTGAGAGGTTCGAACTCCTGGGTGCGTGCAGAGATCTCAACCTACCCAGCCTGCCTACTCGCGATCCTCCTAAGCCTAGCGCGTCAAGCTCGAAGAGACATAGAGACACAACAGTTTATCCTAGTTCGGGCCACCTTGCGGTGTAATACCCTACTCCAGCGTTTTTGGTGGATTGCCTCGAAGGGCTGAGGATGAACTAGTATAGTGGATGAACTGGCCTCAGGAGGTGAGGTGTTCTTGAGCTCGAGGGAGCTGGTGTGGTGTGTGCTAGTTCGACTTGTCCTACCTCTATGGTGGTCGCTAGTCCTATTTATAGTGGCCTTGGTCCTCCTACCAAATGCTGGCTGGAAGGGATCCCACAACGGCCAGATTTGAAAGGGGACAAGTAGTAGAACTTATCCTGACAAAAGTAGTCTTCGCCTGCGAAAAGGCTCTGGTCGTGACGCCACGGTGGGCTCATCAATGACCTCCGTCTTGCCGTCCTGGTGGTCTTGGTCTCGTTGCACCAGAATGGAAACCTTTGGCTGATACCTCGAGACTCCGCGCTTGTGGCTTGCCTCCTTTGCACCGAAGAGGAAACCTGCGCTCTGCGCCCGTCTGGCGCGCGCCTGGTGCCCACCTGGCCTTGGTCGTCATGGCTCACGTCAGCTGAGCCTCATGAGGTAAACCTTGCATGGAACTCTCCGCCCCTCAGGAGCCAGCCTGAGGAGGCCGATCCCTTCGGGGGTCTTGGCGTTGTCCGCCTAGCAAGGCTTGGCCCCTCGTGAGGGTCTTGAGTTGTTTATGTTGAAGCTGGGCCATACCAGGCCATCGATGGAGCCACGTGGTGGCCCCCAGGCCGGTAGGGCTAGATACCCCCATATCCAGGACGCCATCAGTAGCCCCTGGGCCCAAGGCGCGCTCGGACTTGGCTTCCAAGCGAAGCCAAAGGGCAAGGAAGGAGCGCCGCGGGCCCTAACCGCCTGCGGCCTTGAAGACACGTGGCGACTGATGGGACGTGGGCGACTCTGCTTCCCCATGTTGCCTCGGCAACCGTCTCCATCTAACAAAAGGGCTTCTACCCGCCGCCAGGTTTTCATTGCCTCTCCTTCGTCTTGCTCCAGATCCCCTTCTCCCGGCAGTGGAAGAACTCACCAGATCTGCCGATTTTCCCCTCCAATACTTTTCTCAATGGCCGCTGAGAAGACCACAGCCTCAGCTTTGTCTGCCTGCTCCGCCTGGTGCGAGCCGGCGCTGCTTGCGCTCTTCGTGGCCGGGGAGAAGCTCCAGACCACGCTCCTCCTGACGGCGAGCGAGGACAATGAGTGGAAGTGGACAACGCTCTAGGTCGCCACCGCTGCTCTGGAGCCTGCTGACAACACTTTCTTCCCTTTCTTCCTGCACAGCGTCTATTCGGGCCTGGTTCCTCTATTCTCCCGCTTCTTCTATGCCGTTCTTCACCACTATGGCCTCCACGCACTCCATATTCATGCCAACTCCATCCTCCTCCTGTCCATTTTTACCTTCTACTATGAGGAGTTCGTGGGGGTGATGCCCTCTATCATTATGTTGTGCCATTTCTTCTTCCTTCGCATTACTGGCGACCATCCGGTCGAATGTATCGGCTTCGTTGTGGCGCAGGGTGGTAACGCAATCTCCCTCGCCGGGAAGAAGGTGGAGGATGCCCTAAAGAGGTGGGTTCTGATGAATGCCATGTGCTCCTAGAGCTCATTGGAGCTGTCGACCAAACTCCCCATCTCTGAGAAGGGGTGGTACTTTGAGAAGATCACCGACCCTTCCCTGACGCCGTTGGTGAAGAAGATGGAGAAGGACCTGAAGAGCAAGAGGCTGAAGGGGGCTATGTTCATCAAGGAGTTCTTGAGGCAATGCTCCCGCCCCAAGATCGCTCCCGCCCCCTGTGGAAGCTCGGGGGCGCCAACGACAAGATCCGCTTGCGCTAGGACGCCCTTCCCGAGGAGGAGCTGAGCAAGGTGTTGCTTTATTTGACGGAGAAGAACCTGACTGATCCCTCGGAGGACTGGCTCCCATTGTAGTGTCGATTCGACGGGGAGGAGGTCGCCGCTGCCATGCCGGTCTTCAACAAGTTCGGGCTCGTGCGGGTGGGGCCTCCCCCGCCGCCTACCGCCTTGGTGCACCTGTCCTCCGGCGACCAATCCTCCTAGGCCACCGAGGACGAGGTTGTGGAGGAATCCTCTGCCCGCGGTAGAGGGAGCTCCTACACGACTTCCCCGATGATGATGACGATGATGAGCCTCCGGTGGTGGAGGTGCCCCGCCCCTCTGGAGTCACCATGAGATCCGGAGTGTCCTCTTTGAAGCAGCCCAAGCGGATAGCCATGAAGAAGGGCAGGACCGTGCTGATTCCTCCGGGCAGCGTTCCGCCTTCGCTGACAACACCTCGAGCGGCACCAATCACGAGCTCTCCTACTCCCAAGAGTTCTGTACCAGCTGCCCCACCTCAGCACCCGCTGCTGAGCCTGAAGAGGAGCTATGTCTTTGCCGGCCAGTAAGTCTTTTCCTTAGCCTTGTTTATTGATTCTTGAAGTGATGCTTTGTGTCCTTGTCTGCCATTAGGCAACAACCATCGAAGAAGCAGAAAGAGGACGCGGAGGTCGCCGCAGCCCTCGTGAAGGCGAATGTCGCGGCCTCCGCAGCTCCAGTGGTGATGCCATCTCCCTAGGGCGTGGAAGCCCGTCCTCAGGAGGTGCCGGTGCCTTTGGTGGGGCTGACCCCGCCGACGCCCGTCCTTGCTGCGGCTGCTGAGGTCACCCAGCCTCCGGAGCCCCCGGTCCTTGTTGAGGCTGTGGTTTCTTCTGTCTTGGCGCTGAGGGCGTATCCTCCCTTGCCCAGCGTGTGACCAAGTCGTGGCACTCCTGCCACCTCCAGAGCCCTGGAGGAGGCAAGGGCGGCGCTGGACCTCCTGCAGGGTCTAGATCGTCGCTCAGTGCAGGGACGCCTGGGGCTGATTCCTGGTTTGCTCCAGGCCGATGCGTCTGTCTGTGCGGCCTGGGGCTCTGCAGAGGAAGCCCAAAAGGTGCTCGGGGTGGGTGCCACCGAGCGCAACCTGGCGTGGAAGGAGGCCACAGAAGCTGAGGATCAGTGCCACATGGTGGAGGCTGAACCGAAGGCTCTTTAAGATCAGAAGGCCGCTCAGGCCAGCCAGCTCCAGGAGCGTGAGGAGAAGCTGAAGGCCCAGGAGGCCACCATCGCTGATCGAGACACCGAGGTGAATAAGGCGGCCTTGGAGTAGGTTGCGGAGCGCGACCTCCTGACGAAGCTGAAGGAGGAGGCGAAGGCGGCCCAGGCGGCCCTTGCCGAGGCCAAGAAGGCGGCCGCTATAGAGCGTAGCACCCTTGCCTCCCTTGAGGCGCGTTTCCACAAGGCTCAGAAGTCGCTCTTCGGGGACGATTCCATGAAGAAGGTGGCAGCGACGACCCCGAGGGAGAGCCCTACTGCTCTGCTTCCTGAAGTCTTGGCAGTGCTCGAAGATGCTGTTGACAGGTTTACCTTGTTGGTGGAGAACGAGGCACGCTCACTCCCTTCCTCAGCCCTTACGTGCGTCTTCAGCCATCTCTATCTCCAGGACGCCGGCTTCGACCTCTCCTCCTTCCTCACTTCGGTGGACTCCGATCCCCAAGATGCTGCCGCTGCCGCCGTGAAGAGCTCCATGGACGCCATGTTGAGTAAGTTCCTAATTGTCGGCCCTTAGACCGAGGCCGAGGAAAAGGGCGACGTGCCTGGCGACGGGGCTCCACTGGCAGGTGACGGTGGCGCCCAGTTCTGAAGAGGTGGCCCAGCGACACAACTCTTTCCTACTTGTGCTACGTCATGTAGCATGCCTCAGGGAGGCATTTTAAAACTGCTTGCCTAGAACAATATGTTTTGTAATAATTAGATTATGTTCCCTTGACTTTCCATTCGCTTTGTTGTTTTGCATCGGCAGAGCTCGACTCCGCGCATATCTCAGCCGCTGTTGGGTCGTCCGGATCGCCAGGACAAGCCCAAGGGGTGAGAGGCTACGCGACCAGTTAGGCTCTTGATACGCGATGCTCAGGAGTCCTCCTTGACGTGCGAACGGCTTAGGAAAAGGTGCAGTGGCAAGCCTTGGTGTTCTGCGTTGGCAGGGCCCGGCCCCGCGCATGCCTCAGCCACCGTTGGATCGTTTGGATCACCAGGACGAGCCCAAGGGGTGAGGGGCTACGTGACCAGTTAGGCTCCTGAGACACGATGCTCAGGAGTCCCCCTTGACATATGAACAACTTAAAAAGGAAGGGTGAAAGTCAGGTCCTTGGTGTTCTGCATCGGCAGGGCCCGGCCCTACGCATGCCTCAGCCGCCGTTGGGTCGTCTAGATCGCCAGGACGAGCCCAAGGGGTGATGGAATACGTGACCAGTTAGGTTCCTATGACGCGATGCTCAGGAGTCCCCCTTGACGTATGAAACGACCATCATACCTTTTCCTCGCCAAGCTCTCGCTTGGGAGGGGTGCGCGAAGACCAGGCCTGTGAGGCCTAGCGAGGTGGGATACGCCAAGCGTGACCTAAGTGTAGCCCCCGTGCCCAGACCCCTCGTGCTACCCTCCCGAGGGAACATCGCGGTGAGGCTGGTCACTGAGACCGGAGGCTCCCTGAGGTTAATGCAGCCGCGAGGCCACCCCCAGCTGTTTATCACCAGCTCGGAGCATAGCGCTTCTGCTCTTACACGGGCATAGCCGCTCCTCGGCAGTGTCGATGTTCAGCGCAGAGCATGGTGCTTCCACTGGTGCGTGGGAGGTGGCTACCTCTGAGGAGAGCCCCTAGGGTGTGTACAGCCCTACCCTGACATGTGGCTTGCACAGCAGGGCTGGAGGAGGTGTGTATGGGCACCCGTGAGCCAGCGTGGGACTCACGAGGCCCTACCTAAAGGCGGGTTGCGCCTGGTCTTGATTGGGGATGCTTGTATTAATCCTGCGAGATGGTTAGGCAGCCTGCGCCGAATGAGTCTCCTGAGGTTATTGCATGAGAAGGCCAGACATCAACGACCCCAGGAGGTGACGTGAACGGGGCCGGCACGCCAGATAGAGCTCAGCCATTGGGTTTATCGACGCTGCAGGGACGGACCAGAGCACAGATGTTGTGCCCAGTTTTCTCATGCAAAGATCCTGAAGAAAAACAACCGGCGTGCGGTTCCCGTGGCCATGGGGGCACCAGGTCATGCGCCCTCACTCGTCCACCCATGATTAGCTCATGCGAGAACAAGGCACCAAGGGCCATGGGAGGTGATGTACATAGGGACTGGCCTATGAGCCAGAGCTTAGTCTCTTGGATTTAGCGATGCTGCATGGACGGACCCGAGCACAGACGTCGTGCTAGTCCTTAATCATGAGGCGGTCATAGGAGGGCTTGCAAGGGCGCGAGACGTTCTTAGCAATGAAGCACCAATCACGCAGTTAACAATCTGAAAGTAGCTTGCGAAGGATTGTAAACTAGATCTGATGCAGAAGGGATACATGTCGTAGGGATGGACCCACATGGCTTGGGGATGATGCAATCCGAGGGACGTCCCCAGACTGAACGAACTAGAGAGATGTCACCTGGTACCGTCGCTGAAGAGGTGTTGAAGTAGCCAAAAAACCTGCGCTACTGGAGTCATTCCTCAGGAGCCGCTCTGGTGCCGAGCCTCGGGAGACTCAGAGGGCCCGGGAGGCTCCTGAAGGAGATCCTCCATCTCCACCAGGATCTCCTGATGCCTAGCCTCGGGAGCCGCCAGGGCGTCCCTCATGCAGCGGTGGTGCACCACAGCCGCACCCGGCAGGCTGAAGGGCATGCAGACGTAGCTATGAGGTGGACCCTCGCATCGGTCGACACGAGACGACCAGATGAGCTGCCGAGATGCGGCCCTGTTGAGCCTGGGGATGTTGATGCAGACGCGGAACTCCTTACCCTCGTAAGGGCAGTGAGCCGCGCCGCGCGGCAGGCGACGATTGCCTTGCAGAACCCTTGCTTCTTGTATCTCCTCGATTGCCTTGCTGATGAACTCCTGACCACGTGGTGCCTCCCGCTTGCTGCCTTCTCCTGGGAAGCGTGCTTTGAAGAGCGCCTCCACGTGGTGCCCGAGCACCTCCCTCGTGACCCTGGCTAGGTCTGAGGCCCTCCCGAGTAGAGCCCCTGATCCCAGCCTGAGAGGGGCGCCGGGCACGCCTTCCTATGCAATGGGTGAAGGTGCCGCGTCTGGGGATGTGAGGCTCAGCACGGCTCCCTCGAGCGATGTTCCTTCATGAGACCCTTGTCCCAGCTACAACTTCTTCGTCTTGGGGGCAACCTCAGGAGGGAGGTCGCCGCCCTCATCTTTTGGGTTCTCGACCGTTGTAGCCTGGAAGGCGCGCTCGAGGGAGCACACCGCATCCTTCTCTTGGCATACGACCATGATGACGGTGCCACTTCCTGGCATCTTGAGGACATTGTAGCCGTGGTGCGGAGGTGCCATGAACTTGGCAAGCGCTGGGTACCCTAGGATGGCGTTGTAGGGCAGGCGAATGTCGGTGATGTCGAAATCGATGAGCTCGGTGTCGTAGTTGTTGCGCTCGCCGAAGGTGATAGGGAGGCAGACCTGCCCTATTGGGTGCGTAGAACCATTGGTCACTCCTGAAAATGGCTTGGTTGGGTGAAGCTGGTAATATGGCACTTGGAGCATGTCGAACGTCTGAACAGACATCACATTGAGCCCAGCTCCGCCATCGATGAGAGTTTTGGTGACGACCACGTTGCTGATGACGGGGGAGCAGAGCATAGGGAGTGCGCCAGCAGTGGCCGTGCACTTGAGCTGGTCTGAGGAGCTGAAGGTGATGGCGCACTTGGACCACCTGAGAGGGCGAGTTGCTTCGGTCTTGGGGAGCGATACGTTGACCTCACACGCAAACTGCTTGAAGGCGCGGTGGGAAGCCGGGACCTCTGAGCTACCCAAGATGCAGGCGATAGCTCGAGGCTCCTGGAAGCCCCCAGCCCCCTCATCCTGGTGGTGATCTTCATTCCTTCTTGGTGGAGGAGGCAGAGGAAACAGAGCTGCGTTGCCCTGAGGGCGCTCCTCAGGAGGCTCCTCCCTCCAAGTGCCCTCGTGAGGCTGACCTTGCCAGCGGTCCTCACGAGGCTGGTCACGCCACTCTTGATGGTGGTCGCGTCCGTCCCTGCGTCCTCCACCTCTACCACCCCCACGACCGTAGCCTGGATCGTTGCGCTCGGGGCGTTGATCGAGGTGCCCGTCGCGGAGGGCCTTGAGCTCCTGACAGTCGTTGGTGTTGTGGCTATGAACGTTGTGGAAGACGCAGAACGGCCGGTTGCTCTTGGATGACTCAAGGTGGTCGCAACCGCGCTTCGTCTCTGGTTCGGCCGTAAGCACGGCCGGCCCCTTGTGCTTCATGTCCTTGGTCTTGGCCTTCTTGTCTTCTGGATCAGCATTGGGGAGCTCGAGGAGGGAGAGGCATCCCTCCTCAGCCTTCACGCACTTGTTCGCCATGTTGAACATCTCTTGGGCCGTGCAGAGATCCTCATGGATAGCGAGCTCCTCCTTCATCTTGACATCATGGACGCCATCGGTGAATGCTGAAATGATGGCCTCGTCTGACATTTTGGGGATCTTGAGGCGAACGTTGTTGAAGCGTTGGATGTACTTTTGCAGGTCTCTCCAAGTTGCTGCTTGATGTGACGCAGGTCACCTGCGGCCGGCGGACAGTCGTGGGTGCCCTGGAAGTTGGCGATAAAGCGGCAGCACATCTCCTCACAAGAAGAAACTGACCCCTCGGGTAGGTTCAAGAGCCAAGAATGTGCGCCATCCTTGAGGGCCATCAGGAACCAGTTTGCCATGATCTTCTCATCGTTGCTGGCTGCCTCAATGCGCAGCTCATAGAGCTACAGGAACTCGGCGGGGTCGGCGGTGCCGTCATAGCGCAGAGGCAGGTCAGGCTTGAACTTGCTTGGCCAGACGAATGTTGCAGAGCTCCAGGGTGAACGCGAGGCATCCTGCCGTGACCACTGGAGGATGTTGAGGGGGTGGAAACTGGTCCTGGTGCATGCACACCGCCACCTCCTGCGGCGGTACGCGGGCCCGGTGTTGGCATGTTGGAAGTACGCACGCTTTCCCTTGAGGTTGCTGCACCACCTGGCAGCTCACGTCCTCCCGAGTTGGTGTAGGGCATGGCGGGTCGCACCGTGGTGCCGCACGCCTTGGGCCGACGATGACGCCCTGGGCCCGAGGTGGTGGAGGGGCCCCGTGCGCCACATCGCCCGCTATAGGTGGTTGCTGAGGCAGTGAGTGAGCCGGCTCGGCAGAGCCCCCGTGCGCGACACTGACAAGCTCAGTGATCCGCTCGAGCCACTCCTCATAGAGGTCACCCACCGGGCGGTAACAAAGGAGCTCCCGTGCCATGAGCAGAGCGGCCTACGCGTCCGCCTGGCCGTGGCGCGCGTGGGATGACGAAGCTGCTGGGGTTAGTGATGGAGTAGCGATGCGCCCGTCACAGTGCACCGGCGAGTGCAGCGATGAACCCTGCTGCTCGTGGCCGGCAGGTCCCATGGCGGCGTTGGCCACCGGAGACGGAGCGCTACGGGCACAACCATCACCCACTGGAGCCGTCTAAGAGACGTGGGCGGCGATTGCGGCCTGGCGCTCGGCGCGAGCTCGACGTGCGTCAGCCATGGAGGTGTCGGAGTGGCAGGAGACCGGTCGATGGAAGAGAAGATCCGACACACCCCTACGTGGTGTGCCAAATGTCGGATTACAGGTTCGGCAAACCCTTGAGAGGTTGAAACTCTGGGGTGCATGCGGAGATCTCAACCTACCCAGCCTGCCTACTCGCGATCCTCCTAAGCCTAGCGTGTCAAGCTCGAAGAGACAAAGAGACACAGCAGTTTATCCTGGTTCGGGCCACCTTGTGGTGTAATACCCTACTCCAGTGTTTTGGGTGGATTGCCTCGGAGGGCTGAGGATGAACTAGTACAGTGGATGAACTGGCCCCAGGAGGTGAGGTGTTCTTGAGCTCGAGGGAGAGGGTGTGGTGTGAGCTAGTTTGACTTGTCCTGCCTCTATGGTGGTGGCTAGTCCTACTTATAGTGGCCTTGGTCCTCTTCCCAAATGTTGGCGGGAAGGGATCTCACAACGGCTGGATTTGAAAGGGGACAAGTAGTACAGCTTATCCTGACAAATGTAGTCTTCGCCTGCGAAAAGCCTCTGGTCGTGACGTCGCGGTGGGCTCGTCGATGACCTCCGTCTTTCCGTCCTAGCGGTCTTGGTCTCGTTGCACCAGAATGGAAACCTTTGGCTGATTCCTCGGGACTGCGCGCCTGTGGCTTGCCTCCTTTGCACCGAAGAGGAAACCTGCGCTCTGCGCCCGTCTGGTGCCCGCCTGGCCTTGGTCGTCATGGCTCACGTTAGCTGAGCCTCATGAGGTAAACCTTGCATGGAACTCTCCACCCCTCGGGAGCCAGCCTGAGGAGGCCGATCCCTTCGGGGGTCTTGGCATCATCCGCCACATGAGGCTTGGCCCCTCGCGAGGGTCTTGAGTTGTTGATGTTGAGGGTGGGCCATACCAGGCTGTCGATGGATCCACGTGGTGGGCTGCAGGCAGGCAGGGCTGGATACCCCCATATCCAGGACGCCGACAGAAAATATAAAAAATATTGGAACAAAATGCTACCAGAGACGAGTCCCGAGGCCACCACGAGGGTGGAGGGCGCCCCCCTAGGGCGCACCCCCTACCTCGCGGACTCCCCGTGGGCCCCCTTGATGTGAAACCGACGCAAAAAATTCCTATAAATACAGAACCCCCCCCCCCGAAAAGAAACCTAGATCGGGAGTTCCACCACCGCAAGTCTCTGTAGCCACCAAAAACCAATTGGGACCCTGTTTTGGCACCTTGCCGGAGGGGGGAATCATCACCGGTGACCACCTTCATCATCTCGGCGGTCTCCATGATGAGGAGGGAGTAGTTCACCCTCGGGGCTGAGGGTATGTACCAGTAGCTATGTGTTTGATCTCTCTATCTCTCTCTCTCTCTCTCTCTCTCTCTCTCTCTCTCTCGTGTTCTTGATATGGCATGATCTTGATGTACCACGAGCTTTGCTACCACAGTTGGATCTTATGATGCTTCTCCCCCTCTACCTTCTTGTAATGTATGGAGTTTTCCCTTTGAAGTTATCTTATCGGATTGAGTCTTTAAGGATTTGAGAACACTTGATGTATGTATTGCATGTGCTTATCTGTGCTGACAATGGGATATTCACGTGATTCACTTGATGTATGTTTTGGTGATCAACTTGCGGGTTCTGTGACCTTGTGAACTTATGCATAGGGGTTGGCACACATTTTCGTCTTGACTCTCTGGTAGAAACTTTGGGGCACTCTATGAAGTTCTTTGTGTTGGTTTGAATAGATGAATCTGAGATTGTGTGATGCATATCTTATAACCATACCCGCGGATACTTTAGGTGACATTGGAGTATCTAGGTGACATTAGGGTTTTTGTTGATGTGTGTCTTGAGGTGTTCTTTTACTACAAACTCTAGGGCTGTTTCTGACACTTATAGGAATAACCCAATGGATTGATCAGAAAGAATAACTTGGGGGTGGTTTCGTACCCTACAATAACCTCTTCATTTGTTCTCCGCTATTAGTGACTTTAGAGTGACTCTTTGTTGCATGTTGAGGGATTTTTATATGATCTAATTATGTTATTATTGGTGAGAGAACTTGCACTAGTGAAAGTATGAACCCTAGGCCTTGTTCCGAAGCATTGCAATACCATTTACACTCACTTCTATCACTTGCTACCTTGCTTTTTTTATATTTTCAGATTACAAAAACCTATATCTACCATCCATATTGCACTTATATCACCATCTCTTCGCTGAAATAGTGCACCTATACAATTTGGCATTGTATTGGGTGTGTTGGGGACACAAGAGACTCTTTGTTATTTGGTTGCAAGGTCTTTTGAGAGAGAGCATCTTCATCCTACGCCTCCCACAGATTGATAAACCTTAGGTCATCCACTTGAGGGAAATTTGCTACTGTCCTACAAACCTCTACACTTGGAGGCCCAGCAGCATCTACAAGAAGAAGGTTGTGTAGTAGACATCAAGATCTTTTCTGGCGCCGTTGCCGGGGAGGTGAGTGCTTGAAGGTATATCTTTAGATCTTGCAATTGAATCTTTAAGATTCTTGTTTTATCACTAGTTCAGTCTATAAAAGAAAACTAAAAAATGGAATTGAGGTTGCCTCATATGCTGCATCTTCTTCTCCTCTATTCCGTGCTCTTCTCCTCTCTTTTTCTCTATTTTTTCTTCTTCTTCTTCCCCTCTTTTTTTCTTCTTCTTCCTCTTCTTATTTTTTATCGGGAACGAGGGTGTCGAGGATCGCCGAGCGGTCGAGGGTCGGGAACTAGGGTAGAGGGTCGAGGGTTGTCGAGGGGTCGAGGGTCGCTGAGTGGTTGAGGTCGGTGTTGGGGATATAACTATTGGGTATGACCCGCCCAGGAGGGGCCAGGTGTCGGTGTCAAAACCGGCAGATCTCGAGGTAGGGGGTCCCGAGCTGTGGATTTAGGATCGATGGTAACAGGGACGATGAACACGGTGTTTTATCCAGGTTCGGGCCCTCTCTATGGAGGTAAAACCCTATGTCCTGCTCTTGTTTATATCAATGGAGGATTAAGTACAGAGTTGATCTACACTGAGTTCATATGTTGTGGTTTAAAACCAAAGGGTATGATGAATAATGTCATGGTCATCTATCGACTAGCCTGGCCTTGGCATATATAATGTACCAGAGATCTAGGATAACAAGAGTCCTACTCGAATACGCCGGTGGAGAGGAGTCCTTGTCTTGATCACCAAGTCTTGTGGAATCTTCCTCGTGTATACATCGGCTGTCCGAACTGGCCCATGAGCAAACGACCATGGGGGTCCTCGGCCCAATCCAATAGATCGGGAGACGACGTGGTTAGTACCCCCTAGTCCAGGACACCGTCAGTAGCCCCATGAACCGGTCTTCAAGTTGGGGACGCTCCTCGATTCTTCCGAACTATTCTTCATCTTCTGTCATCGGTCTTGAAAACTAGTTCAACAAATCATCTCATCTTCGATCTTAAGGATCGCCGAAGTGAATCCGAAGAGTTCACACGTTGGGTATCCGAGGAGCCCCTTTAAGTTCTCGGCCTTTATCAATGCCTTGTTATTTTTTATGCCACACCTCATGTTTGAAGTTGTTCCCGTGCCGTGGTGTCCTCTTGCATCCGTGCTCCAATGCTGGACTGCATTCGAGATATCTTTTGCAACCGAGCACCAATGCCGGACTATACCCGAGCCCCAACGCTGGACTATCTCCGAGGTGTCATAGATTACCTTGGCTTGAAAATGTTTGAAGGAGGTTATCTGAGTTTAACACTGAAAAGTTCTCTATGGAACGAGCCATTCGAATCCGAGCTTTATGCCGGACCACTTTCGAGCTCCAACGATGGTCAGCGTCCTAGGTCTCGTAAACTACCTCGGTCTTTTAAAAGATTGAACAAATTCAGCTGAGCTTAATGCCGGAAATGCCCTCTATGGAGCTAGCCACTGGCGCCCAAGCATTATGCCGGACTGCTTCCGAGGAGGTGCACCACCCCGACCGCGAGCTGATTTTTTGTGAATATTTTTTATTGGTGCAATTTATTCACTACCGAGATATATATAACCAGTATATGTATATCCAGTAGCCTCAAGGTGTGTGTCGGTCTAAAACCCGAGATGCACCTGAAGGAAAACATAAAACTGTTGATCCTATTAGCCCCTGAGACTCAGGTCGATTTGCTAAATCGGCCTGAGGATCAACTCCTAGCTCGGCAACATACGTAGGAATAGAGACGCAGTGTAATATATTAGAAATAATGATCGGCGGACAGGCCCCTAAGAGAGGGTTGTGAGAAGTCGCCGTGATATATTAGCTTGATGTGAGATAAGTCCCAGATGGTACTTATTGTTGTCCAAAGACACGCTTGCCCATAGTTCAGTCATGCCGAACACTGAGCACTTTGAATTCTCTGCATTGATTAAGCAATGCAGTAGCCCCTGAGACACTGGTTGGGTGGCAACACCAGATCAGGGTATCGATGTGCCCCTTTAATATTTATAAATAATGAGCGCGAAGCCCAATAACCCACGAGCCTTAATGTGGGCGCCGGTGGCCGAATTAAGGACAATATCCGTTTGACAGAAAATTTTGTTGTGTTTAGCACAAATTTCTCGGAAAAACAATAAATATCTCATAAAGGAGTTAGAGCTAGCAAAAGCTGAGCTCGCCAAGGTCGGCCTCAAGGGACTTAATAGATAGGAAATCAATGCCAATAAGGAACTATGAGAGCATTATGTCAGCTGCTCAGTTGTCTCAAAGAGACTGTGCCATTAACTCTTTAAAAGGTTGGCTACGGATAAATTGATTTTTGCTCACAATTTATGTGTAATGGTTCTATGTACCCAAGTACTTTACATCATTAATGCTCGGATCTGCATTTACAAATCTTTGTTAACCGACAATCGACTTCAACCTCCTCGGCCAGTAGCCACAAAGTGTTCTTCCCACTTTATAAAGCCTTTATAATGGAAAAAGATTTACGGAAAACAAGGCAATCCGTCCATACGGTTTTATAAACAAAGGTACATGGAGAGATATGTTATAAGACATCTTCTGGGAAAAATAGTTACATTATAGGTTTCTTTTCCCAGGCTTTCATGTTGATTCTGATCATGAAACCTCAACTCCGATCAATGTGGGAGGAAAATATTGAGGATTTAGTTGTGGGGAAAGTTCCCGAACTCTGTTGATTTTTAATGGACCAAAATTTTCGCTTCCGTCATTGCCGACCAATTATATTCTTTAATATGGCTAGCTTTCGGCTTCTCCCAGTCCGAGGTACTAACCCGGATGACCCGGAAGTAACAATCACAGAGGTGCTCCCTTTACCTCATGGTCGCCCGAGGGCAATGTTGACGTTGAGCCCCAGACCTCCATGGATGATTCCTCCATGATCTTGATAGAGATCAGAGTTTATGTTGATGAAGGCCCTCATCCAAACATGATGATCCGAGGTACGGGACAATCCTTGGTCAAGCCAAGGTGATCAGTCGAGGCAGCGACGAAGACGCCGACGTGGCAGTTGATCTGCAGGTGAGCCATTGATCATGTTTGCCGATCACACAGAGGAACTCTCAATGAAAGCACCATTGTCGGTGTCAAAACCGGCAGATCTCGGGGTAGGGGGTCCCGAACTGTGGATTTAGGATCGATGGTAACAGGAACGATGAACATGGTGTTTTACCCAGGTTCGGGCCCTCTCTATGGAGGTAAAACCCTACGCCCTGCTCTTGTTTATATCAATGGAGTATTAAGTACAGAGTTGATCTACCTCGAGTCATATGTTGTGGTCTAAAACCTAAGGGTATGATTAGTAATGTCATGGTCATCTATCGACTAGCCTGGCCTTGACTTATATAATGTCCTAGTCAAATACGCCGGTGGAGAGGAGTCCTGGTCTTGATCACCAAGTCTTTTGGAATCTTCCTCATGTATACATTGGTTGTGCGAACTGGCCCATGAGCAAACGGCCATGGGGGTCCTCGGCCCAATACAACTGACCCGACATATGACATCACTACTAGGAAAAGGGCTATAGATGATATTGACATTAATGGCGCACCACATGTGTGGTGCGCCACTTCTATATAGCAGTGGCGCACCATGTGTTGGTGCGCCATTAGTGTCCATCACACTAATGGCACACCACACACACGGTGCGCCACTACTAGCAATTTTTTTATTTTTCCAAAACTAGTAATGGTGCACCAGGGCATAGTGCGCCATTACTAGTTATAACTAGTAATGGCGCACCACACACCACGTGCGCCACTACTAGCAAACTTTTTTTTTGCAAAACTAGTAATGGCGCACCACCTAACAGGTGCGCCATTAGTAACCAGGGTTACTAATGGTGCATTGTTAGGTGGTGCGCCATTAGTAACCTGGGAGCGGCTAGATATTTTGGACAGCCACCTACCACACTCACTTTCTCCACTTTCATTCTTTCCACCTCCTCCTACAAGCTTGTCTCGGCTGCCTCCTCCTCCTCACCTCATTTGCACCATAGATTCACCCAAATTAAGTGGTTAAATTACCTTTTTTTGATAGGTAAGTAAGGGGAAAGCTTTCTTTATGTTGTAGATCTACTTTTTTTCTCCCTCCAACAACGTGTGCATGCACTTTTTATGGCCTAGCTAGATCTATGTATGTTTGTGGTGTTGCATATGCTTGTGGTGTTGCATATATGTTTGTGTTTGCAGGTACCGGTATTTGAAATGAGATAGTTGCCAATATTTTGCTGGAATGTTGATTCATTTCCGTTTCGGCGAGAATTTGGCACCATGCATTCTTTTTGGTCATACTTTTTGCTCTAAAATATCGTTTTGCTCTACCCCACAGGCGACCATGGTCCGCACGATGACCGAAGGCATGATGAATAGGTTTTTGAGCTCCACGAAGACCAAGATGCTTCAAAAGAATGAGACGGAGAGAAGATGTCCGTGGCGAAGATGCAAGCTGAGGAGCCTTATGGATCCGGATTCCATACAAGTGCGGGACCACCTGCTCTTGCGTGGTTTCATAGATGGCTATCGGTGGCAAGGTGATGAAGATGATTATGAAGTCGTCCATGGGGGCTGGGCAAGAAATGAGGAAGGGCATGAGCAAGACAACCGCGGCGAGGGCGGGCGAGAAGATGCCAGACATGATCACGAAGTAAATGCAGTACACAGTCATCATGATCACGAAGTAAATGCAGTACACAGTCATCATGTAGAAGATGCCAGACATGATGATGAGGAAGATGCCGGAGCAGACAAAGGGCATGGTCATGAAGATGAAGATGCCGAAGCAGACGATGATGGACCATCGATGGCCTGGGTGCAGGACCCTCATATTCAAGAGCTGCTTCTCAAGCAGACGGATAACGCAGGAGCTTCCGCCCGAGAGAAAGCCAAGCTGGATCAACTGGAGATAGACGCGGTTACTCCATTGTATGAAGGATGCAGGCCCGAGGATACCCGCCTGAAACGCTCATGGCTCTGGAGATGAAGGTAAAACACAAAATGACCAACGCATGCTTCGACGAGAACATGTCATTCTGGTACGAACGTATTCCCAAGGGGAACAAGTGCCCGACCAGTTTCGAGGAGGCGAAGAAAATCGTGTGTCTTATGGATTTACCGCACGTGAAATACCATGTGTGCATGAACAATTGCATCATTTATCAGGACGAGCACGCGGAGTCTACCATATGTTCGGTGTGCGGCGTCACTCCATACAAGAAGAGCAAGAAAACTCCTTGAAAAGTGGTGTGGTACTTTCCGATCACTCCTCGTCTGAAGCGGTATTTCGGGGACCCTAAGGTAGCAAAGCTCCTGCGTTGGCACGCGAATAGGGAGGAGAAGAAGCAAGAAGATGACGCAAATGATCAGGAGATAAATAAAAAAGACAAGATGCTGAGTCACCCTAAGGATGCGAGCCAGTGGCAAGCGTTGAACTTCGAACACCCAGAAATTGGGAATGATCCAAGGAACATCATGCTAGGCGCGAGCACTGATGGAGTCAATTCGTTTGGCAGCCAGAGAAGCACACATAGCACCTGGCCTGTGTTTGTGTGGATGTACAACCTTCCCCCTGGTTGTGCATGAAGAGGAAGTACATTCACATGAGTATGCTAATTGAAGGGCCGAAACAACCAGGGAACGACATCAATCGATATCTGGGGTTGCTGAAAGAGGAGCTAGACACGCTGTGGAAAACGCCAGCCAATACGTGGGACGCTGCAGAGAAAGAATATTTCCCTATGAGAGCCGCATTGCTCACGACTGTGCATGACTATCTCGGTTACGGATATGTCGCGGGGCAGGGGGTCCATGGATTTTCTGGATGCGTCAGGTGCATGGATGACACAACATATCGCCAGCTAGATAGAGATCCCGGGTCTTTGAAAACTGTGTTCATGGCACATCGAAGGTGGCTCCGCGACGATGACTCATGGAGAAAATGCAAGGATCTGTTCAATGGTGAAACCGAACCCCGAAGACGCCCGCGCACGAGGAGCGGCGAGGAAATAGATGAGTTGTTGAAAAATTGGAAAGAGTGCCCACCACCGGGAAAGGCACCAGAGCCGGAAAAGAAGCGAAAGGCGCTAGAGCCGCTGCTGAAGGTATGGAAAACAAGGTCTATTTTCTGGGACATGCCATCCCGGAAGATCCTCCGTGTTCCTCACAGCCTTGATGTCATGCATATCACGAAGAACGTGTGCGAGAGTCTGCTTGGTACCCTGCTCAACATGCCAAAGAGGACCAAAGATGGGCCGAAAGTAAGGGCAGACTTGAAATCAATGGGCATCAGGGAGGAGCTTCACGCTAATGACGATGATGATGATGATGATGATGATGATGAGGCGAAGCAGGACACGGAAAGTCGTCGCAAAGGCCAAAAGGCCAAGAAGACCGGAAATGACTTCCCTCCCACATGCTTCACTCTAAGTCAGGAGGAGATTGATCAGTTTTTCACCTGCCTCATAGGAGTAAAACTTCCTTACTGTTACGCGGGGAAGATAAGCAGATACCTAGACTCAGCAAAGCAGAAGTTCAGCGGGATGAAGTCTCACGACTGTCATGTGCTGATGACGCAGATACTTCCAGTTGCAATCCGTGGGATCATGGACGCGCACGTCCGTGAAATGCTATTTGGCCTATGCAACTTTTTTGACGTTATCTCTTGGAAGTCGGTTGGCGTGAGGCAACTCAGAAGGCTACAGGAAGAGATCATGGTGATACTATGCGAGCTTGAGATGTACTTCCCGCCCGCATTCTTCGACGTTATGGTGCATCTACTGGTCCATATCGTGGAGGATATCATCCAACTCGGGCCGATGTTATGCCATTCGGAAGGATGAATGATGTCATCAAAGGATACGTTCGCAACATGTCACGTCCAGAGGGAAGCATAGCCAGGGGCTTTCTCACCGAAGAGTGCATCTCATACTGCACGAATTATCTAGGCATCGAGAACCCCGTTGGTCTGCCCGTGAACAGGCACCTCGGCAGGCTCGCTGGATGGGGTCACCGTGAGGGTCACAGCGAAATGCATGTCGACTTCGAGGGTCGACTCGCCGACTTTGAAAGAGCAAACCTAGTTGCGCTACAACACATAGACGTGGTCGATCCTTGGGTGGTAGAGCACAAAACCTTTATTGAGAAGACTTACAATGACCGAGGCCAACAAAGGACGGATGAAGATATAATCAAAGAGCACAACTCATGTTTCATGCGTTGGTTCAAGGAGAAGCTTCTGTCGTACCCTTTACATGATGATTCTTCCGCGGAAGAATAACTCATATTCGCCTTGTCACAGGGCGCCGAGCACAACCTGATGACGTATGAGGCGTACGATATCAACGACTACACATTCTACACCGAGGGAAAGGATATGAAGAGCGATGGTTATCAGAACTCCGGGGTAACGATGGAATCCTACACCGGTAACGACAAGGAAAAATACTACGGAAGGATCAAAGAGATCTGGGAGCTGAGCTACGCTGGAGAGAAGGTCCCAATGTTCCGTGTCAGATGGGCCAAGAGCGTCCTTAAAGAAGACCGGTATTCCACCACCATGGTTATACCCGAAGCCAAATCCAAGACCGCGGGCGCAAACGTCACCGCAAAAAATGAGCAATGGGTACTGGCTTCCCAAGTGGACCAATGATTCTTCATTACCGACCCGCCAAAGCCCAGTCGTGTTGTCGTGACGAGAGGCAAAAGGAAGATCATCAGAATGGATGGAGTTGCCAATGTGCAAGACTTCGACAAGTACGGCGACCCGAAGATGGAGCATGACGACGACGATGAAGTACCAACATACACCACAAGAAGAAGCAGGACCACCCTACCTAAAGGACGTCCGTTCAAGAGAAGAACTCCATTTGCGAAAAATAAGGGCAAGAAGATTGTGAACAGATAGCTAGCTAAGATCGATTGTATTTAAATTGTAGCCTTCATTTCCTGATTGTATTTTGACAAATGTTTTCATATTCATAAATGTTTTACCAATTCACAAATGAATGCAACTAAAAATCCAAAAACAATATTGATGATATTTTTAAATAACAAAGTTGATGATATTTTTTCATATTCATAAATATTTTGAAATAACAAATTTGATGATATTTTTTCACATTCATAAATGTTTTCAAATTTGATTGTCATTTTCTAAAAAATTATTAGATGCAACTAAAAATAATAGTCCAAGAAAAATTACTAATGGCGCACCAGGAGAAGGTGCGCCATTGCTATCAATGTACTTATGGCACACCCCTGGGAGGTGTGTCATTGCTAACCTCCCCCCTCTACCCCTTTCCCCCTCGCCCCCGCGCCAGATCCCCCTCCAGCTCGATCACGCGCTATCCCCCTCGCCAGATCCCCCTCCAGCTTGATCACGCGCTATCCCTCCTCGCCAGATCCCCCTCCAGCTCGATCACGTGCTATCCACCCTCGGCAG
>NC_041385.1:755181427-755182036 GCF_002162155.2 Triticum dicoccoides
TGCCGGCCCTTCGCCGCGGCGCGCCTAGCCGGCCGAACCCTCTGCGTCCCCCTCCGTCCACTCCAGGAGCCGTGCCTCCTCCGTCTGCATCGAGTACGCCAACGGGTCGGCCGAGATCGCCACTGCATTAATTTTTTTTGTATGTGAACTATTAAATGAATGATACATATGAAAAATAAAAATTATATCCCGAAAGTTTACTTAAATGATAAGTACTTAAATGTAATGATTTATTTAGTTAATATTAATTCACAAATGAAGGCTAATAATTTATTTAGTTAATATTAATTCGCAAACTGAACCAAATACTAATGGCGCACCGCTAGGAGGTGTGCCATTGCTACCCAAAAAAAATATTACTAATGGCGCACCGCCAGGAGGTGCGCCATTGATATCAAAAAAATTTACTAATGACGCACCGCTAGGGGTGCGCCATTGCTAACCCGCCCCTCACTAAAATCCCCAATCTCACATTTCTCTCTCAGCCCCCCCACTGCCTCACCTAACCCGCGCCGCCCCCGGCCATGCTTGCTGACCCCGCCGCCGACCTCCACCGCCCCTGCCGCACCCGACCACCGCCGCCCCCAACGCCCCGGCGCCTCGCTGCCC
>NC_041385.1:755182270-755201025 GCF_002162155.2 Triticum dicoccoides
TCTCTCTCGCTCCCGGCGGCGGCTGCCTCGTCAGAGCTGCCCCTCAACAGCGGCTAGCCTCGTCGGACGCGCTCCTCTGGTTAGTCTCTCTTCCTCCCTCCCTTTCTCCCCCGCTCATCCCCATGCCCCATGGGGCGGCGACCTAGGGTTAGGTATAGGAGCTCGTGTGCGTCCCTGCTGCTACCACTGCTCCCTCTTGCCCGTGCTCTGCAGCAGTCATGGCTTTGCCTTTTCGTTCCGTTAGTTTCCTCTCTAGCTAGCCGAAATCACTCTGAAGCTGTGAACCGAACGAGTGTGTTCTGAATCTTCTGAACTGAATGCTTGAAAGATAGTTTTGTCCATCTGAAAAGATTTGCTTGCTTTTCATTGCTTTAATGTATTATTACTCAGTTATAGTGCTTGATGGATTTGAGAATCTATGATAGCCTTACTCATATAGTACTAATGAAATTCAATTGCATACTGAAATTTGCTTGGTTATGTACACTGCAGTCCATGCTAATTTGATAACAGAGCATTGCTGGTTGTCATATTTTTGTTCTGAAATTTCTCTGTTAATCTAGGCATCCACTGCTTTGTCGGGCTGAACATTATAACTCAAAATTCAGAACATATGCCGTCACTTCGCATCCAAAAGTATATTTATGGCTACGCTTTCATGTTGCCTTGTGTGCTTTCCAACATATATTTGAAGTGTAACCAACCTTTCACAGTTGGATGTATTTTGAACATATGAGTTTATCTCCTGAACCCATAGTTACTTACTGAACATAGAGTAGCAAAACTGAAAGTATATATGTTGTACTGTACTTTTAGTAATATAGATGTCAATATCGTTACCTTTTTCAGTTAGGGTGTAGTAGGGATTCAATTTGGTACAAATCTGATTGATAGTTACTGCTCTGGTCTTGATTCCTTTGCATAAGCCTACTTAGAGTAGCAATGGTTATATCCCGTGGTAGGAGCTCACTTCTGTTTCTGATGGTATATCCCGTGGTTTTCTTGCGCATGTGGTGGATCTGTGAGTGTGCGACCATCCCTAGCTTGCTGGAGTCTGGATTGCGCTGGCGAGGTGACTATATTCTTCCTCAACCGTTGATGAACTAGCAACTGAACTGTTGTTGTGGTCACTTGCAATCGAATCAGCCATGAGTTATTACTTATTACCTTTACTGCCTCCTGTGTGCTGCTCTATTTATTAACTGTTGTTATGGTAGCATTCTGACATTATTGCTTAATTGGTGGCTATGGTTGCTAACTAGTATGTGATCTCTTGGAGTAAAATTAGCTGGGAGCCTGGGAGCTGCTGCCTTTGTGCTCTGCTCTCCTTGCTAACTGTGCTTACTGTTTCAATGTTGCTTAGTGGCTTAATTTTTTTGCTCAAATGATGACATCTAGTTGCCTGTCAGCAAGTTGGCGACATTGTTGTTGTCGACAAGATGCTCAACGACCTCTCACTCATCAAGAAGTTCGAGTAGTAGCCGCCCCATAATATGATCCTGCTTGCTCTTCGTGTTCTTGTTCTTGTTACTTCAAGTGACTGAGACAGGATATTCCAAAATAGTAGGCGTAGTAGCATATATACGTTTGATCACTGCTCCTTGCATTTGCTAATTTCAATGTTCTGCAGGCGGACTTTCAGTTTCTGTCGTAGATGGATTTTTTATATTAACTTGTGAAAGTTAGGCTATTCTTCTGCTCACTGTCACCCTCTAATCCCCATTGCCCATGTGCCAATAAGCTAAAGTTCTTGGATAAGCTTGCCACGCTACTGGCTCTATATTTCTTTGTCACAAGGTAGCCATATTAGACAAAATGGTTGGGATGCTTAGGTATTCTCAGGCTTTATCAAACAACATGTCCTAAACAGTTTTGCTGGTTTTTGCAGACTGAGAAGGCTTTCCAGAAGCAGCCTAAGGTGTTCCTCTGGTACGAGGAACTGTTGTTTTTTCGTTATACAAGTAAGATGGTAAAATGTGTGTCCTGAATAGGTGATCATGACTTGATTTGCAACTATAGCTCAAAGAAGAACACAAAGGGGAATAATAAGCCTGGCAAGGAGGGCAACAAGTTCTGGAAGAGTGTTGGCCTTGGTTTCAAGACTCCCAGGGAAGCCATTGAGGGTATGTTTTGTCACTCCTTTTCCCAATTGTAATGTGATAGCATAGATGGTGTGCTGCTTTGTCCATTTTGTAGTATCGAATGTTATTAATTGCCTTATACTCATGGACTTGCTGAAGCATGTGACTGCTATTCAGTATTTTCTTCTTCTTATGTTTGTATGCTGTTTAGCTAGATATACATTTTTTACTTTATCTACACCATAAAGATCAGTATAGCCTGCAACTTGGGGAAGTTTAGTGTTGTTGTTTATCTGTTATGACTTGCGATGTTGATGTGCAGTGAGCATTTGTACTTGTTCTGAAATATCATCTTGATTTCGCAGTCTACTGTGCTTTTTTGTTTGGCCTCAATTTGGCCTGGCAAATGATGGTCTACTAGTTGGCAAGATGTTTTTTGAGAAACACAATACCAGCATGTCGATAATTATTTTAGCAGTAGTGTGAGGCAGCAGTGTGTGACGCAATTCCTTCATTGGATAATGATTTTGCAGGTACCCCGAGAGGCTCTTGAGTTTGCTGGAATGTCGATTAACTTTCGTTCCGGCAAATTCGGTTACTCTATATGTCTTATTTTCAGCAAAGGTCATGCTGAAATTTTTCGTGAATTTTAGCATGACCTTGCTAAAAATAGGACATATGGGGTACTTGCGACTAATGCATGGGCCGGGGTATCTTACTACTTAATTAAGTAGCATCCTCTTTGTTTATTTGCCTGCGTAATCTCATGATTGGAGCTGGGGGCGGCCACGTGTGAGCCATCCACGAGCCGTTGACCTCGCTCCTGTCCCGCCTGCCCGCCTCCCCTACCTGACCCTGACCGCCACTAAAGTAACCAATCAAGCTCCTCATCCACTATGATCAGAAAGAAACTATGAAAATGACACAACAGAAGACAATACCCCCCGATCTAGTATAAACACACTGGCTAGCTAGTAGTTAGTGTAGGTGTATATATACACATATATACACATGAGTCCACCTACATCCTGGAAATCCATTTAATCAGAGGAAGACGATGAAGAAGAAGAGGAGGAGGAGGAGGAGGAGGAGGAGGAGGTGAGGTTGGTTAGCCAAGAGTCAAACCCTAAATGATAAAACCTTGGCTTTTAGGGTGCCTCGGTGTCGATAAAAACCTAAATGATGAAAGCTTAGCCCTTAGCTTGTTCATTCTATAGATTTCCAAAATTTAGTTTTGTACCGCACACCAAAGCCCCAAGAAAGAAAACCGCAATCTGAAACAGATGATCAATTTTCAGCCCTTGGATTAGTTTAGTATTTTTTCACACACTCGGACACCCTTGCTTGCCATGTGTGTGAGAGAGATAGTGAGAGGAGACAAGAAGAAGGGGGTTAGGAAGGTACTTGGACCTTAGCAACAACACACTAACATCAAATTCCTCGAGAATTAGGTTATTTGGTCAACTTAGAGATCTTGTTCCTTAACAATAACCAACTTTTTGACCAAACTTTTTTCCTATTTAGAGCGAAACATGGCCCACAACAATGAGGCCAGCAGTTCGGGCAAGGCATTCTGGGAGCTGTTCCGGGAGATGGAGGAAGAACCTCACCGCTATGAGGACGCCGTGGAAGACACCGATCCCGACTACACAACCCCTAGGTGGGTAGGGGATGACACCACTGATGGTGCCGTCGAGGTTGCCACCACTGATGATGGCAGCGCACGCACAGATGACAGCCAACCGAAGAGGCAACGGAAGGACCGGCGCCCGAACGTGCTCGGCACCGTCAAGGAGGAATTACTGAAGTGTCCTCTGACAGGCATCCAACGGCGCCCAAAGAATTAGTCAAGGGGTACGCGGTTCAGCTCGGGTGCATTCTCCGGAGCACCATCTCGATCAACACCGAGAACCTAAGGCATAAGGACCGAGGGAATTTGCGCAACCTCCTCTTCACGAAGCTGCACGAACGATACAAGTTCCCCAGAGACGTTTCAAACACACTCCTCTCAGGGAATAAAGTGAACAATGCCGCCCTCACGAAGATGAGCACGGCCCTGTCTACTTGGAGAAGCGCGGTGAAGAGAATGATTGACAAAGGTGATAGTTATGAGAAGATCAAGGCGAAAAATCCTTCGATCAGCGAAGATGACTACAAGGAGTTCAAGATCAAGTGAGAGAGCAACTCAACCGTGGAATCAAGTCAGTGGGGGAAAGATATGCGGGACTTGAACTTAGGGGTCCACCAACTCGGTCCCGATGGTTACAGAGTGGCGGAACCTATATGTGACAAGGAGGACGCTGAGCGTGCCGAGCAAGGCCTACCACCCCGCTTCGAGAAATACTATGACAAGCAGACCAGGAACTTTGTCAGGGCCCGGTACAAGGTGGACCTGGTAACAAAGGAGCTTACCACGGATGCGAAGAACAAGGCGCTTGAGCGTGTTCTGGTAAGGAATAGACCCCCGCGTAATTAGCTCCATATGGTTGCATTCTAATTAATGAAGCCAAATTTCTAAATGGTTCACATTCCTTCCGTAGGACACTGAAAGCAGTAGCGCGGGGTCGTCTCAGAGCTCCCCTTGGGACAACACTTTAAATAGGGCGTTGAACGTAATGGAAAACAAGATAAGTTCAGTAAGCCATCGTCAGCTGGTCGTGTGGCCGGCAAAGACTTGTCCACGAAATGGTCGTCATACTCTAACGCTGGTGGGCGAAAGGAGAGAAAGACCAACTTGGATAGCCAGTCGCACGAGGTTCAAGAACTCAGGGCACAAGTGGCGTGGATTCTGGAGATGGTCCAAGAGCAAGTGCGAGACCAACTGGGAGGGGCAATCACCGCAATTGTGCCTACCTTTATTGAGGGACTGCAGGCGTGGATTGCGGGCGGCCAACAGGGGCCGCCCTCGGTTCCCAGCTTCACGGCCAGCAACTTGCACAACACGCAAGCGGTGCCATTGGTGTCTCCGGAGGAGGCGCTATTGGTGTCTCCGGCGCTGGCGCGGGCATTGGAGCTTATTAATGCACCCGGGAGTGCGAAGAATATGCCGACCGTCACCTCGACAGCAAGCGGCCCCTCCGTCACTTGCATGCCCGTCGTTGATGGTGCCTCGACATTAGCCAAGCTCGACGCCATCATGGTAACTAAGCCTCTCGGCCAATGACTTCATCTCCTTACCTTTGACTGGGCATCCCTTGACGCCCTACATGTTTTCGCAGGGCGCCGGCGCCGACGTTCCATGCACTCTCCTACACTTCATGGGCGGCGAGTTGATCGATGTCGCCAAGGGCAGAATCGTTCAACCGGGCAACCCCGTGTTCCACGGTAATCCGAGGCCACCCACCGTGTATAGGGTTCAATTGGTTCGGGTGCTGCCAGGCTATGACGACTTGTTAAGATGATGTGATGACCCTCAGCGCCTGCTTAAGATGGCCCCTGCTTTGGCCGAAGAGCCAGATTCGTTTGGGGCGGGGGACACCATCCCACAGACAACACCGCCAGTCTTGTCGGCGCCAAGCCATGGCAAGACCGCCGCAACGCTACCGGACATGCCGGACATGCATATGGCACAGGATCCGGACATGCATATGGCACAGGATCCGGACGATGACGACGACGACGATACATTTACCAATGTCGATAAGTACTTTGCCGAACATGGGTACGGTGACGAATTCTTGGGGCCTCCTTCTCAAGAACCTAACCCTGCAAAAGACGACCGCGATCTAGCTGGTACCGCGGATAAACCCAATTGCAACAGGCGTCGTCTGGCGTTTAGTTCTCAGGAGACACCTCTAGCTGCCGCGTTCACCGAGCCTCAGGTAGCCGAGGTGCGAAATATTATCAGCCCCAACACACTCAAGAAGGTGGTCTCTGAGCAGAACTCGATCCCATTAAAGCAGCAGAAGAAGAAGGGACAGAAAAGAAAGACTAACAAGGGTGTGAGCCAACCAGCACCGAGTACGATCCATGCTCAGGATGGGCCACCTTCACCTAAGGATATCTTGAGGAGGGTGCATGTGGCAGGTAGGCCGATGCTACCGACTAATCTGCTCAATGTTGCAACCGGTGCTATGCGGAGTCTGCATCACAATGTTCTTTCTTTGGAGAAGCGGTGTCTCTCCGAGAATGATGTGGCATACCCGGTTTTCATGGCCAAGGTGCCAGAGGGCAAGGGCTTTGTTGATAGAGCCATCGGGGGTATGATCGTCCTGCGGTTTGCTGACATCTTCGCTATGTTTAACCTTCATCCGCTGCACTACACCTTCATTCGGCTATTTTCGCTGAGTATGGAGATGCTGATCATTAGAGACAAGACCCCGGGCATCGTGATAGTCGACCCCTTCTACATGCGTGCCAAGATCTTGGGCAGCGCTGGGGACCGGCAAGTCCCGAGTTCATACCTCGAAGGCATCATTCTGGCAAACCCATATAAGGATAACTTCCTCGTGCCTTAATTTCCCGAGTAAGTCATCCCCTCAGCGCCTCGTAACATATGATTTCTTAGATTTTGATCGTTCTTTTTTTTCTAACATTCCGTGTTTTGTGCAGTGACACACATTGCACACTCATGCTCTTAAGCCCGAAATATTCCACAACCACATATTTCGACTCAGACCGTCAGTCGAAGAAAGACTACAAAAATATCAAGAAAGTTCTTGATGAATCTCTTCCCGGCTACGCCAGATCTGGAGGCACCTTCAGTAGGACAATTCGTAGGTACGGCCAGCACGTGTTCACCCACAATACGACGTTCCCCTGCGTCAAGCAGCCGCCTGGCGGTCATAAGGATGCCTACTACGCCCTCCATCACATGCGGGCGATCATATGGGACCATAATCACCTTCGGCTACCAAATAATCTCAAAGATTGGGCCGCACGCTTGTCGGCAATCCAGGACACGGACATCAGACAAGAATTCTTTCGCATCCAGTCGAAGTTTGCGGAAATCATCCATCAAGATGTCCTTCGTACCTCGGGGCAGTTCCACCTCAGATTTCAACCGTTCAATGGTGAGATAGAAACAACGCTACAAATGCAGGCTGACAACGACCGCAATTTCATGACCATCACGAAAGACGGCAGCTTCATCCATGTTCCGGTCCCTGAGTCGAGTCGAAAGTAGTGATGCTATGTATTTATGAAATATCAATTAGCTCATGTTGTAATTAAACTTTAATGAACTTGTATGTCTCTTTGGTTTGGACAGTCATTCAACTTATATGTAATCGATGCTATTTATTAGTAAGACCATGAATCATGCTATTAATGTGTTGCTTTTCTCTTCCGATCCTTTTGTTGCATACTTATATATTGCTTATGTATTGTCTGTGAATTGCTACTAACGTTTTGTTTGGCTAGTGCATAGAGATGCCGTCATATGTCGTGTACAAGGGTAAGGTTTCCGGAGTCTACGATGACTGGGAGGAGTGTCAGAGACAGGTTCACCGTTTCAACGGTAACCGTTACAAAGGGTACACCACTAGGGCAGAGGCGGAAGCTAGATACACGCGCTATCTAGCGGGAGAGAGGAGGGAGCGTTGGAGGAACCGGATGAAGAACAGTTTCATCGCGATGATGCTCATCGTGATGACCGCAGCTCTCTTCTATGTGATGGTAGTTTAGATGATCGATATCGACTTGTAATGTGAAGACAAACTCGCTAGTCACGGTCTCAAGACTTGTAATGTTCTAATTTTGTTCAGTATTTTAAATTCGGAGACTAATACGATGAATTGTATTCGGAGACTAATCTTCTATTGTATTCGATAAATCTGCCGTTTATATGTTGTGTTGTCTATATTCTGTGCAGTAATATGTTTTGTAACCTGTGCAAATATCAGAAAAGAAAAACAAATCCTAATATTCATACTAGTGGCACACCACTCTGCACTTTAGTGGCGCACTGCCTTAAGCACACTATTGGCGCATCATCTACAAGTGCGCCATTAGTAAGCCAGAGCACAAGGTAAATATGCCCCCCTAGGAGGCATAGTAATGGCGCACCATGTGACATACTAATGGTGCACTCCCTTATGCGCCACTACTATCTGGTATACTAATGGCGTACCAGGGGTGCGCCATTAGTATTAACTACTAGTGGCGTGATGCTAGTGGCACACCTGTAGTGCGCCATTAATGGCCAAAACAGGTGCGCCACTAGCAAGCTTTTTCCTAGTAGTGCGTGGTGAGTATCCCCTAGTCCAGGACATCGTCATCGGGTAATGCCATTGGCGGTTCGTAATGACAAGGCCCGTGAAAATGGAGGTTCACAAAGCAAGCTTACTGAAGGCCCAAGACCCAAAGGCGACTTGAGGCTCGCGGGTGTAAACTGACATATGTTAACTTGTATGTTAAGGAAAGTGTATATTCTGTCACCGAGCCGGACATGTTATGTATGAGCCGGCCGGGACTTTGTAGCCCGACGGGCATCAGCCTATTATATAAAGGGGTGACCCGGCGGTGGTTTAGGGCAAGAAAACAACAAGTCGAGAACTAGGTCAAGCGTATTCGCTCCCTAGTAATCGAAACCCAAGCAATACAACCTAAAGTAGGAGTAGGCCTTTACCTCATTGCGAGGGGCCGAACCTGGGTAAACTCTCGTGTCTCTTATCCTGTTTTACCCCCTTCAAGCTAACCTCATAGCGATGGCTCCACACCTATGTCCTCATGCTAGGGCATCTGTCGTGACAATTCCACATTAGTTGGCACCCACCATGGGGCTGGCGCACGGTGGTTTCGAGTTCTTGAAGGGTAACTTTGCAGGGCTCAAGGGATACACTGTCGGACGGATGACCAAGAGTCGTCGCGGCAAGCTTTACATTGATGATGAGGGCTGGGGCCCCGAGGCCGGCCCAATCGAGTATGAGTACCGGGTCGCCTTTGGCGGAATCCAAGTCTTCACCAGCAAGATCGGTGAGTCGGAAGCTGAGCTGGACATCTGCACCGACATCGTCGAGTCGGCTTGGCGCGCGTGACCCGTCAAGGCTAAAGCCTACCCGAAACATGTCTTTGTTGGTTTCATTCATGGAGCAGAGCTGTAAGGAAGATCTGAATCTGGTGGTAAGACAGTTGTCTACTCAGGTAACGAGTCCTCAACTGGTGAGACCAGCTTGATCTATCAAGTTCAGGATGGTGGGCTTGGGGGCTGTTCCGATGGTGACAGTATTCCAGACCCTTACGAGCCACCACACCGGGTTGCGATCTTCATGGCCGGTACACAGCCAGGGCAAGATTTCACAATTGCAGCATCAATGATCTTCGGGTCAGCGACAGCGATAGCTGCTGGGCAGGAGGTCCTATGCGCCCGCTGGCTCAAGTCTTGTCCGATCTATTAGATGCCCTGACAACATTGTTGACGGCGGAGGTTAATCCGGCAAATAAAAGTCAGCATAACGCGGAGGTTGCAAAATTACATGACGAGATAGCACAAGCCAAGGCGGAGCTAAACGCAGAGAACACCCGGATGGCCACAGAGCGAGCCTCCTTGCATAGGGAGGCGGAACGGCTTCAGGTAGAGAGCTTGCGCCTAAGCTTCGACCGGGACGCATCAAACGCGGTCTTTAACAGAAGGCATGTGAGTCGATTATCTCCGACTTATGATGCGAGGAACATTTTCAACACGCCTGGGGCAGGACCCAGTAACCTGGCCGGCGTGGATTGGGCCGTTGAGGCACCGACGGCTGGAGAACCGGTTCAGACGTGAGCTACAGACACCCCACGTTTGAACTTGACCCCTCCTAGGCACGTTCCGACGCCCCCAGGACATTTTTCTAACCCCTGGAACAACATGATAGCTGCGGCTACTAGACTGGCGGCCGTTCCGTTTCAGGATGAGTCGCTAGCGACGATGGAGATACGACGAGCCAGAGAACTCCTACATACGGTTGTGGCTCAGCAGGCGGCTTATTCATACAGTCGTGATCGAATTCATTCAACCCCGCACCCAAGCCAGAGTTATAGCAGGCATATTGATGAACTGGCTATATCAAGAAGTGAGCGTCACCGTAATCAGCCCCACCGGCCTGACCTGCGCGTGCTGGTAATGATGCTTAGGCTTTGGTGGACCAGGGCAGAGCTCGACGTGAGGCTGGACTGGCAGCTCAGTTGGCGGCACAACAACAACCACCGATTTATCCGACGACGTCTATGGAGGCAGGAGTAACATCTAGAACCTTGGGTGTGCCATGTTTAGTGCTGGCTTTACGTAATGAGCGCTTGCCTAAGGATTTTAAAGGCCCTCGTAAGGTACCTAACTACATGGCTGGTCAGCCCCTAGAGGCTTGGATTGAGAGTTATGAGATGGCTATGGAGATGCTGGATGTCAGTGATGCTGCATGTGCTAAGTATTTCACCATGATGTTTGTAACACCCCGGATGTAACCTTCCATAATTGTAGCTCCAACTCTTGCCATTTCCGGCTATGTGATATGTTATTTCCTGTGTGGTTGGGTTTTTGTCTTTTGTTTTGCATTTTGTTCATGTCATACATCTCATCTCATAGCATCATGCGCATTGCATCTGCATGTTTTCATAAAGCTTGCATCCGTTCGTTGTTGTCGCGTTCTCCCCTAACCTTCTATTCTAGATCGTCCGATTTAATCGGAGGGTCCAAATCTACCCTAAACCCCCCTTTCCATATATATAGACCAACTTCATACCTAATCTAGACTAACCCTAAAATCTAGGACATTTGTCCCTCGCGCCGCCGCCGCATCTTCCTCGGGATCCCCAACGCCCCAACCCAGCGCCTCCACTCTCTGCCTCCACCGCACCCCCATCCAGCGCCGAGCCACCCGCAACCTTTCACAACGCTCGATCCGATCTGGATCGAGGCAACCTTCCTCACCTGCCTCTGTTCATCTTTGTGCCGCCGGTGACCGCAAGCCACCGGAGCACCAGGGTCCCCTAGGCCCTTCCTCTCCAACCTCCCTTCATCCAGGAGCCGAGCTCCTCTATCCATCCTTGCACCCGAGGCCTCCCCGCCAACCTTGGGACCCTGCGACCGCGCGCCTCCGACCTCGAGCGCCTCCTCGCCGTCGCCTGCACCTCCATGGCCTCGCTTCCCCGCCGCTCCGGCGACCTCGACAACCAGCAGATGAGCCCCGCGTTGCTCCTTCCTTCCCCTCCCCTGCTTTCTAGTCCCTCCTCTGACATCTCTCTCTTTGAATCCGGAACCCCATCGATGGTCGCGTCCTCGTCGTGCACGTCATCGCCCGTTCGTCCCTGCCGGCAGCCGCGCTGCTCCCCTTCCTCGTCGTCCCTCCAACCGGAGCCCCGCCGTCGTCAGAGTGCCAGCCACCGCCGCCCTGCTCGCCTCCTCTGCTTCGCCCTTGCGCGAGGAGGACGACCCAGCGCCAAGTCCCTTTTCCCTGTTGACTGGTCCTTTCTCGATCTGGTCGAGTCATCGACCCGGATGCAGCTGTGGCAAGGCCCAGCCAGGCGTTCCCAGCCGGCCTGCTGCCTCCAAGACCCGACGCTCCCTGCCCGGACTCCTCCTCACCGGCTGGGCTTAGCCCATGGTGAGCCACCCCAAGCCCAGCAGATTTCGGCCTGATCTATTTTTTTACAGATCTGTGATTTTAGCTATTATCCAGAGATGCCAGATTTGCAGAAAAGTCGCTCATGTTCATGCATATAAATACTCCACAACCGTGCATCATATGTAAACAATTCATATATGAAAAATGCTTAGTTTTTCATCTAGTTTCATAATATGCCACTTTCATCCATGCTTAAAATGTTTAAAATCTTGTTTGTTTAAATTTGCTCAAATGCCATGTTTAACTTGTTTTGCTCATATCTTCTAGGCCGTAGCTCCAAATTAAATGAACTTTATATGTAACTTGACTAGAACTTCGTGTAGATCATCGTGGTGCATCTTAACTTGCTGTTTAACAACTTGAACATAAAGTTTATTCAGTTCTGGACCAATTTCTAAATTTGCATATGAGGACTTACCGGAATTGTTATATGTTATTTCCGGCCTCATTTAAACTTGCTTTGATGTGTCGCTCTGGTATGCATCATCTCTTGCCATGAGTAGCTTCATGTAGTTTTGTCATGCATCATGCTTGTTTGTGCATCATGTCATGTCTATGTGTGGTGTGTTTACCATGTTGTGTGCTTCTTCTCGATAGTTCCCGTTTCGTTGCGATCGTGAGGATTCGTTCGTCTACGCTTGGTTCGGCTTCATCCTCTCATCTTCTTCGTGGACTCGTTCTTCTTCCTAGCGGGATTTCAGGCAAGATGACCGTCACCTTGGATCTCACTACTATCATTGCTATGCTAGTTGCTTCGTTCTATCGCTTTGCTGCGCTACCTATTATTTGTTCCTCAAGCCTCCCAAATTTCCATGTCAGCCTCTAACCTTTTCACCCTTCCTAGCAAACTGTTGCTTGGCTATGTTACCGCTTTGCTCAGCCCCTCTTATAGCGTTGTTAGTTGCAGGTGAAGTTGAAGATTGCTCCATGATGGACATGATTATGTTGGGATATCACAATATCTCTTATTTAATTAATGCATCTATATACTTGGTAAAGGGTGGAAGGCTCGGCCTTATGCCTGGTGTTTTGTTCCACTCTTAACGCCCTAGTTTCCGTCATACCGGTGTTATGTTCCTTGATTTTGCGTTCCTTACGCGGTTGGGTGCTTTATGGGACCCCCTTGACAGTTCGCTTTGAATAAAACTCCTCCCGCAAGGCCCAACCTTGGTTTTACCATTTGCCTCACCTAGCCCATTTTCCCTTGGGTTTCCGGAGCCCGAGGGTCATCTTTATTTACCCCCTGGGCCAGTTCTCCTCTGAGTGCTGGTCCAAACCAAGCGATGTCCGGCGCCCCCTGGGCAACCAGGGTCTATGCCAACCCTACACCTTTCTCATCTGGTGTGCCCTGAGAACGAAATATGTGCAGCTCCTATCGGGATTTGTCGGCACATCTGGCGGGTTTGCTGGTCTTGTTTTGCCATTATCAAAAAGTCTTGTAAACCGGGATTCTAAGACTGACCGGGTCTTCCTGGGAGAAGGAATATCCTTCGTTGACCGTGAGAGCTTGTGATGGGCTAAGTTGGGACACCCCTGTAGGGTTTAAACTTTCGAGAGCCGTGCCCGCGGTTATGTGGCAGATGGGAATTTGTTAATATCCGGTTGTAGAGAACTTGACACTTGACTTAATTAAAACGCATCAACCACGTGTGTAGCTGTGATGGTTTGTTTTCGGCGGAGCCCGGGAAGTGAACACGGTTTTGGGTTATGTTTGACGTAAGTAGGAGTTCAGGATCACCTCTTGATCATTGCTAGCTTCACGACCGTTCCGTTGCACTAGTAGAAAAGGGGCCAATGGTCCAGGCCGGGTCAGCCCATTAGTCCCGGTTCAATCTAGAACCGGGACCAATGGGGGCATTGGACCCGGTTCGTGAGCCCCGGGGGTCGGCCGGGCCACGTGGGCCATTAGTCCCGGTTCGGCAGGACCTATTGGTTCCGGTTGGTGGGACGAACCGGGACCAATGGGCCTCGCTCCTGGCCCACCACCATTGGTCTTGGTTGGTGGAATGAACCGGGACCAAAGGCTGCCCTTTAGTCCCGGTTCGTGGCACGAACCGGGACCAATTAGTTGCCTATATCTACTCCTCTCCCGCGAGCAGAGCACTCCTAGTGCTCTGTTTTTCATGGCCGGCAAGGGGAGAGCTTTGTGGTGCTCTAGCTCACCTAATATGCACACGAGGTGTTCGATGGAATGCCCGAGCCCACACTACTTAAGCTTTCTCCTCTCCAAGCTCGACCTCCAAGCTCCATTTTCCTCAATATTTGTCTAGGTTTAGCGGTCCATCATGTCCCGTCCCCGTCTTCACCGCCGTCGATCGCCCGCGCTGATCTCGTCTCCGGCACCACCGTGGTCAGCCTCTTGTTCTTATCTTCTTTCTGAAAGGAAAAAAAATCTTAATTTTCTTACTTTTATTATTGCATCTTATATAGTGCGATGGTTTTGGTATCCGCCCCTGTCGGCCCTCGTCCTGTCTATGATTCAGATGTGGTATATATTATCTTTTCATAACTATTGGTTCATTTATTGTTTATGACAATTATGCCGACCAACGTGACATAGATTTTATTTATCTAGGAGGTTATTGAACCGGAAATTCCAACCGACCCTATTGTCGAGAGGTTAAATTTAGTTGAAGAAGAAAACAATTTGTTGAAGGAAAAAATTAGAAAAATTGAGGAGGAGAAGATGATTATTGGAGTTGCATATTGCGGATGTCGTCGATGATCACAAGATCAAGATGGATGCAATGCGCTTGAAGATTAGAAAGATTAGAAAATATGCCATTCATACTGAGGCTTGGTATCATTATGCCGTTGGATCAGTTGTTACATTGGTTGCGATTATGATCGCATTTGTTTTCGCATTGAAATGTTTTACATAGTTTCAGTGTATGGTTTAATTAATTTAGATGCTCTGCAGAGCTTTATGTTGTTAGATGAGAACTATGTATGTACTTTGGTTTTAATGTGATGATGAACTTCTATTAATTTGATCACTTAATTATCTATTCATGATGTTCTGTAATGATTTTTGACACACTTAATTATATATAATGAACGCAGATGAACCGGCAATGGATGAACGGTTCAAGACACACCTCCGAGTACATTAAGGGCGTGCATGATTTTCTCGAAGTGGCCGAGGCAAACAAGCAGAATGGTTTTATGTGTTGTCCATGCCCTATATGTGGGAATACGAACTCTTACTCTGACCGGAAAATCCTCCACACCCACCTGCTTTACAAGGGTTTCATGCCACACTATAATGTTTGGACGAGGCACGGAGAAATAGGGGTTATGATGGAAGACGGCAAAGAAGAAGAGTACAATGACAACTATGTGCCCCCTGAATACGGTGATGCTACTGAAGATCAAGAGGAACCAGACGATGTGCACGATGATGCTGCAACGGGCGAAGCTGCTGAAGATCAAGAGGAACCAGACGATGTGCCCGATGATGATGATCTCCGCCGGGTCATTGTCGATGCAAGGACGCAATGCGAAAGTCAAAAGGAGAAGCTGAAGTTCGATCGCATGTTAGAGGACCACAAAAAAGGGTTGTACCCCAATTGCGAAGATGGCAACACAAAGCTCGATACCGTACTGGAATTGCTGCAGTGGAAGGCAGAGAATGCTGTGCCTGACAAAGGATTTGGGAAGCTACTGAAAATATTGAAGAAGAAGCTTCCAAAGGATAACGAATTGCCCGACAGTACATACGCAGCAAAGAAGGTCGTATGCCCTCTAGGATTGGAGGTGCAGAAGATACATGCATGCCCTAATGACTGCATCCTCTTCCGCCGTGCGTACAAGGATCTGAACGCATGCCCAGTATGCGGTGCATTACGGTATAAGATCAGACGAGATGACCCTGGTGATGTTAACGGCGAGCCCCCCAGGAAGAGGGTTCCTGCAAAGGTGATGTGGTATGCTCCTATAATACCACGGTTGAAACGTCTGTTTAGAAACAGAGAGCATGCCAAGTTGATGCGATGGCACAGTGAGGACCGTAAGAAAGACGGGAAGTTGAGAGCACCCGCTGACGGGTCGCGGTGGAGAAAAATCGAGAGAAAGTACTGGGATGAGTTTGCAAGTGAGCCAAGGAACGTATGGTTTGCTTTAACCGCGGATGGCATTAATCCTTTCGGGGAGCAGAGCAGCAATCACAGCACCTGGCCCGTGACTCTATGTATGTATAAGCTTCCTCCTTGGATGTGCATGAAGCGGAAGTTCATTATGATGCCAGTTCTCATCCAAGGCCCTAAGAAACCCGGCAACGACATTGATGTGTACCTAAGGACATTAGTTGAAGAACTTTTACAACTGTGGAATGGAAACGATGTATGTACGTGGGATGAGCACAAACAGGAGGAATTTAACCTAAAGGCGTTGCAGTTCGTGACCATCAACGATTGGCCCGCTCTCAGTAACCTTTCAGGACAGACAAACAAGGGATACCACGCATGCACGCACTGTTTACTTGACACCGATAGTATATACCTGGCGAGCTGCAGGAAGAATGTGTACCTGGGCCATCATCGATTTCTTCCGACCAACCATCAATGTCGAAAGAAAGGCAAGCATTTCAAAGGCGAGGTAGATCACCGGAAGAAGCCCGCCATGCATACCGGTGATCACGTACTTGCTATGGTCAATGATTTACACATAATCTTTGGAAAGGATCCCGGCGCACTAGCTGTTCCGAGTGATGCTGGGGGACACACACCCATGTGGAAGAAGAAATCTATATTTTGGGACCTACCCTACTAGAAAGACCTAGAGGTCCGCTCTTCGATCGACGTGATGCACGTGACGAAGAACCTTTGCGTGAATCTGCTAGGCTTCTTGGGCGTGTATGGGAAGACAAAAGATACAACTGAGGCACGGGAGGACCTACAACATTTGCACAAAAAAGACGGCATGCCTCCAAAGCAGTATGAAGGTCCTGCCAGCTATGCTCTTACCAAAGAAGAGAATGAAATCTTCTTTCAATGCCTGCTTAGTATGAAGGTCCCGACTGGCTTCTCGTCTAATATAAAAGGAATAATAAATATGGCAGAGAAAAAGTTTCAGAACCTAAAGTCTCATGACTGCCACGTGATTATGACGCAACTGCTTCCGGTTGCATTGAGGGGGCTTCTACCGGAAAACGTCCGATTAGCCATTGTGAAGCTATGTGCATTCCTCAATGCAATCTCTCAGAAGGTGATCGATCCAGAAATCATACCAAGGCTAAGGAGTGATGTGGTGCAATGTCTTGTTAGTTTCGAGCTGGTGTTCCCACCATCCTTCTTCAATATCATGACGCACGTCCTAGTTCATCTAGTTGACGAGATTGTCATTCTGAGCCCCGTATTTCTACACAATATGTACCCCTTTGAGAGGTTCATGGGAGGCCTAAAGAAATATGTCCGTAACCGCGCTAGGCCAGAAGGAAGCATCTCCATGGGCCATCAAACAGAGGATGTCATCGGGTTTTGTGTTGACTTCATTCCTGGCCTTAAGAAGATAGGTCTCCCTAAATCACGGTATGAGGGGAGACTGACTGGAAAAGGCACGCTTGGAAGGGACTCAATAATATGCAGGGACGGATATTCTTGGTCTCAAGCACACTACACAGTTCTATAGAACTCTACCTTGGTGACCCCGTATGTCGATGACCACAAGAACAGTCTGCGCTCCAAACACCTGGAGCAGTGCGACGACTGGATTACATGTGAACACATCAGGACTTTCAGCAGTTGGTTGGAAGCACGTATCAGAGGTGACAACACTGTTTGTGATGAGCTGTACTTGTTGTCCAGGGGACCATCTTTGACTGTATTGATTTGGAAAGGATACGAGATAAATGGGAATACATTTTACATGATTGACCAAGATCAAAAGAGCACCAACCAAAACAGCGGTGTCCGCTTTGATGCAACAACCGAGAGGGGAAAGGACACATATTATGGTTACATAGTGGACATATGGGAACTTGACTACGAAGTAGATTTTAAGGTCCCTTTGTTTAAGTGCAAATGGGTCAATCTGTCAGGAGGCGGGGTACAGGTATACCCACAGTACGGAATGACAACAGTGGATCTAAAAAATCTTGGGTACACTGATGAACCGTTCGTCCTAGCCAATGATGTGGCACAGGTTATCTATGTGAAGGACATGTCTACCAGACCGAGAAAGAGAAAAGATAAGGAAGCGAATACATCATACGATGAGCCAAAGCGCCACATAGTTCTTTCAGGAAAAAGGGACATCGTGGGAGTGGAGGACAAGACAGACATCATGAAATTCCTCCCTTCAAAGTCAAGGCTGACCCCAGCATCCTGATAAACGATGAAGATTATCCATGGTTACGGCGCAATAAGCAAATGACACAAGCGAAGAAAAAGTGAAGACTTTCTCCCGCAACTATTATGATGATACCATGCCAACTTCGTAACTCACGAGTATGATACCATTGTCCGTTTTGTACATGCACATGCTATGTGGGTCAATTTATGATACCATGCCAACTTTCAACTTTTTCAGAGTTCATTTGAAATGCTTTAATATCTTATGGTTCGGCCCTCGTAATAATTAAAAATAGCAACAATAAGTATTTTGTTGTAAGTAGAAACAAAATAAAATAAATAAAGCCAGAAAGAAAACAAAAAAACAAAAAAAAGTGTTTTCAAATTTGAAAACTAATGACACTAACAGAAAGTTTATAATTTTCCTAAAACTAAAAGCAAAAAGAATTAAAAAATAAAGCAAAAAACAAAAGAAAATAAATAATGCAGAAAACAAAAGAAAAAAACTGGAAAAAAATAAATATAGCAACAATAAGTAAAGAAAACAAAAAACAAAAAAAATGCCTCCTACTGGGCCCCCACGGCCTGAATACGACTAGAAACCCTACTATGGGCCAGGATTCAGGCCTGCAGTAGGCCCAGAAGGCCCATCAGGCAAAGCAATACCAAGTAGGCCCGAAAGCCTGCGGTGGAGAGGAGCTCGAGAGGGGTGCGACAGTGGGGCTTATAAACCACTGCGCGCCCCTCTCAACTAGCGAGGTGGGACTAAACTTTGGCCCCGAGGCGGGCAGCACAGAGGCCTTTGGTCCCAGTTTGTGGCACCAACCGGGACTAAAGGGGGG
>NC_041385.1:755201199-755225434 GCF_002162155.2 Triticum dicoccoides
CACCACCCGCTCCCCGACCCCGTCACCGTCGCTGCGCACGCCGCCCCTTCCCCGGCCCCGTCGCCGTCGCCGCGCTCGCCGCCCCTTCCCCAACCCCGTCGCCGTCGCCCCGACCACACGCCGCCGCCTTCGGTCCGGCCACCGGGGCCCTTTCCTCTTATTTTTTTGTGCATTTTATGTATATGTTCTCTGTGTATATATGTATATGTTCTCTGTGTATATATGTTCATATATGCAAAAGTTAGATTTTAGAAAAACTTTATATATGCAAAAGTTTATATCTGCAAAAATTTATACATATATGTAAGTATATATGTATGTATAGATGTATGTATGTGGATACATGAGGGGGTCGATATACCCCCTCTCCGATAGCATTTTTGTGCATTTTAGGTTAGTGTATATATATGTTGATGTATATATGCAAAAGATAGATTTTTAGAAAAAATACTATTTTTTCTGTTGATGATATGATGATGTTTTTTTTTCATATATGCATTTTTTCATATATGTATTTTTTTAAGTTGTTAGTAGATATCGATTTTAGGTTAGTGCATTTTATCACTGATTTTAGGTTAGTTGATCAATTTAGTGCATTTTATGTTTGTTGCATTTTAGGATAGTGCATTTTATGTTAGTGGAGAAGAAAAAGTAAAATAAGGAAAAGGAAAATAAGTAGAGAAAGAAGGAGAAGAAGAAGGAGAAGACGAGGAGAGGAAGAAGAGAAAGAAGAAGAAGAAAAAGAGGAGAAGAAGAAGGAATAGAGGAGCTTCTTCTCCTTTTTTTCTCCTCTTTTTCTTCTTCTTCTTCTTCTTAATTTTTATCGGGAACGAGGGTGTCGAGGATCGCCGAGGGGTCGAGGGTCGGGAACTAGGGTAGAGGGTCAAAGGTCGTTAAGGGGTCAAGGGTCGAGGGTTTCAGGGTCGAGGGTTCGAGGTTTCTAGGGTCGAGGGTCGAAGGAAGAAAAGAGGAAGAAGGAAGAAGGAAGAAAGAAGAAGAAAAAGAATGAGAGGAAAAAGGAAAAATAAGAAGATGAAGAAGAGGAGAGGAAGAAGAGGAGAAATAAATAAGAAGAGGAAAAGAGAAGAAAAAGAAGAGGAGAAGAAGAAAGGAATAGAGGAGAAGAAGAAAAAATAGAATTTTTTTTTCTATTTTTTCTTCTTCTCCTCTATTCCTTTCTTCTTCTCCTCTTTTTTTTCTTCTTCTTCTTCCTTCTTCCTTCTTCCTCTTTTCTTCCTTTTCCTTAATTATTTTCCTTTCTCGTCGTTGTCACGTCGTTGTCGATATAACCCCCTGGAGATAACTTCGACATGAGGGACGGTCGATATAAATATCCCCCCTCGGCCCTCTCGCTCGACCAAAACTCTCGAGGACACCCAAACCCTAGAGAGAAAACGATGTTGGTCTCCTACCCCCTCCCGCCACTCCCCTACCCGACAAATTAACTCTCTGGAAGCGTTGTTGTGTCGAGGCGACCCCAAACCTTAGAGAAGCAGCGTCGAGGCCACTAACATGATTCCTTATTGTGATTAGCTGGCTTGTTCTACGTTTGCCACTAATATATATATATATATATATATATATATATATATATATATATATATATATATATATATCCATCTGTACCATATATAAACATGTTGTAAATATTTGCAGAAACTATGGAGCACTGCCGAGACGAAGAAACAGAAGCGATATTGAGGGACATAATCGCAAATGGAAGGGATGAAGTTGCGTCATTTCTCCTCGACACCGTTGGTCAGCTGGAAGAACGGGGTGAAGAAGAGGGCTATGTTCATGATGGCTTCGGCCCATTAATGCCGGTACAAGAACAGGACTATGTTCATGATGGCTCGGGTGACACAATGGAGGAACAAGAAGGAGACCGTGCTGACTGCTCCGGTGACCGAACCGAGCCCGGCCAGGTATATATATATTAGTTAAGCGTGCTGACTAGTTAATTGATGCTTCCATTGTTTTGGTATATGTACACATATTAATTACTCTCGTCTTTCTTCCTTATAATTTCTAGCCCTCCGGATCGAGCACAACTTCGGTAAGGAGACGAGGCCCGAAGAAAAAGTTGAGCTCGGATGAAAAGTTTGAGATCATAGAAATCGCGCCCGACGGCGAACTGATTGAACCCATCCGGACAAGGAAGGCATTTTCTTCACAGTGCGGGGTTCTTGTTAGGGAGAAGATCCCGATCAGCATCCAGCAATGGTATAAGCCTAAGGAGGAAGACCCTGAGGTGTCTTATGTCAATGATATGCAGAAAGAATATCTTTGGACTGAGCTGAAGGCAAATTTCACCCTACCGCCAGAGGAGGATCCGGAGAAGCCAGTTAAAGAGGAATTAATCAAGTCTTGCGCTCTTAAGAAGATGGCAACCCTAATGAGGAGGTGGAGGAAAGAGCTGAACCAGTTTGTCAAAAATAAAAAGACACCAGAATTCATCGGCAAATATGAGAATATCAAAGATCACTGGCCCGCATTTGTGGCCCACAAGACATCGGAAAAGAGTGAGAAGATGTCGGAGACAAACAAGAAAAATGCTACGAAGAAGACGCTTCACCATCGCACGGGGTCAGTTGGCTACCTGCAAGCCCGGCCTAAGTGGTCCAAGGCTGAGAATGATCTGCTTGAAAAAGGGATCGAACCAGAGACAATGAGATGGCCAGACCGTTGCCGGACTTGGTTCTTCGGATCTGGCGGAACCTTGGACCCTGTAACAGGGTTTTGCCAGTGGACAGACGAGCAACTAGAAATACCAGTCAAGAACCTTCGACACTATATCGATGCAGCGCAGCGAGGGACGTTCCTTCCAAACAGGGAGAAGGACGAGCTCACAATGGCCCTTGGGAATCCTGAGCACCCTAGACGGACACGAGGCACGCCAGGCTCCATTCCGTGGAAGGTTGGTTTTCCGGACGCAGGGGGTTACAAAACCCACGAGAGGAGGAAGAAACTGGAGCAGGACCAACTGCAGGCGCTGCACGAAAGGGTAATGGGGCTAGAGGATCGAGAAGAGGAACGAGAAGCAGCAGATCGCAGCAAACGACCTGCCGAAGCTTCCCCCGAAGCTACCCCGCCATCTCAGCAGAGAAGCAGCGTGGCTTGCACCGAGCTGCTTCAGCCGGAGCATGTCTTGACGGCTCCTGCCAGCTATCCCGTGGATGGTATCACGGAGTCTCAAAATTGCCACATGATGGCGCGATGGATGAATTTGAAGGTCAAGGCGGTTGTTGGCCAAGTTTATCCTAGTGGACCCGGCACAACTTATCACTCCCAGCCGATTCCAAAAGGATATGCTAAGGTGATGGTGGATGAAATAACGGAGGGATTTGAGGACCTTGTGCTTGACCACCCTACCGGTGAAGGGGAGACTAGGCTGGGTTCTGCTCTGAAGACTCCATGCCTATGGAAGAAGGAGCTCATCAACCTTCTGAACTGGACGCCTCCGCCTCCTCCTCCTGCTCCGGCGAGTCAGGGCACTCCGCCTCCTCCACCGCCTCCTCCTCCGGTGAGTGACGATTAGGGCACGTGTGGCGGCACTCCGCCTCCTTCTCCGGCGCATGGCGGCACTCCGCCTCCTTCTCCGCCTGCGCCGGCGCTCCCGAGCAGCCAGCAGCATCCTCCTTCTCCGCCTCGCCAGCAAGGGCGGAAGAGACCCGCCGCCGCCCCGGCTGCTCCGGCGCGTCGTACTCCTTCTCCTCCGCCTCGTAAGCAAGCACGAAAGAAGACAGACGCCGCCGCCGCTCCGTCTGCTCCGGCGTCTAGCAGCACAACCAGAGGCGGGAGGCAATACAAATACGGTCCACATCTCTCAAGCCTCTAGAGAAGTTACCGTACGAGAGGTCCGAGGAGGAAACCGATATGATTGTGCGGACCCACGTGAAGGAGTTCTTTGAAGGGGTGAAAGCAAAGAGACATCCACCTCCAGAGGAGAAGGTAGATCTGGTGAAAGCAAAGCGCACTATCGATGCCCTGAGGAAACCACCAAAGTCTCCGCCGAGAACCAACTATGAGCGCATTACTGAATAGACATATCTCCAAGCCCAGCGGTTGGGAACTACTGTCAGTGCTAAAAGGTCAAAAGAACGAGCAAAGGGGAAAAAGCCCAGCTCAGCGAACAAGCACAGCAATCGTGCCCCCCGCTCAATGTGTCTAATGCTCCGGGGACGGTGGCCGGTTATGGCAATCTTGACGATTACCTGCCTGACGATGCACTTCCTGATTTCTTGGAGGTGGACGAACACAGATACGAGTACGGGAAGCCTCTCGTCAAAGATGAAAAATCTCTGACAACAATGATGCGAAGATTCCATAATTGGTACATGGAAACCTGCAGAGAGTCTGAGGGTAAGAATGCTTTGTATCTGCATATTCAAGAGGAGCACGATCTCGTTGCAAATGATCTGTTGACTGTTCCATTTGATGAGTTCTTCGCGTTCTTCAATCAAAAGGCCCTCGATAAACTAATGGTCTTTTGCTACTGTCTGTAAGTACTATTTCTGTCATTAAGTCTCTATATATAGCTCGGCTCTTTCATTTCATGTATTTATAATTAATTATCCTCAATATATTATGCAGATTGAAGATCGTCGAGTGCAAAAAACAAGAAATTTATGATATTGGGTTCATTAACACAAATATCATAGATGAATTTTTGGTTAAAAAGGACATCAAAGAGGCCGAGGACAACATGCTACAATCATTGATAAAAAATCAAAACAAAGATACCATACTCTTTCCTTACAACGGCAAGTGAGTGTTACTGTCGTGTGCATATTTGGTTTCCGTTATTACTCGAGCGAGGTTATAGTAATGTAATTGATGAGTTATGCATGCGTGCGTAGGTACCACTATATTCTTCTGGAGATTAAGCTTGAGCGTGGACTAGTAACCGTCTTAGACTCGAGACGGAAAGATCCCAAATCCTATGCGGACATGACTGAAATGCTCAGCAAGTAAGTTCAATCGATCATTATCGCACCATATCGGAAACTTTTTGTTCATTTCCTGATATCTCAAGTAATAATAATTATTTTCTTTGTCTTGCAGGGTTTGGAAACAGTTCACCGCAGAAGCTCCGGGACTGCCGAAGGAGCTGCGATATACATACCCGAAAGTAAGTACTAATGGCTAGCTAGTTGTGCGCATCTCCCGTTGATTCTATAGCTATACTTTCATCAATGCCATTTATAATGCTTCATTATCAGTTTGATTGACCTCTATTTCTCGTAAAGTGCTTGTGGTAGGAAGAAGGGAATGATTTCTGTGGATACTACGTGTGCGAGTTCATCCACAACGCGACTTTGAAAAACAAGCGGGGCTACTCTCAAAGACAATATGAAGTGCGTAAGCAATAATATTCACAATTTCATTTTATTACACCATCATTTCTGTTGAGTTTCATTCATATATATGTATTAATTAACCCCCTTCTTCAAATTAGACGTGGCAGATGCGGAATGAACTCCTAGAACCAGATCGCATGAAAGCAACTCAAGAGGAATTGGCGGGATTCTTTCTTGACCACGTCATCAATAAAGCCGGAGAATACCATGTGGAAATTGATTTCAATTGCTAGGGGATTGTAATTATAAGAGATCTTATACATATTGTACATGCATGTATGTAGCCAGTAGCGTCAGATACTTGTTGTTCGACCAATCTCTCAGAGAAGGAGAGAGGTCGATCGATCACTTCTCTCGGTATGCATGAACTTCTGTACTGAATGGTTCTCTCGATCACTTATGTATATATAGTACGTAGAGTCGACCAAGCACGGACATAAGAGAGGACACTTCTCTCTATTAATTAGCTAGCTAACACAATATATGAAACACGTAAATTAACCCCCCAAAACCCCCAATCCCCCCCTCCTTTCAAAAAAATAACAAAAACCCCAACCAATGGAATGCTGACGCGTGGATACTTTTTGGTCCCGGTTGGTGCCACCAACCGGGACAAAAGGACCCCTGACTGGGCTCGGCGCACAGGGCCACGTGGAGGCACATTGGTCCCGGTTCTTGTTTGAACCGGGACTAATGGGTGGAGGTATTAGTAACGGCCCATTAGTCCCGGTTCATGAACCGGGACTAAAGGCCCTTACGAACCGGGACTATTAGGTGTTTTTCTACTAGTGTTGCTTCTCTTCTCGCTCTTATTTGCGTATGTTAGCCACCATATCATGCTTAGTCGCTGCTGCAACATCACAACTTATCCTTTCCATACCCACTAAGCTTTGCTAGTCTTGATACCCATGGTTATGGGATTGCCGACTCCTCGTGGCTCACAGATTACTACAACAACAGTTGCAGGTACAGGTTGTGCGATGATTTTGACGCGAGAGCGATGTTACTTGTTTTGGAGTTCTTCTTCTGCTTCTTCTTCGATCAGGGGATAGGTTCCAGGCCGGCAGCCTGGGCTAGTAGGGTGGATGTCATTTGAGTTTCTGTTTGTGTTTCATCCATAGTCGGATGGTGCTCTTATGTAAGATGATGTTGTATTCGTGTGGCATTGTATGCCTTATGTATGTATCCCTATCTATTATTTAATGTTGATGTAATGATATCCACCTTGCAAAAGCGTCTTCAAGATGCGCTTCTATCCTTGGTGGAACCTCCGAGTTCCTTTAGGATAGGGTCGCATCTTGGGTGTGACAATGTTGGACAAGCCGGCTTGTACGTGGTTGAAAAGCTTGCCCGAAAACTCCATTGGATCATGGGCAGAGTTGAAAAGGCGTTTTATTCAGAATTTTAAAGACACATGCAAGCAGCCTATGTCAATTCTGGATTTGGATTGTTGCATCCAAGGTGAAAGTGAGTCTACAACCAATTGGGTGCGTCAGATTTCACCTGTTATACACTCTTCGGATAGTATCAACGCCGGTTCAGCAGTCATATGTTGGAGAAGAATTGTCGCTTCCTTCCCCTTAAGTAGAAATTGGGGTGGCTTAAGCGTAATTGCAATGATATGGGGGAGCTCATGGCGGCGCTTGTCAAGTATGCCGACTCTGATAGCACTAAAGATCCTGAGTCTGATGATGAGAAGACCGGGAGGGGGAAGAAGAGTGGCAGTGCAAAGGGACAACATAACACGGCGGGTCAAGGTGGTAATGGTAACTGTAAGGCGGACGACGGTTTGGACTTTGTGGCCAACGCCAATCAATAATCAACGTCATAAGGGGAAAGCGCAAGCGCCCCGGTTTGGAGGGTCGAAGTTTAACCTTGAAGCTATGTTGAATCAACCTTGTCTGAAGTACAGAACCCAGGATAAGCCAGCCGGTCATTTTGTGGAAGAATTGCTTCATCATGAGGGGGTACAGGAATTCTATTTTTTCTCAGAATAATCATGGTCCGCTTGGCGGTCCAGGTTCCGGTTCTCATGGACCTGTTTTGGGGGTGGCGGCTCGAGCTCTGGCTTTCAAGGCCAGGGGAATCATGGTGGTTTTAATCAGCAATCTGGCCAGGGGAATCAGCAGCAGCAGTCCGGCTATCAGAGTCATCCAAAGCAATTGAATGGTGGTCAATATCATGTGTTTACCACAAGCCTATGCAAGCGAGATCAGAAAATCCAAAAGCGGGCGGTGAACTCTGTTGAACCGGCGGTGCCTCATTATTTGAGGTGGTCTGAGCGGCCTATTGTGTGGAGCCGTGAGGATCACCCGCCCCAGGTTGACAATCCAGGTCAGTTGGCATTGGTGGTTGCTCCACAAGTTGGAGGATACAAGCTTACAAAGGTGCTCATGGATGGGGGCAGCAGCATCAACATCCTTTACTATGAAACCTTTTGTAGTATGAATTTGACTGACAAAGATCTTAAGCTGTCCTCTACTGTTTTCCATGGAGCGGTGCCTGGTAAGTCGGCGTATCCAGTGGGTAAGATAACACTGGATGTTGCTTTTGGAGATGACAATGATTCCAGAGCTGAGAAGTTGACCTTTGAGGTGGTGAAAATCAGGAGCCCGTATCATGCTTTGTTCGGGCGGCCGACTTACACCAAGTTTATGGCACGGTCGTGTTATGTTTATTTGCAGCTTAAGATGCCGGGTCATAAGGGCACCATTACTGTGCATGGTAATAGAAGGATTGCCCTGGATTGTGAAGAGAGTGATGTTGCTTATGCTGAGTCGGCCTGTGCTACTGAGGAGTTGATGTTTTATAAGGACAATATTGACCCGGCTGATATGACTTCCCTGAAAAAGCCAACCACAGAGAATGTTGCAAATTTGATTAGAGTACTGAGCAAGTAGGCCACCATCTAATTTCAAAGATAGTGTATGTGAACTTAATGCCTTATGTAGGGAAGATGATTAATATTGTAGCGCTTCTTTAGTTCAAACTGCATTGTTCCATTGTTGTAGATCTGCTTACAATAATTTGTTCAGTTGGGCTCATTTCTTCAACAAAAAAATTGCGCCCCCTGTTGACCTGTGTTCCATGGAAGAAATTTTGGAATGTATAACATTGACCTTTAGAATAGCAGTACTACCATGCTTTCTACTAAATATATTTGTTAATTACATCATTGTTTTATTCAGCTGCATTCTTGGCTTCAGCTTCTTGAACAACCTATAATTGACGGGAGCATGTAAAAAGTTGTGGATTTTTTTTGTTCAATCGCTGCGACTATGCGATGGTGATGACGTTCTTCCTATCTATGTTGGAGATGACAAGATTGACGAAGATGCATTCAAGGTAAGCTATGAACCACTATGAGCACAAGGGGCGCCAGGGGAGCTAGGTGCAGCAGTTATGTCGCATGGAAGCAAAAAGGCATCCAGATTTCTTCAACAATCATCCCACAGGGCAACCATGTACCATCTATCCATGCAGTGCAAACCACTAATTTTTTTACCTTTTTCTAAAAAAAGTCACAATTATGTCTGACTTACTATACACTGTACTTCCATGCTCCAGCATTCATAACATCAACAAGATAAGCCACAATTTATTTGAGAAAATATCCTGCTTTATCGATCAAGGATAATTAATAGTGAGTGTCTCTCGAATACAATTCAGGTCACTAGACGCAGCACATCAAAGCTATACACGTGAAAGTACCTCTCTTGTTATGAACAGTAAAAAATAGATAAAATAAAAAAATCTGAAATTATTTTGTGAAATAATTTCACAAATGTTTGAAGCATGCAAAATTTCATCGCGAAATCACATTTGTGGAAGGCCTGGCAAAAAAAAATCAGAGCTCCAAAATGCTTTTGCAAGTAACATTTTCAGAGTATCGATTTTGTTTTTTCTTTACCACGCCTGCCACCAATGTGATTTTGCGATGAAATTTTGCATGCACAACAAACATTTGTGAAAGTATGCCACAAAATAATTTCAGAAATTTTGCTCTCCCCACGGGCTGAGAAATAAAATATAGAGAGGCTTTCCCTCAAAAGAAAAACTATACTTGCCCATGGGCGCGGCGGCCTCTGCCTGCTAGTCTAGTATTATGTTGATCCGCAATCCCTTATAGTGAAGCCATAGTCAAACATGACACCAACAGGCAGAGCTAACGAATTGAAGGAAACAAGCCATTAACAAAGTCCCATAAGGCCAGAAGGCCAAGTGAAGAAGAGCAATAAAAAGTGGACTTGCACATTCTATATGAAGTCATGTACCACAATGTACCACTTAGGCTATGTCTAAAATCACTACAAGTCACTTCCACAGTTCCACCTTGATGGAGACGCCCTTGCTCCAGCATATAGAGTTTGTCGTGAATTTAAAACACACCCTTTTAATTTGGTCCCTCAGCTGTTGAAGCTACTTCCATTTCTGCAGAAATACAACAAGAATTCAGAAATAAATAAATAAATAAAAGCAGCTTAGCATCGACTAAGGACCAACAGGACTAACTATCCAAAACATTAATACTAACCTATTACTAGCAGCAGCCTGCTACACATGCAAAAAATCATTAAGAGAAGGCAAACTTGCTCCGGAGGGGAAATAAACCCCTGTTTCTTGAGCATAAATATCACCGTAAAAAATATTCGATGAGAAGCCATCCGTCTATATTCTTTGAAAATGTAAGCGCCAACTGAAAAACCAAGGCGGAATACCTGGAATGTAGAAGCTCATGTAGGGGCAGACTCTCCTAAATTCATCGAGCACCTTGGTGACTCGGCCTGACTTGAGTTCAATCATGTAGACGCAAGCAATGGTGCCAACAAAAATGGCGTCGGTGCCCTCCGCAAAGCCGACCACAGATACAACGGGAATCCAACTATAGTATTTGATTCCGTTAATTGAGTGTGAGAGGGCGTCTTCAGAAAGCAGCGTCTTGAGATCGATTACCCTGCGTTGCGTCCATGTCTCTGCCCCCTCGGCGCCAGAGCCAGTCTCCCTTGCCCACAGGGTTATGAACTTATGATGGTGTTATCCACAGCGGCGAATCCCAGGCCACCGTCCTCCATTGTCACGAGCCTTCCATCACACTCGGCCAGCGCCTCCAACACGGACAAGCGGGCTGTAGTAAGTTGGTACTCGATGGTGTAATCCAAGAAGCCGCGGAAGTAGAGCGCGTCCCCCACATGGACGCTAGCTGCAAAGTGGGCATTGGCCCCGGGGTGATGAAGAGAGGTGATCTCGTTCCACGCGCCAGTCTCCGAGGAGTAGAGGCGGGCGGAGGTCACCCCCTTCCCCTTGTCGGTGGATAGGAAGGCCACGCGGAAGGGCCCACCCTCGCAGCCGCAGTGGTCGCAGCCTTCCGCGGCACAGAGCACCGCCGCTGCGTAGTCGACGTAGTCCTCCGGCTCCGGCGAGGGCTGGGGAACCCGGCGTTGGTCGTCCGTCATGGGTTCCCAGACGACGAGGTCCAAGGTCCCCTTGATCTGCGCGTTTGTGGTGGCGAAGAGGGCCCGGCCGTGGCGGCAGTCGACAACCAACCAACATGGAAGGACGGGATCGACAACCCGAAAGACGGAGGTTGGGACGAATCGGGAATAGTAAGGTTCACCACCTTGCAGGATTTGGAGGATGCCCAGCAGGTGAGGTCTCCGGTGGAACTCGCGGTAGCGGCGGCGTAAGGTGGGACCAGCGACGAGGCGACGCCAGGGTTTGCAGACGAGCGACGCGCGCACGAGGCACGCGGGATCTTCCGGCGGGAGGCGGAGAAGGATTTGCTCTACGAGGTCTTCCATTAGCGACGACGCCGACATGGTCGCAGATGCGCTTGTGGCGCGATGCATGGGAGTAATTGACAAAAAACTACCATATTTCACGTATCCGTTCTACACAACTATCACATTTTGAAAACTGATCAAAAACTTCAGATTAATACTAATTTCGTGACAAAAAACTACCAGGTCGAGTTGAAGACCAATTTAACCGTTTTAAACCCCTTTCTGACAGAGCTAGCCCACCTGTCGGGACGGCTGCCGCGCTAACAGCTAACGGCGCTCGCCTGCTCCAGGATGTCTTCCCACCTCGTTTCCATGCTGGTAGCCACCGCCGCCATTGTTGCCGGAGCTCGTCGTTGCTCTTAGGCGCCGCCGCTGCTGCTCTATCTGCTGTTGTTGCTACCTGTCGCTACCACCGTTGTCCCCGCTGCTGGCCTCTGCTGCCTGCGCCGACGAGCCCCTGGCCTCCCCTATCTGCTGCCGCGCAGCTCCTGCTCGCGCCCCCTGCTGGCTTGCTGCTGCTGCGGCTTGCCGGCCCTGCCGCCGCAGACCGCCCGTGCCGTCCGCTGGCCTGCGTGCCTCGCCCCAGCCCCGCCGCTGCTCGGCTCCCGCCTCTGCCTCCGCCGCGTGAACCCTCCCCGACCCGCTCTCACGGCTCGCCCCGCCTCCTCCTCCCAGCGCCGCACCGCCCCCTGCAGCCCACACACGGTCGCGCCCGGTGGCTGGCCAGGCCCGCATCTACCATCGAGCAGTAGCTCGCGACACCGACATCGATGTCGCCGCGAAGGCTGCCGCCATTGCCGCCGTGCAGTGCGAGGCAGAGCCACCACTGGTTCACCCGACGCTCGTGCCGGGGTCCGACGTGGTGTAAAGCGAGCAGGCGGCCGGAGCTCCCCTGCTTTCATCTCATGCACAAGAGGTGTTTGTTGAAATGCTAAAGAGAGAGAGGAGGGGAGGAAGAAGAAGGTTGATGATGACGTGTGGGTCCCATCTGTCATAACTGTTAACTTGACGGTCAAAATAAACGGAGTTGACTTTGTTGCCGGTCCCACATGTCATAAACAGGTTTAAAATCATAAAAACGGTCATCAAGTCAACTTGGTAGTTTTTTGTCATAAAAGTAGTACTAATCTGGAGTTTTCGGTCAGTTTTCAAAATGTGATAATTCTGTGGGACGGATACGTGAAATGTGGTAGTTTTTTGTCAATTACTCGATGCATAGAGGCGAGGGTTTTCGGTAGTCTCCAGGTGGGTCTCCCAGCCCATTAATTGCCCATGGCTGCAACAGGGTAAAAATATTTTATACGTAATAATCATCATAATTTACCATCCATTTTGTCGTCAATTGATTATATACCAAAATAGCAATAGAATCCGTATCGTTTTCTAACCAAAATCAATACTCAGTTAGAGTACTTACCAACGAAAAACATGATGGTGTTGGCCTTGGCACACCTCGCAAGGCGTTGAGATTCTAAAGGACTTTAGAGCGTCTACAATGAGAGCCCACATACCCGCCCCAAACGCCCAGACGGCTTGCCCGACCACTGCGCGGACAGAAAACAACCATATAATCGGACCTGATAAATTTGATTTAAATACATGAATTGAACAGCACCACTTATACCCGGCCCATATCCGGGACGGATATGAGGACATCCGGACATGCTTGCCACACAACTGCGACAAGCCGGACCCATCCTAAATCCTCTGAAAATTGATTAGTTTTCTATATAATGATGAAAACAAAAGTGTTGTGCACACGACAAATAGCTGACTATTGCACTAAGGCCTATCTAGTTGCGTGCTGCAGTATGTTGTCATGCATGGATGGCCTGAGTTAATCGTCGTGTAAAAATCGTGTGCATAGCAGTGCCCAAATAAAAATCTCTTCTCTGGAAGCACCTGTCAAGTGATGCGCTCAGCTGCTGTCACGTGTCGTGCTCTGGCCGCAACTTTGGGATTGCGTTTTTTTGACATGTTTTCAGTATTTTTTTCAGCTTTGGCTTAGTTTTCCTTAGGTTTTGGTGATTTTTTTGGGAAGCTGTGCTTTCGCGTAAAAATCGCTTCTCTTCATCAAGAAGCACACCTATGCTTCTCGAAAAGAGAAAAACATACCACTTCCATCTGTATAGGGCCTAACACTACTAGGAAAAATCCTAGTAGTAGCGCGGGTTTTGAGGCTAGCAGCAGCGCGGTCAGCCGCGCTACTACTACGTCGCTACAGCTAACTGTTAGTAGTAGCACGGTCGGTACCCGCGCTACTACTGTTGACTATATCAGCTGCGCTTTTCTGGAACACGCTACTATTAGTTAGCTGCAGCGGTTTCCTAGCCCCTCGCTACTGCTATATCTTTCATCATTTTCCCCGCTTCCTACCCCGTTTCGGTCCACATACTAGGTACTACTCGATATCAATTTCATAAAGCATTATAGGTACTAGGTAGTACTCCCTCCGTTCCAAATTACTCGTCGTGGTTCAAACCACGACGAATAATTTGGAACGGAGGGAGTACTAGATAACAATTTCATATATAGTCAACATGCATCATCAAGCAGTACTAGGTGATATCGACCATGATCATCATATGTAGTTCTAGATGATATCGACGACAATCTGTTGGGAAACGTTGCATAAAATAAAATATTTCCTACGTTCACCAAGATCAATCTATGAGTTCATCTAGCAACGAGAGAGGGGAGTGCATCTACATACCCTTGTAGATAGCGAGCGGAAGCGTTCAAGAGAACGAGGTTGAGGGAGTCGTACTCGTCGTTATCCAAATCACCGGAGATCCTAGCACCGAACGGATGGCACCTCCGCGTTCAACACACGTACGGTCAGCGTGACGTCTCCTCCTTCTTGATCCAGCAAGGGGGAAGGAGAGGTTGAAGAAGATCCAGCAGCACGACGGCGTGGTGGTGGATGCAGCAGGGATCCCGGCAGGGCTTCGCCAAGCGTCTGCGGGAGGGAGAGGTGTAGCAAGGGGGAAGGGAGGCGCCAAGTGCAAGGGTGTGGCTGCCCTCCCTCCCCCCCCCTCTATATATAGGGTCCCCGGGGGGGTGCCGGCCCTAGGAGATGGGATCTCCTAGGGGGGCGGCGGCCAAGGAGGGTGCCTTGCCCCCCAAGGCAAGTGGAGGCGCCCCCTCCCCTAGGGTTCCCAACCCTAGGCGCAGGGGGGCCCAAGGGGGGGCCGCACTAGCCCACCGGGGGCTGGTTCCCCTCCCACTTCAGCCCATGGGGCCCTCCGAGATAGGTGGCCCTACCCGGTGGACCCCCGGGACCCTTCCGGTGGTCCCGGTACAATACCGGTGACCCCCGAAACTTTCCCGATGGCCGAAACTCGACTTCCCATATATAATTATTTACCTCTGGACCATTCCGGAACTCCTCGTGACGTCCAGGATCTCATCCGGGACTCCGAACAACTTTCAGTTTGCTGCATACTAATATCTCTACAACCCTAGCATCACCGAACCTTAAGTGTGTAGACCCTACGGGTTCGGGAGACACGTAGACATGATCGAAACGGCTCTCCGGTCAATAACCAACAGCGGGATCTGGATACCCATGTTGGCTCCCACATGCTCCTCGATGATCTCATCGGATGAACCACGATGTCGAGGATTCAAGTAACCCCGTATACAATTCCCTTTGTCAATCGGTATGTTACTTGCCCGAGATTCGATCGTCGGTATCCCAATACCTTGTTCAATCTCATTACTGGCAAGTCATTTTACTCGTACCGCAATGCATGATCCCGTGACCAGACACTTGGTCACTTTGAGCTCGTTATGATGATGCATTACCGAGTGGGCCCAGAGATACCTCTCCGTCATACGGAGTGACAAATCCCAGTCTCGATCCGTGTCAACCCAACAGACACTTTCGGAGATACCCGTAGTATACCTTTATAGTCACCCAGTTACGTTGTGGCATTTGGTACACCCAAAGCACTCCTATGGTATCCGGGAGTTACACGATCTCATGGTCTAAGGAAAAGATACTTGACATTGGAAAAGCTCTAGCAAACGAACTACACGATCTTGTGCTATGCTTAGGATTGGGTCTTGTCCATCACATCATTCTCCTAATGATGTGATCCCGTTATCAATGACATCCAATGTCCATAGTCAGGAAACCATGACTATCTGTTGATCAACGAGCTAGTCAACTAGAGGCTCACTAGGGACATGTTGTGGTCTATGTATTCACACGTGTATTACGATTTCCAGATAATACAATTATAGCATGAATAAAAGACAATTATCATGAACAAGGAAATATAATAATAATCCTTTTATTATTGCCTCTAGGGCATATTTCCAACAGTCTCCCACTTGCACTAGAGTCAATAATCTAGTTACATTGTGATGAATCGAACACCCATAGAGTTCTGGTGTTGATCATGTTTTGCTCGCGGAAGAGGTTTAGTCAATGGATCTGCGACATTCAGATCCGTATGTACTTTGCAAATATCTATGTCTCCATCTTGAACATTTTCACGGATGGAGTTAAAATGACGCTTGATGTGCCTGGTCTTCTTGTGAAACCTGGGCTCCTTGGCAAGGGCAATAGCTCCAGTGTTGCCACAGAAGAGAGTGATCGGCCCCGACGCATTGGGTATGACTCCTAGGTCGGTGATGAACTCCTTCATCCATATTGCTTCATGCGTTGTCTCCGAGGCTGCCATGTACTCCGCTTCACATGTAGATCCCGCCACGAGCTCTGCTTGCAACTGCACCAGCTTACTGCTCCACGATTCAACATATACACGTATCCGGTTTGTAACTTAGAGTCATCCAGATTTGTGTTGAAGCTAGCGTCGACGTGACCCTTTACAATGAGCTCTTCGTCACCTCCATAGATGAGAAACATGTCCTTTGTCCTTTTCAGGTACTTTAGGATATTCTTGACTGCTGTCCAGTGTTCCTTGTCGGGATTACTTTGGTACCTTCCTACCAAATTAACGGCAAGGTTTACATCAGGCCTGGTACACAGCATGGCATACATAATAGATCCTATGTCTGAGGCATAGGGGATGACACTCATCTCTTCTTTATCTTCTGCCGTAGTCGGGCATTGAGGCGAGCTCAATCTCACACCTTGCAATACAGGCAAGAACCCTTTATTGGACTGATCCATATTGAACTTCTTAAATATCTTATCAAGGTATGTGCTTTGTGAAAGACCTATGAGGCGTCTCGATCTATCCCTATAGATCTTGATGCCTAATATGTAAGCAGCTTCTCCAAGGTCCTTCATTGAAAAACACTTATTCAAGTAGGCCTTAATGATGTCCAAAAGTTCTATATCATTTCCCATCAAAAGTATGTCATCTACATATAATATGAGAAATGCTACAGAGCTCCCGCTCATTTTCTTGTAAACGCAGGCTTCTTCATAAGTCTGCATAAACCCAAACGCTTTGATCATCTCATCAAAGCGAATGTTCCAACTCCGAGATGCTTGCACCAGCCCATAAATGGATCGCTGGAGCTTGCACACCTTGTTAGCATTCTTCGGATCAACAAAACCTTCCGGCTGCATCATATACAGTTCTTCCTTAAGATAGCCGTTAAGGAATGCCGTTTTGACGTCCATCTGCCATATCTCATAATGATAGTATGCGGCAATTGCTAACATGATTCGGACGGACTTCAGCTTTGCTACGGGAGAGAAAGTCTCATCGTAGTCAACCCCTTGAACTTGCCGATAACCCTTAGCGACAAGTCGATCTTTATAGATGGTAACATTACCATCTGCGCCCGTCTTCTTCTTAAAGATCCATTTATTTTCTATCGCTCGCCGATTATCGGGCAAGTCTGTCAAAGTCCATACTTTGTTTTCATACATGGATTCTATCTCAGATTGCATGGCTTCAAGCCATTTGTTGGAATCTGGGCCCACCATCACTTCTTCATAGTTCGAAAATTCACCGTTGTCTAACAACATGATTTCCAGGACAGGGTTGCCGTACTACTCTGGTGTGGAACGTGTCCTTGTGGACCTACGAAGTTCCGTAGCAACTTGATCCGAAGTACCTTGATCATCATCATTAATTTCCTCTCCAGTCGGTGTAGGCACCACAGGAACATTTTCCTGAGCTGCACTACTTTCCGGTTCAAGAGGTAGTACTTCATCGAGTTCTACTTTCCTCCCACTTACTCCTTTCGAGAGAAACTCTTTTTCCAGAAAGGATCCGTTCTTGGCAACAAAGATCTTGTCTTCGGATCTAAGGTAGAAGGTATACCCAATGGTTTCCTTAGGGTATCCTATGAAGACGTATTTTTCCGACTTGAGTTCGAGCTTTTCAGGTTGAAGTTTCTTGACATAAGCATCGCATCCCCAAACTTTTAGAAACAACAGCTTAGGTTTCTTCCCAAACCATAATTCATACGGTGTCGTCTCAACGGATTTAGACGGAGCCCTATTTAAAGTGAATGTAGTTGTCTCTAGAACGTATCCCCAAAATGATAGCGGTAAATCGTTAAGAGACATCATAGATCGCACCATATCCAATAGAGTGCGATTACGATGTTTGGACACACCGTTACGCTGAGGTGTTCCAGGCGGTGTGAGTTGTGAAACGATTCCACATTTCCTTAAGTGTGTACCAAATTCCTGACTTAAATATTCTCCTCCACGATCTGATCGTAAGAACTTTATCTTTCGGTCACATTGATTCTCTACCTCATTCTGAAATTCCTTGAACTTTTCAAAGGTCTCGGACTTGTGTTTCATCAAGTAGACATACCCATATCTACTCAAGTCATCAGTGAGAGTGAGAACATAATGATATCCTCCGCGAGCCTCAACGCTCATTGGACCGCACACATAGGTATGTATGATTTCCAATAAGTTGGTTGCTCGCTCCATTGTTCCGGAGAACGGAGTCTTGGTCATTTTGCCCATGAGGCATGGTTCGCATGTGTCAAATGATTCATAATCGAGAGACTCTAAAAGTCCATCAGCATGGAGCTTCTTCATGCGCTTGACACCAATGTGACCAAGGCGGCAGTGCCACAAGTATGTGGGACTATCGTTATCAACTTTACATCTTTTGGTATTCACACTATGAATATGTGTAACATTACGTTCGAGATTCATTAAGAATAAACCATTGACCATCGGGGCATGACCATAAAACACATCTCTCATATAAATAGAACAACCATTATTCTCGGATTTAAATGAGTAGCCATCTCGTATTAAACGAGATCCAGATACAATGTTCATGCTCAAACTTGGCACTAAATAAAAATTATTGAGGTTTAAAACTAATCTCGTAGGTAAATATAGAGGTAGCGTGTCGACGGCGATCACATCGACCTTGGAACCATTTCTGGCGCGCATCGTCACCTTGTCCTTCGCCAGCCTCCACTTATTCCGCAGCTCCTGCTTTGAGTTACAAATATGAGCAATGGCACCGGTATCAAATACCCAGGAGCTACTACGAGCACTGGTAAGGTACACATCAATTACATGTATATCACATATACCTTTAGTGTTGCCGGCCTTCTTGTTCGCTAAGTATTTGGGGCAGTTCCGCTTCCAGTGACCCTTTCCTTTGCAATAAAAGCACTCAGTTTCAGGCTTGGGTCCATTCTTTGACTTCTTCCCGGCAACTGGCTTACCGGGCGCGGCAACATCCTTGCCGTCCTTCTTGAAGTTCTTCTTACCCTTGCCTTTCTTGAACTTGGTGGTTTTATTGGCCATCAACACTTGATGTTTCTTTTTGATTTCTACCTCTGCTGACTTCAGCATTGAAAATACTTCAGGAATAGTTTTCACCATCCCTTGCATATTGTAGTTCATCACAAAGCTCTTGTAGCTCGGTGGGAGCGACTGAAGGATTCTGTCAATGACTGCCTCGTCCGGGAGGTTAATGTCCAGCTGGGACAGGCGGTTGTGCAACCCAGACATTTTGAGTATGTGCTCACTGACAGAACTATTTTCCTCCATCTTACAACTATAGAACTTGTCGGAGACTTCATATCTCTCGACCCGGGCGTGAGCTTGGATAACCATTTTCAGCTCCTCGAACATCTCATATGCTCCGTGTTTCTCAAAACGCTTTTGGAGCCCCGGTTCTAAGCTGTAAAGCATGCCGCACTGAACAAAGGAGTAATCATCAGCACGTGTCTGCCAAACGTTCAAATCGTCTTGCAGTGCTGGGAGAGCAGGTGGGTCACCTAACGGTGCTTCAAGGACATATGCTTTCTTGGCAGCTATGAGGATGATCCTCAGGTTCCGGACCCAGTCCGTATAGTTGCTGCCATCATCTTTCAGCTTGGTTTTCTCTAGGAACGCGTTGAAGTTCATGTTGACATGAGCATTGGCCATTTGATCTACAAGACATTTTTGCAAAGATTTTAGACTAAGTTCATGATAATTAAGTTCATCTAATCAAATTATTTAATGAACTCCCACTCAGATTAGACATCCCTCTAGTCATCTAAGTGATACATGATCCGAGTCGACTAGGCCGTGTCCGATCATCATGTGAGACGGACTAGTCATCATCGGTGAACATCTCCATGTTGATCGTATCTTTCATACGACTCATGTTCGACCTTTCGGTCTCTTGTGTTCCGAGGCCATGTCTGTACATGCTAGGCTCGTCAAGTTAACCTAAGTGTTTTACATGTGTAAATCTGTCTTACACCCGTTGTATGTGAATGTTAGAATCTATCACACCCGATCGTCACGTGGTGCTTCGAAACAACAAACTGTCGCAATGTCGCACAGTTAGGGGGAACACTTTCTTGAAATTATTATGAGGGATCATCTTATTTACTACCGTCGTTCTAAGTAAACAAGATGCAAAAACATGATAAACATCACATGCAATCAAATAGTAGTGACATGATATGGCCAATATCATATAGCTCCTTTGATCTCCATCTTCAGGGCTCCATGATCATCTTTGTCACCGGCATGACACCATGATCTCCATCATCGTGTCTCCATGAAGTTGCTCGCCAACTATTACTTCTACTACTATAGCTAACGGTTTAGCAATAAAGTAAAGTAATTACATGGCGTTAAATCATTGATACGCAGGTCATACAATAATTAAGACAACTCCTATGGCTCCTGCCGGTTGTCATACTCATCGACATGCAAGTCGTGATTCCTATTACAAGAATATGATCTCATACATCACAATATATCATTCATCATTCATCCCAACTTTTGGCCATATCACATCACAAAGCAATTGCTCCAAAAACAAGTTAGACGTCCTCTAATTGTTGTTGCATCTTTTACGTGGTTGCAATAGGGTTCTAGCAAGAACGTTTTCTTACCTACGAAAAAGCCACAACGTGATTTGTTAACTTCTATTTACCCTTCATAAGGACCCTTTTCATTGAATCCGCTCTAAGTAAAGTGGGAGAGACAGACACCCGCTAGCCACCTTATGAAACTAGTGCATGTTAGTCGGTGGAACCTATCTCACGTAAGCGTACGTGTAATGTCGGTCCGGGCCGCTTTATCCCACAATACCGCTGAAGCAAAATAAGACTAGTAGTGGCAAGAAAGTTGACAACATCTACGCCCACAACGGATTTGTGTTCTACTTGTGCAAAGAGAACTACGCATAGACCTAGCTCTGATACCACTGTTGGGGAATGTTGCATAAAATAAAATTTTCCTACGTTCACCAAGATCAATCTATGAGTTCATCTAGCAACGAGAGAGGGGAGTGCATCTACATACCCTTGTAGATCGCGAGCGGAAGCGTTCAACAGAACGAGGTTGAGGGAGTCGTACTCGTCGTGATCCAAATCACCGGAGATCCTAGCGCCGAACGGACGGCACCTCCGCGTTCAACACACGTACGGTCAGCGTGACGTCTCCTCCTTCTTGATCCAGCAAGGAGGAAGGAGAGGTTGATGAAGATCCAGCAGCACGACGGCGTGGTGGTGGATGCAGCAGGGATCCCGGCAGGGCTTCGCCAAGCGTCTGTGGGAGGGAGAGGTGTAGCAATGGGGGAGGGAGGCGCCAAGTGCAAGGGTGCGGCTGCCCTCCCTCCCCCCCTCTATATATAGGGTCCCTAGGGGGGTCGGCCCTAGCAGATGGGATCTCCTAGGGGGGCGGCGGCTAAGGGGGGTGCCTTGCCCCCCAAGGCAAGTGGAGGCGCCCCCACCCCTATGGTTCCCAACCCTAGGCGCAGGGGGGGCCCAACCCTCCGAGATAGGTGGCCCCACCTGATGGACCCCCGGGACCCTTCCGATGGTCCCGGTACAATACCGGTGACCCCCGAAACTTTCCCGATGGCCGAAACTCGACTTCCCATATATAATTCTTTACCTCCGGACCATTCCAGAACTCCTCGTGACGTTCGGGATCTCATCCGGGACTCCGAACAACTTTCGGTTTGCTGCATACTAATATCTCTACAACCCTAGCGTCACCGAACCTTAAGTGTGTAGACCCTACGGGTTCGGGAGACACGTAGACATGACCGAGACGACTCTCCGGTCAATAACCAACAGCGGGATCTGGATTCCCATGTTGGCTCCACATGCTCCTCGATGATCTCATCGGATGAACCACGATGTCGAGGATTCAAGTAACCCCGTATACAATTCCCTTTGTCAATCGGTATGTTACTTGCCCGAGATTCGATCATCGGTATCCCAATACCTCGTTCAATCTCATTACCGGCAAGTCACTTTACTCGTACCACAATGCATGATCACGTGACCAGACACTTGGTCACTTTGAGCTCGTTATGATGATGCATTACCGAGTGGGACCAGAGACACCTCTCCGTCATACGGAGTGACAAATCCCAGTCTCGATCCGTGTCAACCCAACAGACACTTTCGGAAATACCCGTAGTATACCTTTATAGTCACCCAGTTACGTTGTGACGTTTGGTACACCCAAAGCACTCCTACAGTATCCGGGAGTTACACGATCTCATGGTCTAAGGAAAAGATACTTGACATTGGAAAAGCTCTAGCAAATGAACTACACGATCTTGTGCTATGCTTAGGATTGGGTCTTGTCCATCACATCATTCTCCTAATGATGTGATCCCGTTATCAATGACATCCAATGTCCATAGTCAGGAAACCATGACTATCTATTGATCAACGAGCTAGTCAACCAGAGGCTCACTAGGGACATGTTGTGGTCTATGTATTCACACGTGTATTACGATTTCCGGATAATACAATTATAGCATGAATAAAAGACAATTATCATGAACAAGGAAATATAATAATAATCCTTTTATTATTGCCTCTAGGGCATATTTTCAACACGATCATCATATGTAGTTCTAGATGATATAGCCACACATATATGTAATTCTAGATGATATCGAAGACGATCATCATCCTCAAGCCTGGGCGGTTGGTGTTTCTGATAGTAATTAGGATGACCTGTCCAACACGAAGATTCTTGCCATTGAGGAATCTCTTCCACCCAACCGAGTTTAAGTGTGTGCGACCGTCCGTGTCCACGCGGTAAGTACAGATTGTGACGGAGCCCCTTGCGGTAAGGCGTAGTCCAGCTAAGCCTTCTTCATCAGGCTCGATACCTTAACTCACAGATAGGCTCTTTGTCAATTTCTGAAAAAAAAACATATCAATTAATAAATAGCCTCGCACATACTCTTCCAAATAAGTATATATGGATTATCTACACTATGAATAGTTCCTTAAATTCTACACTAATAAGCATGTGATCGAACTCTACTCTAAAGCATATCATCAACTAGATTCCACACAACATATCATTGGACTCTACACTAAGCATATCATCGGATAATTTGCATTTGTAAGTATAACATACCATATCATGTCGATCGACCATGGTACTTGTCAGGCGGGTCACGAATGGCACCCCGACAAAGTCAGCACGTGGCGGAATTATGTCCCACAGGTTGCACACCTCCTCCTCGCTCAGCCTCATTCTTTGAGCTATGATGGCTTCATGAAGTGGGTCCTCATCATCTTCATCGAGTGAGTCCTCATTATATTCATCATCTTCGTCATCTTCATCATCTTCCACCAGGTAGATATAAATGACAGATAGCTTGGATCTTTCTGCTTTGAAGGAGAAGCTGATCAACTTACCACCAGTAAGACGCATGCGAGCGAGGAAACGGGCCCATCCATCTCCTCCAATCTGCGAAATATTGTGTCCTTTCTTGACCTCAATAGTGTATGCCCCCCCGGAGCCTCAAATATCACCGTGTCTCCTGTCAGCTTGTTGAATTTCAACCTCACATTGCATGGGATGATCTGTGTAAAAAAAGCAAAATGACACAGTGCAGTAATGCCAACACTAAAAATAAAATAGTTGTTACATTTCATATAATTTCTTACCGCCGCATGACGAAAACTCGGCTGGAAGTAGATGCCGAACAGCTTGCCAGTTGCAAGGCTGCTAGCGCACCTTGACTTGCACAATCGACATGGTGGTGGTGGTGGTGGCGTCATTTTCCTAAAGCAATATGAGCAAAGAATTAACGATCCACTTCACACTAAAGCCAAGTCTTCCGCGAGAAGCAATTTGATTCTTCTTCTGCGAGAAGCAATTTGATGGACAATTATAATCCTAAGATCTAGCTAGGTGGTGCCAAATCTTCAGAGCTATCAACTAGCATACTAAATCAACTAAATCAAAATGGTCTATAAATCAACTAAATCAACTAGCCTATTAAATCAACTTGCCTACTAAATCAACTAAATCAAAATGTTCTATAAATCAACTAAATCAACTGGCCTACTAGATCAACTTGCCTACTAAATCAACAAAATCAAAATGTTCTAAATCAACTAGCCTACTAAATCAACTAAATCATATGAACTAAATCAAAATGTTGCATATGAGCTAGCCTACTAAATCAAAATGTAGTAGGGAGGAGGGGTTGTGGATGGAGGAGGGAGGAGGGAGAAGGAGGGGCGACTAGAGGAGGGAGGAGAGAGTAGGACAGAGGAGGAAGGGCGGAGCGAGGAGGGGCCGGCCGGCGGCGAGTCGAGGGAGGACGGACGAGGAGGGCGGTACCGAGTCCAGCAAGGAGGAGGAGGTGACGGCGGTGCAGAGGGAGGAGGGGTAGGCGACGGCGGTCGGCG
>NC_041385.1:755225750-755240007 GCF_002162155.2 Triticum dicoccoides
TTGAGGGGGAGAAGCGTGGGTGGTGGGAAATAGCTAGTTTTAGCAGTAGCGCGGTGTTGGTAAAGGCGCTACTACTAAACTGCCTACCAGTAGCGCCCTTCTAGTTAACGCGTTGCTGCTATAACTAGCTTCGTGGCGGGGTCGTGGGAATTATAGCAGTAGCGTGGATTAGTGGAGGCGCGCTACTACAACTTTTCTTTCAGCAGCGTGTTCTGGTGGAGCGCGCTACTGATAAATTGCAGCAGCGCCTTATTTTAAAACTCCCTGCTGGTAAGATCCTGTGTATAGGCTTTTTCCTAATACTGTAATGCATTTTTCAAGACCGCCTTTAACTATTGACAAGATTAATAATACATGAGATGTATAATGTGAAAATTATATCATTGGAATCTTCTTTCACATACGGATTTGACCGTTTGCTTCGTGTAAGTTGCATGTCATATATTATTGCTCTAACATTTGGTCAAAATTAGCCTCGAAAAGCGCACTAGACCTTATATAGATGAAAGGAGGGAGTAGTTGTGCTTCCATGAAAATCATAGCTTACGATTTCACGAGAAGTACAACTGTGCTTTTTCTTACAGTTGTGCTTCCCGAAATAAGTAAAAGGACAACATGCTTCTTGAAAAGAGAAAAACACAAGCTGTACTTCCGTGAGAAGCACAATTTATGTTTGTTGTGCTTTCCAACAAAAGTGAAAACTACAACTGTGCTTCTAGGTTTTTTGTTTCTATTGAATACATTGATGAAACCTATTAACATGGGATTTATTTTCAAAGATCTTGATGTAAGAAATCCAACTATTTTTTCTAAGGGTAAGAAATGCAACTATTAATGGTCTATGATTTGGACACAGGGTTCAAGAGATAAAATATTTTGAAAAAAATGAACTTACAAAAAAAAAGGCCAGAACGACCTACAGTGCATCACTTGTCACCACTAAAGAAGGTGTAAGTGATCTTTAGAAGGGGTACCTCTAAGTCCTAACTAATTATTTTTGGCCTTTCCTTGATTACTTCTAAAAAAATCCTTTCCCTTGATCGCACTTCACAAGGGAGTGCAAGTGGGGGTGGGGCGATGGGTCAACATTCAAGGAAGATGGCTGCAGCTAGATAGCATGATCCCAATTACCTGAACAACCGCTGTGGCATCATAGACACGACCATCATCAAATACATACGTGACGAAACACGAAGAAGAAGGACCCGTCAAACAAAGCATTTTGAGCATTCATCCATGGACTTTTATAAGTACCAAACGTTCGGATCTTAGCAATAGACGAGAATGATCGTTACTTCACTTTAATTATATACATGCATGCATTAGAATGACTAATTTTCCTTTCACGTGCATTCCTTCCTCTAATTACATGCATATATGCACTAAAGGAAGAAAAATTTGATGTCATCCTAGATTTTTTTTCAAACTTGAAATATTTTGTAGCTCAAACCGTCTCCCCGATTGAAAAAAACGTCTTCACAAAAAAAAAATCGTTGCGACGAGGAGCTTCGAAACCAGACCCCATGTTGATATGTTTCGGCAACTTTTTTTTCGGGTAAAAAGTTACCACGCCTAGGGTATGCTAGATATCACATCTATGCTACATAAGTTACCACAATGTTTACATAGGCAAATTCCAAGCATAAAAATGACTTCTTCCATCTTTTTCCCCACGTGCAAATGCACTATAAGTGCAGGAAAACTAATGTCATCATAGTTTCTCTTTATTTTGAAATTTCAAAATGTCTTGTAGCTCAAATCGCCTATTCGATCCAAAATGTTTTCGCAAAAAACCTTCGAAACTAGATACCATGTTGGCATGTTTCAAATACTTTTTTTTGGGTCAAAAGTTATCATGTCTGGGCTAAATAAGTTATCAGCTCTGATATGCGTATATTACCATGTTATTTGCACAGATCCTATCGGAAAATATTTTCAACAACTTTTTTGACGGGTCAAAGTAATCGTGAATTTTTACCTAAGTTATCAGAGGAGCGAGAGCCTATATTATCATGATATTTACCCAAAAAGTTATCAGAGTATGTTTTCAACAACTTTTTTTCACGGGCCAAAATTATCGTGGTGTTTGCACCTCAGTTCTCAGGTCCGTGAGACTATATTACCGTGTTATTTATATAGATGTTACTGGAGTATGTTTCCAAACAACTTTTTTACATGAGTCAAACTTATTGTGGTGTTCGTATCTAAGTTATCATGTTTGGGAGCGTATATTATCATGTTATTTACGCGAGAAGTTATTAGTGATATGTTTTTCATATTTTTTTCATGGGTCAAAGTTATTGTGGTGTTTGTACCTAAGTTATCAAGACTGGGAGCCTATATTATCACACTATTTATATAAAAAGTTATTAAAGCATGTTTTCAACAATTTTTTTTCACGCGTCAAAGTTATCATGGTGTTTGTAGCTAAGTTATCACGTCTGGAAGTCTATTACCATGTAATTTACCGTTGTATGTTTCAACAAACTCACCCCCCCCCCTTCAAAGTTATCATGCCCGAGGTACATAAGTTATCAGGCCTGCAGCGTGTAGATTACCATGCTATTCACACAGAAGTTATCGGGTGTATATTTCATCAACTTTTTTCCGGTGAATAAAAGTTCAACGCGGTGTTGGCACATAACTTATCAGGTCTACGATTCCTCAATTACCATGCTATTCACACACAAAAAACTAGAGGGGCTGGCGTATATTGTACTACCTCCGTCTAGGTGAATAAGTCATTCGCGTAGTTCTAGGTCATCGATTTGAGGAATTAAATATGTGTTATATGTCATGAAAAGTATATCACTAGATTTCTACAAGGTTGTAGTTTCTGAATATATATTTTTTGTCACATATAATACATATTTAAATGGTTAAATCGTCAACCTAAAACTACGTGAATAACTTATTCACCGAAACGGAGATAGTATCAATTTTTTAGGTAAAAAAGGTTACGGCGGTGTTGGCGCAAGTACAAACACAATGCATGGATCCTTCCAAAAATGAGTTCGTTCATATGGGTCTGCCTCCTTGTCCTTTTCCCGCTCGGAAATAGAGTATGAAATTTAGCGAACCTAAATTAAAAACACGAAAACGTTTGGGCGCTCTTTTTCCCTCCGAGAAATCTCTGCACGCGCGACAAGCGAATCTAACAGCCACCGCGTCAGTCGGATCTAATGATAAAATCCAAACGTTTGGAAATTACATATACCTTCATTGATTGGTCATCACGTCTTTTTTTTTTTGCGGGAATGATTGGTCATCACGTCATCAGTTTTTTCCAGCAAAATAAATGCCCTTCTCTACCGGCAAGTAAATTGAACAACAATGGCATGCTTTTATCTTCTTGCGAGTTTTATTGATTTTGTTTCAAAACAGCTACCCCGGGTCGATTTCCATTCAAGAAACCACCAAATAACTCTCACAAAAGCAAATTTAGGAACGATGGTACTCATTGAGCGCCATCACCGCCCGCTACTTCCTCCATTCATCGCACCCGCATGGGCGGCCGAGGGGCCCCAATCTTAGCCGCTGGTCACTCCCCTTCCTATCCCTTCCTTCCGCCGCTGCTAGTGGAAGCCGTCGAGCAAAGCCCGGGCGGCTGACGGCGGTGGCGGAGGAGCCTCTCCTTCTCGTGCGCGAGGGTGGCGCGGGGCACCCGGGCGAGCGGAAGTGCGCCCCTAGATCCGAGCCTCCCCGGCGGTGGCTCTCTCCTGGCAGCGAGCGGCGGTGGATGTGGCCGTGGCGCTGCGGCACCTCGCATCGGCGGCGGCACGGAGGGATTTGGTGGTCTGGTCGGCTGCGTGCGTGGTTGGCCCTCCGGTCAGATCTGATCTGGCCAGAGTAGTTTGCTCGCTCCGCGGCGGCGGAGATCGGTGGTGGTCCGTGCACACGATGCGAGATGGAGGTTCATCGAGTGGATCCAGGTGAAAACCTCATTCTCGACTTCTTGCCAAGACCGGCGATGGTGGCGCTCTTTTGTGTCGTTACCTTCTTGAAGGCATCGCCGTGAAGAAGCTGCATACCTTTATCCTCTACCCTCAGGGGAAACCCTAGATCAGTAGATCGGATGACGACGGCGCTCTGGTGTCGTTTCCCTTTGAGGGCGTCATTCTTGGAGGTGTCCACGGGCTCGAGGGACCAGTGGACGCTTCTTTGGTGAAGCGGTGCTTCATCTTACTCATTGATGGCGGCGGATCTCGGTGGCATGGTGCAATGAAGACTCGGCGTCCAATGCGCGAAGATGGACTCGCGCAGGAGGAGGACGATGTTTGGCATCATGGTGGCATCGATAGCAGAGAGACCTGGCAAGGTCGGTGCATTAATTTCTGCTCTGAAGATGGATTGGTGGAAGACGGCAGCGACGACACATGAGAATGCATCGGACCGGTTTGTACCCCAAACCCAGTATGTGGCTCGGTTGGGGCTCTGGCTTTAGATGTTAGGCTCTGGCGCGTCTGTTTGTTATTAGGTTCGGACTATTGGCACCCCTTCATCAAGTTGATAGGAGTAGCGACAGTTGTTGTTAAGACGGTGGCTTCGGACTACCTAATGTACTACTTTATAAGATTTTTATGAATAATTAATAAAAATGGCTATATGGATCGTTCAAACTCCGCCTATGTTGTCTCAACATAGCCGGTCCAAAGCCCGGGTAAAGAAGAAGGGTTGTGATAGGCTTGGCGAGCCAACGTAAAAACGCAGCCACTCTTATGAAGATAAACCCAAAAGATTTTTGTTGTTGTTGGTGTTGCTATATGAATCGTTCATATACAGAGACCGGGGTAATCCTCCTTTAAAAAAGCGATAAATTTTCTTTGAAATACCAAAGCGAAAGATCCCAGCGTACACTGTAGTGACAGCCCAATGAACCATAAGACCTTCATACTAGCTACGCTGGCAGAGCGGCGGTGGAACATAGCAGCAGCAGTGATGTTGCGGCGTTTACTTGCTCCTCCTATTCTACCGCCCGTGTGACACGCACTAGAGACTAAGCCTGGAAAGTTTTGGCAGGAGGAGAAGCGGCCAAAGCCGAGTGACAAGTCGACGTGCAAAGAGAGTCCGAGACATCGTACCTCTGTGATGTGATCAGATCACGCGCATGTGCATGTGGTCAAAAGAGCTAGGCCACTTTGGTCAGGCAAGTGGCCGACCCCTTGGGACGCCACCATCAGGCCTCTATGATGTGATAAATGAACAGACTTTTCCTGAATTCATTTTTTTTTCAAATCTGTGCCCTTTCTCAAAAATGTGATTTTTTTTAAATTCATGAACTTTTTCCAAATTTCTGAACTTTTTTTTATCAAAATCTGCGAAGTTTATCATATCCAAGATTTTTTTTGAAAATCCGTGAACTTTTTCAAATTCATGATTTTTTAAAACTCGATGAATTTTTAATCCACTTTTTTTGTCGAATCCACGAAGTTTTTCCTATTTTGACCAATTTTTTTACAAATTTGCCATTTTTTCAAAATTGATGAACTTTTTCGAAATCAGATTTTTTTTCAAATTCGTGGTTTTTTTAATTTAAATTATATTTTAAAAGTAATGATATTTTTCCAAATCAATGACATTTTTTCAAAAGGCACAAAAAATTACATTCATGATTTAGTTTTCAAAATCGCACACTTTTTTTGAATTCGGTGTTTGTTTTGAATTTTTGCAAAATTTCCTTAATTTCCTATTTTTTTAAATGCAGTTTCTTGAAAAGTCAATGGTCATCCGGTCAACTGTGGACCGGTCAACCATGACCCGCAAACCAGGAAAACCGTTGCTTCCTCATTATTCTGGTCCACGGTGGCTCACTCTGTAGAGGAGGTCTCTTACTGTAGTTAAATCTACCGAAAGTGTTGCCTTATTGTGTCCACCGAAAGAGGAGCGCAAAAGCTTTGGGCTGTCAAGAGGCTATGTCACTTGCGGTTGATCTAGGAGCAGAGAAGCTTTGTGTTGCCTCAGATTGTCAGGTAGTGGTGAATGACATTGAGCAACGTTCCGGACGAAGTCACGGTGCAATTCTGCATGAAATACTGGAGCGCAAGGCTAGGTTTCAATCTTGTAAATTTATTTTCAAGCATAGGAATTTTAATTTTGAAGCACACAATCTCGTCAAGTTTGCATGTAATCTAGACACAGGACGCCATGTTTGGTTGTGTAATCCGTATGATGATACCCTTGTACCTATGAACATTATGCATTAATAAAGTTGGGCAATAATTCTAAAAAAGTGACCGTATGGGCTTAAAAGTGATGTCATCAGAAAAGTAGCCCAAATTTCCCATATAAACGAAAACCATGGGAATGGCAAGTAGGGGTGGGGAGATGGGTCAAGATTCAAGGAAGATGGCTGAAGCTGGATGTGATGATCACAACCCGAATAACGGCTATGTCATCATACGCACGAGCATCATTCAATACATAGATGACGAAACACCAGCAAGAACAACCGGCAAACAAAGCAAGCGAGCATTCATTCATGGACCATCGCACCATGTTTTTCAAGCAAAATTAAATGCCCATGATTTTCCAAATGCTTTTCTTTACCAGCAGCAAGTGAAGTCAACAGGCATACTATTTCCCCTCTTGTGATTTTTATTGATTTTGTTTTGAAACATCAGGCGATTCTCTTTCTCAAAAAAATAAAATAAGGTAGGCCTCCTCCTCGATTTCCATTCAAGAAACCCCCAAATTATTTCTTACAAAAGCAAAACTCAAAAATGGAGATTTTTGCGAGTTCAAAATAATACCGAGGCGAAAGATTCCCGCGTGCGCTTGATTGGTAATTAGCATCCCAAAAATGAACTATACTTACTGGTAAAACCACCATAAGCTACGCTGGCAGTGGAACATTGGCAGCACAGCAGCGATGCTGCGGCGTTTACTTGCTCGCTCCTAATCCACTGCCCATGCCACACGCACCGGAGACTGACTGACTAAGCCTGGAAAGTTTTGGCAGGAGGAGAAGCAGCCAAGTTCAAGCAACAATCGACGTGCGAAAAACCCAAGACATAGTACGTACCTCGGTGATGTGATCAGATCACGCGCATGTGCATGCGGTCAAAAGAGCCAGGCCACTTTGGCGAGGCAAGTGGCCTATCACTTGGGATGCCACCATCAGGACGACCGTTCTCCGGGAAGATCCTGCGTGCGCGAGAAAGCATGCATACATGATACGGAGTACATGGTCAGTCAGTGTGTCCGGTCAAGCCCGCCTTCCGGCTTGGGAGAATCGCATCGCAATTCGCACGAAAGGGAGTTGAAACCACCGGGCGGGCCTGCTGTTGCCTTGTCGTCTTCCGCTCGCCTAGAACGGCTGCTCGAGTCGGGCGCACGGCACCGCGGGTCAATCCTTTTGCCTGCCGGTTTGGGCCGTCTGTTACACACTGTTCAAAGCCCTTGACGGGTCTGATGGTGAGATGGCATGTGTGGCTGGCTTCTGGTTGAGACGTCACAGGGCCTGCTAAACGGGTTGCAAAAATCAAGTTTAGAACAGTAAACATTTGCTAATGCAGTGCAACCATGTTGTTAGAACTTAGAACAGATTTTTTTTTTCTGAAACAAAGTTTTCACCAGATAATATCAGCACAGAGTTCGATGAGCAGTTAAATCCGTGTTCATAGAGTTCTTTTTTCATCTGAGACATGGTGATTAGTTCATGATGTCCATCTAAGTGCCCATATTCTAACTTTCTAACCATATTCAACATTGAAATTTTCTTTACACTGCCACGAAGTAAGCAGAGATAAACTGCAAATGAAACACGCTCACAAGTCACAGGTGACAAGAGAAGCTCATGCAGAAAAGTCACCGTGCCATCCCCCGTAGCCACCTTCCCTGGTTACCTTACTGTTCAAGATCACAAGATTCCCGACTACGGCGTAGAAAGACGGCTAGGGTGAGACCGACTAAAGCAAACGATAACAATATTTGACTTCACCAACATTCAGTGAGAAGCCTGTTGGTTGCACGAGGATCCCACATTCATACCCCAGCACCACAGGTTCAGATCACACGCGGTTTACAGAGAAAAGTAACGAACCTGTTGTCATGCCTGGGCCCACCCGGTGTGTGCCTATAAAAGCAAGTCATTGTTAAACAATAACACAGAAGGCCGGTAAGAGTGAGAGATCATCATCGTACCTCCACGATGGCTGAGCCTCTGAAAACAAACGGCAATGGGGCTGCTGAAGCGGGCTCTGCGTTTGCGTCGGTGAAGGTGCCGCCGTCGCCCCCGAGGAGGCTGCAGAGGTTCGACTCCCTGCATATGGAGGCCGGGAAGATTCCTGGTGGCTATAGCTATGCAGCCAAGGTCTGTTCTTCCCTTGCTCTCTTCCTCGGTTCAACAGAAATCTTCATTTCCTTACAATACAAGCAAGGGAGCTGCATCAACATTTTCTGGTTCCTGTTATGATGGGGTGCTTTCTCATGAACTGCAAACAAGAAATCTCACAGAAAGATAACAGTATGCGCTTGTAATATTACAGACAGCACAGTTTTGTCAAGGAAGGCTGCTAAAAGTAACTAATGTATTATGATGTCATCCCATCATGGCAGACTTATCACTTAATTACGTGAAGTAACTAAACATAGCAGCTGCTTCAGCATCATGAGCTTGCAAAACCAAACAACCAACCATATTAATTAACTTCTGCTTTAACATCTTAAGCTTGCACAATCAAACAACTGAGAATATTAATAAGCTGCTTTACTTGAGGTGAATGTAATTTTTTGAAATCTGACTCTGATTTTCTACTCTTTCTTCCTGCAAAGCAGGTTGGCTGGGCGACGACACTGCACTTGGCCTTCCAGAGCCTAGGTGTGGTTTATGGGGACATGGGAACTTCGCCCCTCTATGTGTTTTCCAGCACCTTTACTGGTGGGATCAAGGACACAGATGACCTCCTTGGTGTCATGTCCCTGATTATCTACACTGTGCTTCTCCTTCCATTGATGAAATATTGTTTCATTGTCTTGAGAGCTAATGACAACGGCGATGGTAAGTAAATACCTTCCACTTATCTTCCTGACAGAAATTGCATGTTTACAGAGAAGACTTTTAAAAAACTAGAAAAGATTGTGCTGATTTTACAGCCAGTGTTTCTGTTAAAAAAAATATAGAAACGAATGGCCATAGGAGCAAAATATAGAAAAATAAATGGTAACATAAATATTCCAACAATCCCACTGCATTGGTTTAGACAGTATCTTACAGAGTACTGACAATCATTAGAAGTGCCAGGGTCTGAGCATTAGGCACTTAGTTCCATAAAAGAAAACCCAAAATATGTGATAAGAAGTACTCCCTCCGTCCCATAATATAAGAACGTTTTTCAAGCTTACATAGCTTGAAAAACGTTCTTATATTATGAGACAGAGGGAGTACTTAAGAGACCATATGCATGCAAACAATATTTTGTTCATGTTAGTTTGTCATGTCTTATGAGTTCACAACCTTTGCAGGTGGAACATTTGCACTTTATTCCTTGATATCTCGGTATGCTAGGATTAGCTTGATACCGAACCAGCAGGCTGAAGATGCAACAGTCTCTCACTACAAGTTAGAGTCTCCCACAAATCGTGTCAAGCGGGCTCATTGGATTAAGGAAAAGATGGAAAACAGCCCGAAATTTAAGGTCATACTTTTCCTAGTGACAATTCTAGCAACATCAATGGTTATTGGTGACGGTGTGCTAACTCCATGTATTTCAGGTGAGCATCCTTCCTTTCTTGAGCTCATCTCCTGTCAGCTTAAAATAACCCGCATGCAACCGGATAGTTAAAACATGTGGACTCTTGAATAAATAATGTGCCACATCTACTTTATGAACTAACTGAACACATGCTCATGCTAAATAATTGTTATTGGGATAAAATATCGAACAGAGAAATTATCATTCAGAACAGTATTAGAGCAGCTTATTATTCTGCTAGATGATAGAATGCCCAATTTGCACTGTAATATATTTATAAGCATGATTGCTTTCAACTTAGCTAACAGAGTTGTTTGCCATTTTACTGTGTTACAGTGCTTAGTGCAGTTACGGGAATCAAGCAATCAGCAAAGTCGTTAACTCAAGGTATACCAATCATTAGGATGCATCCCTCTGTTTAGCAGTGAAAGTTACATCCTTGTCACTATCTTAGAGTGCCAGTTTTATTTGACTCTTTTGATCTCATCAACAGGACAAATTGCTGGCATCGCAATCGGCATTCTGATCGTCCTCTTTCTTGTTCAGCGCTTTGGCACAGACAAAGTTGGTTACACATTTGGCCCAGTAATCTTTATATGGTTCATCTTAATTGCTGGCATTGGAATCTATAATTTGATCAAACATGATACTGGCATTCTGAAAGCATTCAACCCACAATATATAGTAGAATATTTCCAAAGAAATGGCAAGGACGGCTGGATTTCTCTTGGAGGTGTTATCTTATGCATTACAGGTATTTTCATGTCATGAGTTCAATACAGAACTTTGCAATTGTTCACCCTAAGATGTCAACTAATAGAATAGGCCCACAAGGTGCTGCACTGATATTGAAAAAAGAATAAATGTTCCTTATTTATTCAGAAGTCTTGAAAATGGATATTGTGTCTTTATTGAAATAGGAACCGAAGCAATGTTTGCTGACCTTGGTCACTTCAATGTGAGAGCAATTCAGGTAATCAAGCAACTCATCTGAATAATTAGCCTTTTCATTATTTTGATTTTGAGTGCATGCACAGAAAGGGGGACTGGAGAGGGAATAAACTCTGTGCAGTTATGCTTATGGAAAATAAATCCTTTCGAATTATATAAAACAGTATTATGAAAAAAATACTTTCCTCGATCAATGAATTTGTAATTAATTTTATTCATAACTTTCCATTTATTCCACTTAGACAATTAATATAAATTTGTATTGCACTGCAGATTGGCTTTTCTGCAGTTCTGCTCCCATCAGTACTGCTTGCTTACATGGGACAGGCTGCATATCTTCGCATCCACCCTGAAGATGTTGCAGATACATTCTACAAATCAATCCCAGGTGAGATCATAAGAGGATCAGCTAAGAAATTGAATGAGTTAGGCACTCAAAGATTAATATTTAACAACAAACTCGTTTATTTTGTCACAGGTCCATTATATTGGCCAACATTTGTGGTGGCCGTGGCTGCTGCTATAATTGCAAGCCAAGCTATGATTTCTGGTGCCTTTGCAATCATTGCTCAGTCCCAAGTTCTTGGTTGCTTTCCACGGGTTCGTGTCACTCACACCTCAAAAAAGTATCATGGGCAGGTCTACATCCCTGAGATCAACTATGCATTAATGATCTTATGTGTAGCTGTGACAGCTATTTTCCAAACTACAGACAAGATTGGCAATGCATATGGTAAGAAAATCCTCAACTCTATATAAAGAAAGGTGTAAATAATTCAATACTGAAGATCATTTCTGCTATAAGATTGAGATATCTCACGCTTCTATTATTCCCTTACACAACTGTTTCATGCAATTTCTCTTAAATAGCCTTCACCGCAAATTTCAATATAAACACAGATGCACTGCAATTGCTTATAAAATGATTTTTTCCCTCGTCTATTTGCCTAGATTGTCGGCAAGTAGTACGTTACTCGCTAATATGCTATATTGCCGTTGCTGCTTAGGCTGCCAAAACCAGAAAAGTGAAATCATCATATGATAATTATGGAATTCAGCAAGAATATATAAGTTTGTAGGTAAGATATGACAATGTCTGCATAGCATGATTAATTGATTAAAATATACCGGATTGGTCCATTTTTTTCCAAATTCGAATGGCATCTTGACCCATCAACTTATTCTTATAAAATCAAAGAAGTAACAAGTATTATCCACATTCCAAATTCACTTCATTACTTTCAGTAATAATGCATCAGTTTTATAATATTAATATAATCATCATATATGCAGGTATTGCTGTCGTCTTTGTGATGTTCATAACAACACTTCTAGTCACACTGGTAATGGCCATGATATGGAAGACAAGTTTGCTGTGGATTGCACTCTTTCCAATAATATTTGGCGGCGCAGAGCTCCTGTACTTATCCTCAGCATTCTACAAATTTGTAGAAGGTGGCTACTTGCCACTAGGTTTTGCAGCAATTTTGATGCTTATAATGGGCACATGGCACTATGTTCATGTTCATCGGTACAAATACGAGCTCAAGAACAAAGTGTCAAACAACTATGTGGCAGATTTGGCAACAAGGAGAAATCTTGCTAGGTTGCCAGGAATAGGCGTTCTGTACTCTGAGCTTGTGCAAGGAATCCCACCCATACTGCCCCATTTGGTAGAAAAAGTACCTTCCATCCATTCAGTTCTTGTGATTACCTCAATAAAGTACTTACCAATCAGCAATATAGAAACAAATGAACGGTTCCTCTTCCGATATGTGGAGCCAAGAGAATACAGGGTATTCCGATGTGTGGTGCGCTATGGTTACAACAATAAAGTAGAAGATCCAAGAGAGTTCGAGAACTTGCTTATTGGGAACTTGAAGCAATTCATCCATCAAGAATCACTCTGCAGCGAAAGTAGTCATTCCCTTGAAGGAGAAGATAATGCATTCGAAGAATCAGGAGATACAATGGAGCCTTCTGTTGAAGTTCAAGATGCAAGGTTGCCGAAAAGGTTTTTGGATGGAATCACTGCTAGCCCAGTGAACGGGTTAATGGATGAGATAGAGTTTATTCAGAGAGGGATGGATGATGGTGTTGTCCATCTACTGGGAGAAACTAACGTGGTGGCGGAGCAAAATGCCGGTTTGGTGAAGAAAATAATAGTTGACTACGCCTACAATTTCATGAGGAAGAACTTCAGGCAACCAGAGAAGATCACATGTGTTCCACATAACAGGCTGCTGCGTGTGGGAATGACATACGAGATATAGAGAGATGCTCAGTGTATTGATGAGATTGACAATAGCTTCAGTTTTCTCAGTACCAAGTGCAGAAAGGATATGCAGAGGAAGGCGGCGACCGGGTAAACAGCCTCCTTGACTGAACAGCAGAGGATGGAGAGATTTTACGCGTACAAGTGGTGAAACTACAGTACATGCAATGGGTATTTACCATATAGTAATATTTTTGTTTGGGAAATTGTACTGCATAAGTGTTTGTTAGCAATGAAGGGGAGCCTTGGCGCAGTGGTAAAGCTGCTGCCTTGTGACCATGAGGTCACGGGTTCAAGTCCTGGAAACAGCCTCTTGCAGAAATGTAGGGAAAGGCTGCGTACAATAGACCCAAAGTGGTCGGACCCTTCCCCAGACCCTGCGCAAGCGGGAGCTACATGCACTGGGGCTGCCCCCCTTTTTTAAGTGTTTGTTAGCAATAGGGATGCATAGCTGTTAAGTGTTAAACTCCTAGTTTGGCCAACTCTTTGCCTTCTATTGGAAAACTCAAAAACTTAGTATGTGCAGTTGTACACAAAGATTGTAACCTACTGGCAAAAGTTAAACAAAAAATAAAGTATGACTTTTGTACATTCATGTGAAATTTTGTAACAGCATGTTACGAATTGTATGCGGCCAGCACCTGGCATTTCAGAAGTTTTTGTTTAGGAGGCGAGGCAACAGATTTACCAAACATGACAAAAAGAGGAAGAACTAATTGTGCATTTGAGCTACTGTACCACCAACCGTGTGATTGTAAGAAATGGAAGGGCCAGAGTGTGGATTAAACAAATGTGCATCAGTTATCTTCAGAGTTCAGACATTGTGTTCTCAGCAAAAAAATCAAGAATTTATCACCCTACTCGATTTGAGCTCCGAAATCAGAAGGCGAGACCATGAGGTACGAGGACAAGAAAAGCATCAGATTTGTGCACGGAACTAGTTCGACATGAAAAGAGGTCCCGGCAGGCATTCCATCAAACATCTCACAGGCATTTGTCACGAGAAGCAAATCCTGCGAGGTCGTGTCCATACCTATGCACTCCATTCCACCTGGGCGAATCCACATGGATATAGAGACCGATCTCTGCTTCCACTTGCCACCCGTCCGCTAGTTACTGCTATGCGAGTAATTCGCAAGGAGAGGATGCTTGGGTCAGCGTTGGAAGTTGGAACAGAAGAAGAAGGGAAACGAATCGAGGACGGCGGGTGAGGAGAAGAGACCGCTGGTCAGGAGCGAAGCACGCGTCATCGCCGCCGCGAGGGAGGATCCGGACACCGGATATGGCGGCGAGGAGCCACCAGCCGATCGCCTCGGTGCTCCTGTGGCGCCTTTTTTTT
>NC_041385.1:755240196-755241181 GCF_002162155.2 Triticum dicoccoides
TTTTTTGAGTACATCCTGTGGCGCCGTAAAACCACACGGAACAGATCGAGTCCCGATTGGGCCTGGAAAATGATTGTCTGGCGCCTTACGGCCTTGTGGCGACGGCCTTGAATCGCACAGAAGGCCCATCCGTCCGTTCGTTGGGCCGCCCGTTCGGCCACGGTATTTTTTTTCTTTTCAGGGCACGCGCACTGCTGCTACGAAGAGCAACTAGTTAACGAGCGCTTCTTCGGAGCGCTCGTAACGAGCGGTTCGGGAGCGCCCCGCGCACGACAAGTGTCGCGCGCGGAGCGCTCCCGTCAGGAAAAACCAGGTGGCCCGGTTGGTTCCCGATTTTTTCTTTCCGGCTTGTGGTTTCGTACGTTTTGTACTTTGACCCTCATACTACGACATTTTTTCGTTTTCCTTTTTCACGCGAAAACACAAAAAAAATACCAGTTCGCGCGCTTGATTCCCTGTTTCCCTTTTTCGTTTCCCTTTCTGTTCCCATTATATTTCCGGGTAATGGAGATTTATGGGGTAGTTACGGGCGGGGACTACCAACACTATCAAATGTGACCTTTCAAGTAACAAAAAAAGCAACTTTTTAATGTAAAACGGCAGTCTTCAGAATTGTTCAATCGTGTGACTTCTTTATAGGCACGGGTGAACACTAGGAGAGGCACGGGCGTATAACTTTACTAAATTGAAGAAAAGCGTGCTGGTTCGTGCGGCGTGCGGCGCGTTGTCCGTCGCGGTCTGACACGACGCCTCCGACGCGAGGGAACCTCCTGCTCGCCTTCGGCTTGTTTAATTTTCATAAACATCTTGAAGGGGGGGCATAGGCCGAAGTGTGTGTTGGTCGAAGTGTGTGTTGGGCCGTGCAGCGTGCTGGTTCGTGCGGCGCGTTGTCCGTCGCGGTGTGACACGGCGCCTCCGGCACGAGGGAACCTCCTGCTCGCCTTCGGCTCGTTTAATTTTCATAAACATCTTGAAGGGGGGGCAT
>NC_041385.1:755241587-755303673 GCF_002162155.2 Triticum dicoccoides
GTGTGACACGGCGCCTCCGGCGCGAGGGAACCTCGTGCTCGCCTTCGGCTCATTTAATATTCATAAACATCTTGAAGGGGGGCATAGGTCGAAGTGTGTGTTGGGTCATGCAGCGTGCTGGTTCGTGCGGCGCGTTGTCCGTCGCGGTGTGACACGGCGCCTTCGGCGCGAGGGAACCTCCTGCTCGCCTTCGGCTCGTTTAATTTTCATAAACATCTTGAAGGGGGGGCATAGGTCGAAGTGTGTGTTGGTCGTGCAGCATGCTGTTTTGTGTGGCGCGTTGTCCGTCGTGGTGTGACACGGTGCCTCCGGTGCGAGGGAACCTCCTAGCAGGTCGTGCAAAAGGCAAGCTGCTTTGTTTCGGAACGCACAGGTTTGAAGAATGTGCAGTCACGTCTACTTAAGAGCTATGCTTTGTTGACGATATATAGGTTTGTGCGTGCATGCACATGTGTGCATACTACGAAGGCATTGGTATGTTGCCTCCGGAGGCACGGGTTTCAAGCATGTGAAGTCACGTGTGCGTAGGAGGTAGCCACGGTAGAGGCGCTCTTGATATGTGTGTGTGTGGATATTGCCCAGAGGCATGGTGACCCAGGGTTTGGTGGCACAAGGCCATGTCTCCTCTGGAGGCACCGGACGATGCTTTTTAGAGTCACGCTTAAGGGTATGTGTGTGTATGGATATTGCCCGGAGGCATGGTGACTCATGGTTTGGTGGCACAAGGCCATGTCGCCTCTGGAGGCACGGGACGGTGCTTTCCAGAGTCACGCGTAAGGGTTCGTTTTGGGAGTCATTGCTGTAGTACAAATAAGAAGAGGCATTGTTGTTTATAGTTTAATGGCACTCTCTTATGATGTAAGAGGCATTGTTGTTGAAATAGTTCTCTTTTCAACATGAACACACAATTTCTAACTACATTACATATAAATGTGAGTTATTGACAAACTGTTTTCTCACGTCTAGATAGAATTAGCCTCTCGGGCTAAATCAAAAGTTTTACTCTTCATTTTTGCTTAAGATCTTGCTAATCTCGTCACCCATTTCACTAGCTTTGACTTGATTCATCTCGCTATTTAAGAGAATGTACATTGCCTCTGCCCTCCAATCTTCAACCTCATCCTGTGAAATTTTGCCGGGAAGAGAAGTATATTATTAGAGTTTGTGCATATAAGCTATTTATAAGTAAATATGTATAAACTTACTGTCAAATCTTCCAGGTCTTCGACAAACTTTTCACCATTATAGAGGAATGCAAGCTTTAAAACATTAAATGTTGATTCTCCCTTTTCTACCACTGGAACATCTTGCACGGTATGAGTTTGCCATCTTGTACCCTTGGGATTCAGTGTTTCTCCTAGTATGATGTTGAAGACTTCTTTAAACCTAGGTACCTAGGAATATTGCATTTTGTAATTAATTGTTTTAATATTGCAACTTGTAAAACTGAAAAAAATTGTTATGTATAAATGCTTACAATCGCCAACTTATGAACATGATATTCGTCAAACTGTCTTTCTCTTTCTTCTTTAGCATCTTCATTTTCCTGAAGAACTCGACATGCTTCTTCTTCTGTCAATTCGTCGATGTCTATCTTTTCTTTCTCAAATTCCTCGTGAGTCGTTTCTCGAGGATCAATAATGTGAACTTTGTGTTTGTATTTGTCCAGGACATATAGTACATAGCGGTCATGCCTTTCCATTGGAATGAATATCTGCGTACAAAATACTTGTTGCTTAGATGACAGTTTAATATAAAGTAATTTGATAGAGCGCATATTTTCTGATTTTGTCATGGAAGAAAGGGTTGTTACCATGTTTGTTGTTGAGAGCTTTTTCCATTGATTTTCCTTGAGATACATGGAACCAGCTGATTCTTTTCTTTTTGCAATTCATTTGTAAATTTAGTAATACTAGTTTTGTGTTCGTTTAAATGCAATATATGCTGCAAACAATATTTATGATGAAAAAAACTGTTAGAAAAAAGAGCTGTGTAACAATATAAAAAGAGTAGTTGTTGCAATATAACACAAGACTTTGCTTTTTGAAAGTTTACCTCTGCAAAGTTTGGGCCTGATATTACTCTGTCACTCTATTTTGAATCTTGTCTGCTTTCCCAAATTTCTGCTATGTCATCGAGGACCCTTTTTTCCATATGATGTGGTATGTTTGTCTGTGATGGTCTTGGACCAAATACTGCCTTGAGTTGGGCTCCAGTAAGTTGCGTGCTTTCACTGTCCCTGCGGATGCGCCTAAATATAGTTTTGCTGCGACAGGGAGATAAAATAATTTTGGAGGTCATGGTTAGTGAGAAACAGATTCTTACATTACTTTTGGCCTCTGTGCAACTATTTTGAGGTGCAATAGAAAACAACTCACTTCTTGTATTCCTCCTGCCAGCTATCGCTCATGACTAGATGGAAGAGGTCGGACGCCTCCTTTGTGTGTTGGAAGCAATAAGAATGTTTTGGATATGGACTGGTGCTTTGTCTTTTTTCCTTTTTGTTTCATCTGTTTGTGTCAGCGGAAGCAGATATGTAATATGTAAGGTCTCGTGATATGAAAGACATTGGTGAACCGTGGGATGGGTAGGTTATTACAAAAAAAAGATAAGTAGAAATGATTTTCTTACCTTTGTTGGTGGAAAAGAACTTTGATGTTTCTGGTTTGAATTCTTTGATTCTTCCAGGTAGTTGCTCCCAGTTTACTAGGTTTGTTCCACCAAATATGGCTGTAAAAAGGAACTCTGGTTTCCACTCGACATCTACGTTGATTTGCTGCATGGAGGTCATCCGATATTCTTTTATTTTTCTTTCATGAGATAATTGAAGTATTCAAGTAGTGCTGCTTGTAAAAATTAATTTTTTTTGCTCTTGTACTGTTCACTTACATTGAAATCATCATCATCTTTTATGAGATCAATGCCATTCCAGTATTTTGCAAATTGAACCATGAAGTGTCCGCATTGGGTACCCTGCTGTTTTGGCACGCAAACTCTGTTAGGTGTTTCTGCTATCCTCGACCAGTTCGGTTCGCTGTTGGCTCGTAGCTCCGCTTCACCGTAATGCTTCTTCATGAGTGCGTGCATCATTTTAATCTGTGTTATTATTGGGTTTTGCCATTAATAAAGGGAATGCAGGAATTGGAAAACCAATTAGAAATCATTGTTGAATTGACATACCAGTTCTTCGTGATCCTTATGGTGTGTTTTCCATGTACTTTTTCCGTTTCCGTGTCTGTAATTCAGTGAGTCAAGTATGTCGATGGAGCTTGTGTACTTGTTGAGCACGTACAATGTGTAGTGTTTAGCTGTGTTGTGAGGTATCATAATCTGCAGTGTTTGGAGACAGAGCGAGTTAAAGTTCATTCTTGTCAGGAGAATTGAATGACATGTGAATGTGCAATCTGTAGGAAGAATGAATTATGTTTCTATATTTCTATCAACTTACCAGCTTTTTCTTTAAAAGTTCCTTCCCTGTTACAAGGGGTGCAAACTGTTTCAATGCTTCTTCCTCATTGAATTTTGCTAGTCCTCCTTTTTCTCCAATTTTAACATCGAGCACGATCTACGACCAAAAAGTTTTCTACTTTCTAGTGCAATCATTGTAATCACTGAATTGATGCAAGTGTTTTTGTCAAATTGGACTTCATAAGTTTGCAAATTCTGCGGGAAGTATGGCTTTATAGGTCGTGTTGTATTGTTGCTGCACTGTCCATTCGTCGAACAATGTGTTTGCGATGGAGCCCTCCATCTGTCCATGATCTCCTTTCCGTAGCTGTTCCATTGCTTGTTTTCCTGTAATCCAATCGGGTCGCTTCGAGCTAATATATATGTTTAGACTGCAAGCAGAAAAAGTTTATACATTAGTTAGGTTGGTTTAAAAAGGGGCAACATTTCTTTGTTTTTTTGTTTATGCAAGAGAAAGTACTTACTCTCCGCATTCGTCCTATCCTTCTTTGCTGAATAGGTATTCATGGAGTGCTCTGGCTTTGTACATAAATTTGAAATCTCCTGGGACAAAAGTAGGAATCATGATTTCTCCAAGGAGCCTTCTTGAAGGCTTTACCGGCCTTTTCTTGACCGAGATTTTCTTGTCTGAGCTGTTCTCAGATGATCGAGGCATTGAATGTTCTCTTGACTCTTGCTGCAAGATTGCCAGATACGGCTTGGGATTTTTGTTGAATTCATAGATTTCATGCTCAGTCAGCCATGTTTTGATTAAATCGAAGTTGAGCCCATCTTTATATGGTCGCTGTACACCTCTAGTTGTAGCGGGTTAAGGCTTGAAAAAAATTCGTCAACTTCTTCCTGCTTTTCCATTGTTTTTGGTTTTAGGAAGTCTAAAGAGATGGTGCTGGAGGTGCCTTGCTGATTGCTTGTCGAGCCTGTTTCTTCTTGAAGAAGAATAGGCTGTTTCTTCTGCTCGGAAACCTGTTGTTGTGTATTTGGTACGTCGTTGCTTCTGTCATCCTCTTTTAAATCAGTGCCTGTTTGTTCCAGTTGCTCTGTGGTCGTGATATTGCTGTTGATATTTTGCTCGTCTGTTTCCTCTTCGGCATGGTGTGGTATCTTGTCGTCTGGTGGTGGTTGATCTGGTTCTATTGATGGATCATTTTGTTCGTGGTCTGTGCAAGATTGTTGGGCAACGGCGTGGCTGCTGACATCCATAATATCTTTGCGTTTACTGGATATATCAATAACTTCATGCTCTTGTGTGGTTGTCAAATGCATAATATGTTCTTTTGGCCCTGGAGTTGGCGGAAACTCTTCTAGTATGCAACATTCTGCTTGTTGCATTTCTTTGTCTTCCATATCTACTTCATACTTCAGCATATCTGTAAAACAATAATTAAAAAAATATTACTTCTTCTAGTGTTACGAAACTGTAAGATTTAGTTTCTGAAAAGACTGACCTGTTGTATACTTGATTAGTGACAGTTTTGTATTCCCTCTGCGTTGACTGATTAGTTGATATAGAAACTTTTTCCTCAACTTTCGTATGTGTTCGGGCTTTAAGGTTGCTGTTGTTCCATCACTGCTTCAGGTTCATGTGCACATAGAATGCGCAGTCCATTCTACATGTAGATGAATGGTACTGGTAATATTGTTGCATTCAAGAAACGGAAAGAAGAGAAAAGTTTGAGCAATGGTAGTGGTAATTGTTGTATTGAAAAGACGAAAGAACAGAATTATTTCAGTAATTGTAGTATTGAATCTTGCATTGAAAAAAAAGAAATAAGTGAAGATGTTGGAAGTGCTTACGTGTCTTCTCCTTGAAGTGGCACCTGCAGTCTGACCTTTTTGTAATGGTCGATGCTTTTTTCTGAAAGCTGTAGCTCTGTGCTTATGTGCTTCCAGATTTTCATTAGTTTGCTGGTTACATTGTTGAAGAATTCTATTGTGCCTGGATATGCAGTTGAAGTGTCAAGGAGTTCAAACCGTTGTTTTTGCATGTTAACTGTGATGGTGAAGTAATGATTTATAGTTTCGTCTTGCTCAAACTCGCACAACAAACATGGTAGAAGGAACTACAAAACACAAAATAAAAAGAAAACATTTGGAAATCTTCTTATATTTAGAAACATAAAATAAAAAGACAACTTTGCATAACATATACGCAATTTGTGTTTTGTTTTTGAAACAGCTGATCTCCTTACCATGTTATAATCTTGCAGTTTTTCTTCTTGCATGTTGAAAAATGATCTAAGCCTTGCAGGTAGTAATTTTTTTGTAATGTGTTGTTGATCATTATTTTCGTAGCACATTGGATCTTCGTCGTCGGCTTCCCTTATTGAGTGCTGCTTGTTTCATCACAGATGGACAAAGGGAATTTGTCAGTTCAGCTATAGGGGAAGTTTATCTATTTATAAAGTCATATATAGTGTTTTAAACGTGATTCTTTTGCCGTGATATTTACTTACAGTGTTGCTTAACGACAGAATATTTCTCTGTGTGCCATTGAGTTGTTTTCTCAAGATTGTTAGCATGGGCTCTATTGCTTCGGTGCGTACTGATTTACCGACCTTGAAGCTTTCAGAGACATGTCCTAGATTTACATCAAACTTGTCTGTTGTAATGAAAAACTGATCCCTGCAAAGTATATTTAGAAAAATGTTTTAGTTCACACGTGATACAGTCAAAATGATCGTGTGTAAGAATCTTTTCTGTGTTAGTTGCACGAACTTACATTTCTCTCTTTGTCCATGGCTTGCATATAGCGTTGTACAGGTCTTCGATGGCTTTGTTGACAGAATCGCTATCTTTGCCCCCTTTCTCCACTGTGCATGCGATGATTTTGAATTTAATGTAAATAATTCCAAGTCACAAAGATCAAAAGATAGCAATTATGTTTCTATTGTCTTGCCTGCTTCGATGCTGGAAGATATGCCATGTCCAGTGTTGTTCCTTTCTTGTTCTCCTTCTCCTTCCTACGACATGTTTTGTTCTTCTTTTTGTGTTGTACCCTTTTGTTCAGTTTCTTCTCCGCCCTTATTTGAGTCGTCTGTGCTTTTCTTAGCATCATGTTTTTCCTTGTCAACCGTTATGTCTTGCTGGTAGTTTTTTCCGTCTTGTTTTTCAGTCTCGACCTAGATGGCACTGACCTGTCTGCAAGGGGAATTGGCATCGTACGACGACATATGGTTTTCTTCGATAGTTTCTGGTTCTTTCTCTGGAACAATTTGTGTGCTTGCTTCATTGGTTGTATCTCCGTGGTTGCCTTCTTCGTGTTTCTGCGTTGTCATTTAAAAAGCATTGAAATAATTTAACTTGCTACTTTATTTTAATTATAGCAGCTGTTATGGGAAAATAGCAAAGCGTTCGGTGCGTGCTTTGAGCTATTTTGATTGTGATTAAGTTGTCATTTTGTGGAAACATTTTCTGCAACTTCACATGTTGAGCTGTCGTTGGTGATGCTGACTGTTCCACCCGTTCTTCGTTGGGTGTTGTTTCTTGGGTACCGTCTTGTTCTTTGGTTTGGTGATCATCGTCACTGTGATGGTTTTTGTCTCGCAGTTGTTCAATCATAAAGGTGGTAAGTTTCAACCATGGAACTACTTTATATTTTTGTAGAATCAGCTTATGTAACTTTACCTTCTCATTCGTTATTGTTTTTGTTGTCTCTGTTGCTGTTCTCGTTGCTGCTGCTGACTGTTGTGTGCATGTTCTTCGTTGAGTGGAGGTTTTTGGGCATCTTCATGTTCTGTCTTTTGGAGTTCATCGCCGCTGCCGTTGTTTTTGTCTTGTAGCTTTTGAAACACACACGTGGCTAAGTGGCAGTGCATTTGATCTTCAACAGAGCTATTTTATACTTTTAGAGGATCAGCTTATGTAACTTTACCTTTTCAGTCGTTGTCACTGCTGCCGTCTCTGCTGCGGTTTTTTTGGTGAGTGAATATTTTGGCACTTGGTCTTCTTTGACGTTGACGTCTGCCATTTGAAGAACATTTTGCCCTTCTTCAGTGGCCTCCTTTTGCTCATCTGTCTCCTCTCTCTGTGATCGAGGAAAGTAGTGAAATGTGAAATGCGTATTTTTTAACTATAAGATCATTCAGAGGTATTATGTGTTTTCACCTCTATACTTGTTACTGCTGATTGTTCTACGTGTTCTTCGCTGAGTGGTGTTTTTGGGTCCTTCTCTTGCTCTTTTTTTGCTGTTCATCATCACTGACCTTGTTTTTTTTCTTGCAGCTATTCAAATATAGAGGTGGCAAGTGAGAGTGCATTGGAGTGAGTACAGGTGTGGTAGGTTGGAGTTTACTTGATTGTGCACGCGGCAATTTTATAATTTCATGCTTGGAGGTTTTATAACTTTACCTTTTCAATCATTGACGCTGGCGCTGACTCTGGTAGCTGTTGTTTGGTGAGTGAATTTTTGGTGGCTTTGTCTTCAGTGGCATTATTGTCTACTGTTTGATGAACATGTTCGGGTTGTTCATTGGGCTCCTCTGGTTGTGTTTGATGGTCTTGATTGTTGGTGCTCTCCTGAGCTTCTTGTGCCTGCACCAACACAAAAAGTATTTGAGAAATGGGTGCATCTCTGATTGTTGAGTTACTTTTTTATAAGACCTCTTTCTCTGGATTTGCAGGACTGTCTACTACTAGAACTACGGCTTCTCCTTGTCTCGTTCTGTCCTCTAGTTTTTCTTGTTCAATGTTTATGCGAGTGCTTTCGCTTGCTTCCTCTTCCTGTTCGATAAGAAATTGAAATTATACTTTGAACTTCATTTGTGCCTCAGCTTTGTAACCTCACCTCTTCAGATGTTGTTGTTTGAAGTTCTGTGTGTTTTCAAGTTTCCTTTGGTTGCGCTGCTTCTTGATCTTCGAGATCAATGTACTTTTTTGTTTCCTGCATTTGTTCAAAGAAAAGGGTCAGACATCCCTTATAATCCTTGTATTGTGGTGGTGGGATGTATTACGTAGTTCAGACATCATAAATGGTTTCAAAAGGGTTTGTTGTTGATTTTTTACCTCTGTGTTGATGACTGGGTTATTCGTGCCTGCATCGACTGTTTCTTTGCTAGGTATAATAGTCTCTAGTTTCTCATCGGCTTGGATGTCTTGGGTTTTCTCCTTTGTACTCGTGATGGTGATCTGCAATGCCGTGGCACTGGAAATCTCTTGTGCACAAACTTCCTGTTCTATGACTCCTTCGTCTGTTTGAGGTTCACTATGGGGTTCAATTTCAACACTGGTTGTCTCTTGGTCTTGTAGTGATTGTGATACCTAGAGTTCAAAAAATATGAGTTTGTGTTTCACTTTCTTTCCTGCCATTATGAGTTTCCGGTGTGGGGTGTAATGGGCTGTGGAATTTTACCTCCTCTTCGTTGTTTTCTTCTTCTTTGTCATTTGTTATGCTAACGGTTGATTGTGGGTCAGCCTCTTGCATTTGGTTGACGGGACTGCTGACTTGATTATTCTCCAGCTGAGCCTATATTTTGTTGGAGGTTTGTCAGTTAACTTATAACTCTATCCAATTTTGAAAGGAAAAATGGATGTTCATACTGACCTCTTCACTGGTTCTGACGTCAATCGTATCTTGTGCTTGCACTGGAGTAGTTGTTGTTGTAGCACTGTCTATTGTGAGGTTGCTTTGTTTGTTGCGTTCATTCTTGTTTTTGGGGTTGTTGATGCCATCCTGCTGTTGGAGTTCATCTTGGCGTGGCGTGCTATTGGTACGTTCCTGAAAGCATTGACACAACTCTTTTCAGTTGAGGTATGAAAACAGGGTTTTGCTTGCGGATGGCACCATGCATTACTATTTATTTACCTGTTTTTGCCGCTTTATCTTCTTCTTGTCAATGCCCACGTCCCTTGATTTTGTTCTTCTCTTCCTCTCTTCGTCCTCTTCTTCTTTCTTACCTTTTCTCCTTTCTCTTTGTTCTGTTGTGGCTACTATTTCATTTGTGCGGTTGGCATCGACTAGTCTACTTGATGCTGCTGGAACTGCTTGCTCTAGCATCTGCAGGGTCGCGTTGTCTGTGAGGTACCTTGTGCAAACTATGTCCTGAAATTTTCTGAGTTGTTCTAGAGAATCCATCAGGGCAATTGTTTGTTGCACGACTTTGTCCTTGTTTTTTTCATCCAATATCTCTTCTTTTTCGTTGCATCGGTGTTTAGCCCTGGTGGTTACTGCGGGTAACTGTTCTGCTTCATGGATCACTTTTTCCAACAATTTTTTATCCTTCGGAATCTTTCTTCTGGTCCTGTGCTGATGTTTTTGTTTGGTTCCGTGCTTCCACTGGTGCCGATACGTGGTTCGCCCCGGCGCTTGGGTGGAGGTGGTAGCAGCTTGGTTGTGTGCTGGTGTTGCTGTTATTTATGATGTTCTCCTGCTATCTGGTGAGTTGAAGACGAAGTTGATGTTGTGCTGGTATAGAAGATCCTCTCTGCTGTTCCTTTCCATGTCTGCATCGTTTCAGTGGAATGGAGTTGATTAGAATGGAAACTGTTTTCAAAAAGGGAAGTACTGATTTATGTACAACAGAGCTATACCTGTATCTTGCCAAATTCATAGTCATCTGGTCGTGCTTTTCCGTCCGTTTTCATGTCTGCTCTAGCTATTTTCGCTAGGTCACTCTCTTTGAGATGGTTTGCTCGTGGTAATGAGGTTTTGTCCATTGTCTTTGCAATCTTCCGCATTTTTTTGTGTCGGTTGGCAGCAACAGGGAGTCAAGGTACATGATTACTGGTACCTGTGCCAAACCACTGACATGCTTTTTGTTCTTTTCCTCCTGAGGCAACATCCTGTGCTTCTGCCATGTCTTGGCTCCTTCCCTAATACATTCAACTATTACCTCGCAGAAATCCATCTTTGCTATTTCTGGATAGTCCATGTCCTTGACCATTATAGCTGTCCGGGCGAAGATAGCGGCGCTTGACCCGCAGACAACATTGTGGAAAAAATAAGGAAGAATATTTTAACTGATTTCCTGTTTGATTCTTCATCATCTATTTCCACCAATATTTGTAGCTTCTCGAACAGTTGTTTTGGCGCAAATTTTGTATCTTTGAAGCCAAGCTCTGACATCAGTTCTTTCATTGAAGTCGGGCTAGTCTCTGGCCTTGGTGCTGACCTTTGCGTGCCGTTTGGGTATCCAAACATCTTGTGGGTAGCTTCCTTGGTAATCTTGATTTTTTTGTCTTTAGTAGCATCACCGAAGGTTATTGTCATGGTTTCTGTGTTGAGGTTGTCGTAGATGTGTGCTGCAAGCGGTCTGCAGATGGAGCCCGTTATTTTGCAGTTCTCTATGCTGCCAAATCCCGCCGTCCTAATATCTTTCTTTTGACGGCCTTTAAGTAAATTCCATGCTTTCTTAACATGGGCGAATGCTGCCCCTGCCTTGATTTGGCATTTCTCTTCGTCTGTTTCTTGCTGTTCTTCGTCAACTATTGGTACTACCAGTTCTTTCCCGCTTGTCTTTCTTCTCTTTCTGTCCTTCTTGCCTGATTTGGGCTGTTTCAGAAGAAAAAAAGAAAGGATTTTGTTAGAAAGGAATGTTATATCCCTAGTGTTATTCAAAATTAGTGCATAAGTGTGTTTTTACACCATAGTCATGTTCTGCGTCGCTGTCGTGCTCTTCGGCATCATCATCGTTTGTAGGAATGAAATTTTCATCATGCTGTCTGTCATCGTCGTCGTCATTGGTATCTGAACCTTTCCTGTTGGTATCGTCTTGTTCTTTTTTACCCTTTGTCGTTTGTTTTTCTTCTTGCGTTCAACTTGTTTCTTCGTGCCGGTTGGTTCTGTTGGCGGGAGTACCATTAGAGGTAATGGCTGATGTTGCAAGGTACCAATGTCGACGATGTTTTCAGCATTATCCCTTTTCTTTTTCCTTTTTGCTCCAGGAGTAAAAATAGTGCTGGTATCTGATTTTCTCTTTTTTTGCCTGTTGCTAGTTGTTTACTCCTGTTGAGCCTGGTGTAAGTTACCATTTCTGCCGCAGGTGGTTTGTTCCTCATGGTCTATTCTGTGTCCTTTTCTGATGAATGAGGAGACATGCTTTGTGTTTGTGTGCTGTCAATATCACCGTCTTTGTGTCCTGCATAATGACCAGGTAACGAAAAATGATATTGCTTTGTCAGGAAATAATTTATACACATTTAAAATATATATCTTCCACGATTATGCATAAGGAATGTGAAATTCCCAAAAGGGGATTTTTAGTTTTCTTTTTTGGGTTAAGAAAGGTTTTTTCTACTATTGCCGATATAGCTAATAAGGGGATTGAAAAAATATATTAATTATGGTTATGAGTGGAGCTGGGGAAATGAGGTTAGGGTGAAGCATTTTCTGAGACAAAAATGCACTCTGCAACTGATATTTCATAATGGAAGGAATATCATCAATGAGAGTTGAAGATTTATTTAATAAGTTAAACTATTTTTTAATTAAATATAAGATAGTGGCAGGTAGTTTTATTTGTAGACATAGTTAAGTTATTGTTGTCAAGGATAACAGTTAAGTTATTAATGTCTCAATACAGTTTTTTGCAGATAGACAGTGGACTCTTTTGGTCAAACCTTTGACAGGAGCTTGCTGGATTGCATGCTCTTCAGCAGGGTCTTCGTCAGTATTTTGCTGGGTTTTAGCTTCTTCATGAGGATTTCTCATTGCTGCGTAAAAAATGGGCAGGTGTTAGAAGCAGAGTCGAGTGTCACAGAAAAAAAGCTGCATTGTGTGAAAACAAATTTATATGTATAGAGGCACGGGTTGTTTTTCCCTAGAAGCACAGGGTACAACTATTCTGTGTTCACGTTTTTTCAGACTAGAGGCACTTAATTTGAAAAACGGTTACATTGAAGGGACAAACATGTAGAAAATGTCGTACAGTTATCAGGTTTTGGCCTCTCAGGATGCTTGTGCGGTTTGGATCTATCGATGTATTCTAGTTAGTGACGTTTCAGGTTTAGTACCTTTGAGCACATATCGTCTGGCGAAAATTCCAGGGCGGAGAGCTGTAGCATTTCTATTAAATCTCATCTCTCCGGCAGTTCAGTTTGTTAAACAAATTGATTTTAGGTTATTGGAAAACTCCTTGGTAGCGGTGGCTAGGGTTGCTGCTCCTTGAAGTTGAAAAATCACTACGATTTACCCGGTGGAATGGAGTGGGATAGAATGATAATTACCTTCAATTAGTTGTGCGGTGTTCTTCGGTTCCATCCGCTTATTGTGTCGTTGCTCTTTCTTCGTTGCGATTTTCGCCGCCGCTGTCAAAGTCCTCACCGTCGGTCGCCGCAGCCGGTGGGGTTTTTGGTGTTCTCGTGGGCAGTGTGTGGCTGTGTGTATGTCGGATTGGAGGGTGGTTGCGGAACGCGGTGGCGGTTTGTTCGGTTACGCGAACTCGATTTTGAATTTGTGTTTGTGTGCAGAAGGAAGGAGGAGAGCGTGCGGGAGTGATCAAGGTTTTGAGATTTACTTTGCGGAAGGGGAAGCAAGCTAGTAGAAGAGGGAGGGAGAGATGGAAACCATCAAACTGTCTCTAATCTTCAACCGTCCCTTTGAGCATCAAGATCCGTTTTTTCTGATGTTAGGCTCGGGAGTGTAGGTTCTACAGGCACGTAGATGTAGGCACAGGAGGCACAACAATGTAGGTTCTACAAGCAGGTAGAGAACCACGGGATAGGCAAGAGTCGCATGAGGCACGTGGTTTTAAGCATAGGAGGCACGAAAATGAAGGCAATACAGGCACGGACATGCTGCTTTTGGAGGCACGAGTATCAACGCTGAGGATGTGCAATAGTGTTGTGGCAGAGGCATGTGTTAGAAGCGTTGTTAAAGAGGCATGGTTGTGAAGTTTCAGGAGTGACGCGGGCGTTGCAGTGGGGCCATTTAAGAGTCACGGCGTATGTTGCGTTAGGCACGTGAGGCACGTTGGTTCAGGCACGGAAGGGAGAAAAGGTGAATCCACAACAGGCACATACGTGTGTTTTCTCAAGTCACGGGTGTGCAGTCTATGGATGCACAGAAGTGTGGCAGCAGAGGCATGGGTCTAACTACTCGGTTACAGAACCACGGTCGTGAAGTCACATGGGTGTGGCACTATGGGGCACGTAAGAGTCTCGACAAGTGTCATGTTGTGCACGTGGTTTCAGGTACGTAAGGCACAAAAATGAATGCACCACAGCCACGTACGTGCATTCTTTGGATGCAAAAAAAGTGTGGCGGCAGAGGCATGGGTCCGAGTACTCGGTTAGAGAACCATAGTTGTGAAGTGACGTGGGTGTCGCACTACTTGGCACGTAAGAGTCTTAGCAAGTGTCGCGTGAGGCACGTGTGTGCAAGGATGTAAGGCACATAAATCAAGGCACCATGGTTGTGAAGTCACGTGGTAGTGATGAAGTGGAGCCTCTCTAGAGGCATGTGGATGCAGGCACACGAGGCACGGAAGTGCATGTTCTACATGCACGTACATTCAGGCACAGGAGGCACGGAAGTGTGGGTTCTACAGGCAGTTAGAGGACCATGGGATAGGCAAGAGTCGCGTGAGGCACGTGGATGTAAGCATAGGATGCACGGAAATGAAGGAAATACAGGCACTGACATGCTGCTTTTGGAGGCACGGGTATCAACGTTGAGGATGTACAAGAGTGCGGTGGCAGAGGCATGTGTTAGAATGCTCGGTTAAAGAGGCACGGTTGCGAAGTCTCAGGAGCGACGCAGGCGTGGCAGTGGGGCCATGTAAGAGTCACTGCGCATGTTATTACGTTAGGCACTTGAGGCACGTGGGTGCAGTTACGGAAGGCAGAATTGGTGAATCCACAACAGGCACGTACGTGTGTTTTGTGCAGTTACGGTTGTGCACTCTCTGGATGCACAGAAGTGTGCCGGCAGAGGCATGGGTTTGACTACCCAGTTAGAGAACCACGTTTGTGAAGTGACGTGGGTGTGGCACGACGGGCCCGTAGGAGTCACGGAAAGTGTCACGCGAGGCACGTGGATGTAGGCACTTGAGGCACGGCATTGAAGGAACAGGAGGCACGGATGCAGGTACAGGAGGCACTAAAGTACTGAACCTAAGAGGAGACCTTTTGTGAGTGCGGAATGTTTCAAGATTTACTATGGAAGAGAGGAAGCAAGAGAGTAGTGGAGGTGGGAGAGATGGAAATGATGGAACCGTCTGTTATCTTCGACGGTCTGATTTTAGCATCAAGATTCGTGCCGCCTGGCTTTGTTTTTTTGTTCGATGTAGCGTCTTAATACACGTGTGAGGCATGGAACACCAGGCTCTACAAGCACCGACATTGGAATTATAGAGGCACTAGTATCAACTCTGTGGATGCACAAATGTGTAGTGGCAGGGGCATGCATCTGAAGACTTACTCAAACAGTCACGGTTGTGAAGTCTTTAGAGTTATGAGCGTGTGTCACCACGGGAACGTGAGAGTGATGCGTCGGGAAGTGTGGTAGTAGAGGCATCAGTGTGAATAGTAATCAGAGAGCATTGGTCGTGCAGTAGTAGCAGCGTGCGTCGGGAAAGGTGCGAGGAGTTCAACATAGTACGTGCTTAGTATCTGAACGCAGTGCACACTATCTAAGTGTGCCAGTGCAGTGTGTGCTTTAATGGTTTACGCAAAAACATTTGTTACGTGCTTAATTGGACGATTTGACGGTTGCTTTTTCCCGGCAACCGCGAGCACTGCCACTCGGCGGTTTCCCCGGCGCACAGCAACCACGAACGCATGTCTGCTGCCCTCATTACCACGACGAGGCCTCGTCCAACCACCTCCTCCTCGACCCAAACCTTCACACAAAAGGGCAACTGCGCTTCCATAGCCGCTCAATTACGGAAACACTATTGCCACTCCATCTCAACTAGCAACTCTCACAATCTCTGTGTCAAGGCCGCCATCGCTGGAGGAGCGTAATGGTGGAGGAACCGTCTGCCAAGCGTCCGCGTGGTGAGACGTCCGACCAGAGCACCGAGGTTGACAACGTTCAGGTCCCCGGTCAGAAGCATGACTACAAGGTGCACCTCAAGGAGGTTGGCATCCACGGCAAGGAAAAGCTAGATGTCGTATGCACCAGCAATCCTGATGAAGCCGACAAGATGATCAGCAGGATCCTGAAGAGGGTCTGCGGCTTGTACCCTCAGTTCATCGGCATTGATGTCGAGTATACCAAGGAAGACGAACCTCTGCAGAGGGCAGCGGTTCTGCAGTTACGCGTGGAGGAACTCTGTCTGGTATACCACATCACCGCGGCAACTAAATGGTGAACCATCCTACAGCTTCAACCTCTCCATGTTTCTGTTTAGCTAGCATTTCACCCTGAAATTTGATTAAATTTGTTTATTGAATTGATGTATCAGTGAAGTTTCTGAAGTAGATAAAGTAGAATAGATTTTGAACTTGACTCACCAGATTAGTTTATGTATTTGATGCACTAGATTAATTTATGAATTTGATGTATGAGATTATTTTCTGAACTTGTTGTTCCTGTGCACTTTCTGTTCTAGTGTAGTTTCTATATTTGATGTTCTAGTCTAGTTCAGTTTCTTGAATTGATGTGTTAACGTGGGTAAGGAGTACATAGGTCATTTATTCAAGTGTAAGTACCAAAAATAAAAATGACATGCTGTGCTTGTGCTTGTGTTTGTGAACTCTGCATAGAAGTTTCTGAAATTTTTTCGTCCACAAATTATACGTACTATATAAGTATTTAGTTGATGGATACTTGATGGATCCACCTTAAATGTGTCATCCCCCTTGCAGGCCCAAGAGCCTGCGCCCGTTCCTGAAGGAGGACATGTTCTACACCTTTGCCGGCTTCAGTATTGAAGGTGACAAAGAGATGCTACGAAGTTCTGGTTTGGAGATCAACCCCCACAACTACATCAACATCCAGTGCAAATGGAGAGTTCCGTTCAAGGGAAGAAAGAGGTACCACTCTTTGGCTGATGTTGCAGGGAGCATGATCCACCCATTCTACAAACAGATGAAGGATAAGATTGACAGGGTTGAAGACCATAAACTGTGGGGGATCAGCCCACTGCCAAATTACCTCATTGAGTATGCAGCGATAGATGCATACGCCACCTACGAGTCTTGGAAGAGAATTGAAAACATCAGAGAAGGACTGGAGAGTGCAAAAGAGGCATGGAAGAATTATGACGATCCTTACTACGCCTACTAGTGATGACGAAAACATAGAAAACTGGTCGTGGAGTTGCTTGTGTTTCTGCTTGTCCTTTCTATTGTTTCAGGTTCGTAGTTTACTTCTGTTAGGACGAAGCAGTTTCTAATGTCACCTGTATCAGGTTAAACAAGTTTTCTTATGTGAAGTTTGTAGTTTGTTTATGTGATTGAACAAGTTGTCTGGCTTGCTAAGTACTATGTTTATTCAGCAATCTTGTGATTTTGAATTAGTAATGTTGCTTTTTAGTCTAAAAACAACTAAATACAAAGCAGTTTTTTTACGCTAAGTACAGTTTAGTTGTGCACACAAGCGCGACTTCTTGAGGAGTGGCAGGAGTGGCATGGGTTGGAATACGCAGTTAGAGAGGCACAGATTTGCAGTCTGTAGAGCCACCAGCGTGTGTTAGTGCAGGTGTCGGAGGCACGGAATTGAAGTCTCTACAGAAATGAAGGCACCACAATCATCCATCCAGAGGCACGTGGACGGAGTAGCAGAGGTGATCTCCGAATACATAGTTACAGGGTCATGGTTTGGAAGTGTGCAGAGCCAAGGTTGTGCAACACGATGGGGCATGTAAGAGTCATCGCAAGTGTCATGTGAGAGAGGCACCTGGATGCAGGTATGCAAGGCACGGGATGCACTGTAGTGACGTTTGTGAAGAGACACGGGCGTGGTACCGCGAGCATGTAAGTGTCGCGGGGTGTGACACGTTAGGTACGTGGATGCAGGCACAGAAATCACGGAGGTGAAGACTCAACAGGCACGGAAGTTGGGTTTTTGTTGTTTTGAATAGCTATCAATACTGTGGATGTTCAAAAGTGTGGTACCAGAAGCATTCTTCCGAATACGCAGTTAGGTAGTCACGATTGTCAAGTCTCTAGAAAATCACGCGTGTTCTGGCATCACGGGCATGGAGTGGTGTGGGGCTTCGAGGGGCATCCGTGGCCCTCAACCCTATGGATGCATGGTGGTGTGGTAGGAGAGGCACCATTGTGGATGCACATGAGTGAGGCCTCTAACGGCGTGAGTGGGTGGCACCACGTTCAATTGTTTGAATACTCATTTAGAGAGTCATGTCTGTACTCAAGCCAGATGCATGATGTAGGTTGGTGGCATTCGGTAGCACACGGTTACAGAGAGGAGGAATGTTTGCGAAACATCAAAGTCACCTGGCGGTCATGCGTGTGGAGTATGTAGTGTATCTACGCGTCGACGTGACGCATGTATGTCTAGGGACAGACTGTTTGAAATATGCCCTAGAGGCAATAATAAATTAGTTATTATTATTATATTTCCTTGTTCATGATAATCGTTTATTATCCATGCTATAATTGTATTGATAGGAAACTCAGATACATGTGTGGGTACATAGACAACACCATGTCCCTAGTAAGCCTCTATTTGACTAGCTCGTTGATCAATAGATGGTTACGGTATATTGACCATGGACATTGGATGTCGTTGATAACGGGATCACATCATTAGGAGAATGATGTGATGGACAAGACCCAATCCTAAGCCTAGCACAAAGATCGAGTAGTTTGTATGCTAAAGCTTTTCTATTGTCAAGTATCATTTCCTTAGACCATGAGATTGTGCAACTCCCGGATACCGTAGGAATGCTTTGGGTGTACCAAACATCACAACGTACCTGGGTGGCTATAAAGGTGCACTACAGGTATCTCCGAAAGTGTCTGTTGGGTTGGCACGAATCGAGACTGGGATTTGTCACTCCGGTTGACGGAAAGGTATCTCTCGGCCCACTCGGTAGGACATCATCATAATGTGCACAATGTGACCAAGGGGTTGATCACGGGATGATGTGTTACAAAACGAGTAAAGAGACTTGCCGGTAACGAGATTGAACAAGGTATCGACATACCGACGATCGAATCTCGGGCAAGTACAATACCGCTAGACAAAGGGAATTGTATACGGGATTGCTTGAATCCTTGACATCATGGTTCATCCGATGAGATCATCGTGGAACATGTGGGAGCCAACATGGGTATCCAGATCTCGCTATTGGTTATTGGCCAGAGAGCTGTCTCGGTCATGTCTGCATGATTCCCGAACCCGTAGGGTCTACACACTTAAGGTTCGATGACGCTAGAGTTGTTATGGGAATTGGTATGCAGTTACCGAATGTTGTTCGGAGTCCCGGATGAGATCCCGGATGTCACGAGGAGTTCCGGAATGGTCCGGAGGTAAAGATTTATATATGGGAAGTCCTATTTTGGCCACCGGAAAATGTTCGGGATTTTTCGGTATTGTACCGGGAAGGTTCTAGAAGGTTCCGGAGTGCGGCCCACCAGCATGGGGGGACCCACATGAACGTGGGTAGTGGGGGCAAGGCTCCACACCCTTGGTCAAGGCACACCAAGATCCCCCCTTAGAAGGAATAAGATCATATCCCGAAGGGATAAGATCAAGATCCCTAAAAGGGGGGGATAACAATCGGTGGGGAAGGAAATGATGGGATTTCTTTCCTCCCACCTTTGCCAACGCCCCAATGGAGTTGGAGGGCAAGAAACCAGCCCCCTCCACCCCTATATATAGTGGGGAGGCGCATGGGAGCTTCACCCTTGCCCTTGGCGCAGCCCTCTCCCTCCCCAACACCTCCTCCTCCATAGTAGTGCTTGGCGAAGCCCTGCCGGAGAACTGCAAGCTCCACCACCACGCCGTCGTGCTGCCGGAGCTCTCCCTCAACTTCTCCTCTCCCCTTGCTGGATCAAGAAGGAGGAGACGTCCCCGGGCTGTACGTGTGTTGAACGCGGAGGTGCCATCCGTTCGGCACTAGGATCTCCGGTGATTTGGATCACGATGAGTACGACTCCTTCAACCCCGTTGAGGGAGTCCTGGATTAGGGGGTGTCCGGATGGCCGGACTATGACCTTTGGCCGGACTCCCGGACTATGAAGATACAAGATTGAAGACTTCGTCCCGTGTCCGGATGGGACTTTCCTTGGCGTCGAAGGCAAGCTTGGCGATACGATATGAAGATCTCCTCCCATTGTAACCGACTCTGTGTAACCCTAGCCCTCTCCGGTGTCTATATAAACCAGAGAGTTTTAGTCCGTAGGACGAACAACAATCATACCATAGGCTAGATTCTAGGATTTAGCCTCTCTGATCTCGTGGTAGATCAACTCTTGTACTACCCATATCATCAATATTAATCAAGCAGGAGTAGGTTTTTACCTCCACCGAGAGGGCCCGAACCTGGGTAAAAACATCGTGTCCCTTGTCTCCTGTTACCATCCGCCTAGACGCACAGTTCGGGACCCCCTACCCGAGATCCGCCGGTTTTGACACCGACATTGGTGCTTTCATTGAGAGTTCCTCTGTGCCATCACCTTTAGGCCCGATGGCTTCTTCAATCGTCAACCACGACGCGGTCCACGGTGAGATTTTTCTCGCCGGACAGATCTTCATATTCGGCGGCTCCGCACTGCGGGCCAACTCGCTTGGCCATCTGGAGCAGATCGAAAGCTATGCCCCTGGCCATCAGGTCAGGTTTGGAAGCTTAAATTACACGGCCAACATCCGCGGGGACTTGATCTTCGACGGATTCGAGCCACGGCTGAGCGTGCCTCACTGTCCCGATGGGCATGATCTAACTCTGCCGCCGGACAACGCCCAGAGTACCGCTCAGGTGTCCGCTCCGATCATTAGCTCGGAGCCGACTGCACTAGTCGGGGATGGACGGTTGGACGCCGCCCCGGAAGCCGCAATCTCTACGGTGATAGAGCCGAATACCAGCCTAGTCCTTTGCAAGGCCCGTGACTCCAAGGTGCCGGACTCCGTTCCGGACTCTGAATCTCCTGCACCCCTTCCGACCAAACCCGATTGGGCTCCGATCATGAAGTTCACCGCCGCGGACGTCTTTCAGCACTCGCCCTTTGGTGATATCCTGAACTCCCTAAAGTCTCTCTCTTTGTCAGGAGAGCCCTGGCCGGACTATGGTCAGCAGGGTTGGGATGCGGACGACGAAGAAATTCGAAACCCACCCACCACCCACTTTGTAGCCATTGTCGATGATCTAACCGACATGCTGGACTTCGACTCTGAAGACATCAACGGTATGGACACCGATGAAGGAGACGACCAAGAACTAGCACCTATAGGGCACTGGAAAGCCTCCTCATCATACGATGTATACATGGTGGACACACCTAAAAGAAATGACAACGAGGGTCAAAAGGGCGCAACCAGGGATCGCTCCCTCGAAAAACAATCAAAGCGGTGGCGTAAGCGCCACTCCAAGCCCCACCTCGACAAAGACCCAGCCATAGAGCAGGGCGAATCAACGGAAGACGAACATGCCATCGAGCAACCCTCCAAACAGGGCGGACAATCCGAACAACCCCTCCCCGGGAAAGATAATAGTCTGGACGACCTCACGCCGGACAAATTGCTGGAAAATCATAACCTCCACCAAAGGCTCGTTGCCACTGCACGTAGCCTGAAAAAACAGAAGCGGAGGCTCAAAACAGCGGAAGATGCACTCAGGATCAGATGGGGCAAAGTACTCAATACCGCACACAGGTACGGCAACAGTCGTCACACAAAGAGCTATCCGAAGCGGAAACTACTACCAGAATTTGATGAAGAGGCCATAGAGCCCACACAGTCAAAAAATAAGGAAGCCACAAGGTCGGATAGACGACCCCACAATCGATCTCAATCGACAAAGGGCGCCGCACTCAATACGGCGCGCGTTCCGCCCAAGGATTCGCATAAAAAAACTGGCCCAACCAGATCCATCTATGGGCCAAGAAAGCAAGCTCCAGTGAGCAATGCAATGCAAAAAATATCCGAACATCGCGGCACACCTACATACAGGGGCGCCGCACATCCCCTATGTTTTACCGATGAGGTGCTGGATCATGAATTTCCAGCGGGATTCAAGCCCGTGAACATAGAAGCATACGACGGAACAACAGACCCTGGAGTCTGGATCGAGGATTATATCCTCCACATACACATGGCCAGAGGAGATGACCTCCACGCCATAAAATACTTACCACTTAAGCTCAAAGGGCCAGCCCGGCATTGGCTTAAAAGCCTTCCCGAAAACACCATGGGAAGTTGGGAAGAGCTCGAGGATGCTTTCCGGGCAAATTTTCAAGGGACCTATGTCCGACCTCCGGATGCAGATGATCTGAGTCATATAACTCAGCAGCCCGGAGAGTCAGCCCGGAAACTCTGGAACAGATTCCTTACTAAAAAGAATCAGATAGTCGACTGTCCGGACGTGAGGCCCTAGCAGCTTTCAAACATAGCGTCCGAGACGAATGGCTCGCCAGACACCTCGGCCAAGAAAAGCCAAAAACAATGGCCGCATTAACAAGCCTCATGACCCGCTTTTGCGCAGGAGAGGATAGCTGGTTGGCAAGAAGTAGCACCAGCGACCCGAGCACATCCAAACTCAGAGATGGAAATGGGAAACCGCGCCATAACAAAGAACAACACCGAATCAAGGATAACAGCCCGATGAGCATGGCAGTCAACACCGGATTCAAAAGCTCTCGGCAAAATCAGAAAAAGCCGCCACCCAAAGTTGACAGGGATGAGCTGTCTAACCTCAACAAAATCCTGGACAAAATATGTCAAATCCACAGTACTTCCGGGAGACCTGCCAACCATACCCACAGAGATTGTTGGGTCTTCAAGCAGTCCGGCAAACTCAACGCCAAACACAAGGGGCTCGACACACCAAGCGAGGATGATGACGCACCCCACAAGCAGAACACCGGAGAACAAAAGAAGTTCCCACAAGAAGTCAAAACAGTAAATTCACTTCAGATGACAAAAGGGAAAAACAGAACAACGCTTACGAAGACACGCGCCATACGGCCAGCCCCAGAGGAGCACCACCACTGGTTGTTACAACCAATCACCTTTGATCATCAGGATTGCTCCAGAGGAGCTCGGAACGCAGGCTGGACTACCTTGGTCTTGAATCCGATTATTGACGGACTCCAACTTACAAAAGTCCTTATGGATGGCGGCAGTGACTTAAACCTGTTATATCAGGACACAATCCGCAAACTAGGGGTAAACCCAGCTATAATCCGCCATGGCAATACTTCCTTTCAAGGAGTCACGCCGGGTCCAGATACCCAGAGTATGGGTTCCCTTTCGTTAGAAGTCACGTTCGGCTCACCTGACAACTTCCGAAGCGAAAAGCTAACATTTCACATCGCCCCATTCGTAAGTCGCTATCAAGCGCTACTGGGACGCGAAGCTTTCGCCCGCTTTAACGCAATACCGCATTATGCATCCCTTACACTTAAAATGCCCGGCCCACGAGGCATCATCTCATTATAGGGGAATATCAATTGACCCCCAAAGTACGGGTAAAGGTGCGGCCGCCTGGACAGCCGCACACTAATCCAGCCCTACTATCCCGGACACGGCTCGACGAGTCCGGCGTAAACATACATAGGCTTAATAGCCACATAACCCTATACAAGGGGCTCCGCGTGTTCACGCCAGGAGACAATACGGCTCAATTCTTGCTCCAACTATATTTTGTTTATTTTAATATAGATTTCTCGCACGCTTATTTTTCACTAAGTTCCTCTCTTTCGCAGACGAACATCGTGCTACGCCCGTCCAGGATACGGCACAATGGAGACACAGGCGCAGACGTGCAGTAGGGACCCGTTTCAAGGATTCTTTTCAGATTAAGACCCTGCGTAAACCTTTTTTACTGTCTCTTGTTGACAACATCCCCCGGTTTTCGCTATAACCGAGGAGGAGGCTGGCGACTTGGCATGTGGCCACGCTAGAATTTTGCGCGTACCTGGACACCAGGGGCTTTTTTACCAAGGGCTCTATTTCGGCCCGTCTTCATAAAGACCGAGTACCTTAGGTAGTGTTTGGCATCGCGAGTTTGGCCTTATATGCATCAGCTCCGAATCATGTCTTTGGTCAAATGTTGGGTTTGCCCGGCTCCTGTGTTTTGCTTCCTTACGTTCCATTATATCGGCTAACGCGGCACCAGGAGAACTACTGCGATTGTGCCCCGGTTCGGCCAGGCGAGCACCTCAGTAGAGAAAGCCGAAAACTGACTGTCATGATATAGCGAGATACTGGTCAACCACTCGATGACTCTTGGAATCTTTAGGATTCCTCCGCATTAACAAAGGACCGCTTCCCGGTCAGGCACACACGCGCCCCGAATTCGAGCGAGCGCGGTGCCTTTAGGGGCTATTGAGTAGCCCCAATGTCAAACTCCTATGGCTAAGTGAAAGTGATAAAGCATTATAGTCCGGTTGCCTAGTTCACCGCGCTATCACCTCCTTTGTAGGACCAAGACGTTGGATTAAGTGTGAAAAGGCGCCTTTTTTGTGAACACCTCCACATTATATGCGTGGGGGCTGAAGCCAACGACTGCCATCTTTTAGGTTATATACACATATACATTAACGGCCGCACAGGAGGTATTATAATTCTTGCAAGCACAAGTATAAAAAGCTTTTATATTCTATAAAAATATTTCTTTTACAATAGCACATGCTATTCGAACACAACATCCTTCAAGCACTGCGCTTCTATTAAACGAGCGCCCGGAAGAACTTCCTCAAAGTAGTGCCTGGCAGGTACCCGGCCTTCGTCCGAATCCCGGGATGCAACAACACTGGCCTTCATATCCGCCCAGTATGTCTTGACACGGGCAAGAGCCATTTGTGCACCCTCTATGCACGCCGACCTCTTCATTGCATCAACATGCGGCACAGAACCAAGGAACTGCTGCACCAATCGAACATAACTCTTCGGCTCTGGCTCTCCCGGCCACAAACGACTCACAACATACTTCATGGCGAGTCCGGATAACCTGTTCAGCTCCGCTCAGGCGGCCAAACGGTCGGATACCGAAAGTGGGCGTTCGGGATTGTGGAACTGCGACCAAAAAAGTTCTTCCAATTTATGGTCACCTCGACCTCGGAAGTGTTCAGTTGCGTCTGCCGCACTTGCTGCCAAATCCAGATAAGTGTTTTCCGCACTCCACTGCCGGTCTAACGGAGCATACCTAGGATCCCTGAACTTCATTCGCAGCATATAGGGTGTTCCAGTTGTGATATCTCCGGTCTGACGCAGCTCCTCCTTCATAGCTCTCATTGCAGAGCGAGTATCCTTGGCCTCGGCAGTGATCTTCTCAAGGTCCTTCTGAGCCGCCCTTTCTTCTTGTTCGAGAAATTTACAGCGGTCGGTAGCATCTTCAATTTTCTAGCCATCTCGGCTATTACCTTCTTGCTCTGGCAGTGAGCAGCCTGTTCGGCTTTCAGCTCTTCAGCCGCCTTAACGGCAGCCGCATCACTTTTCCTTGCTTGCTCCTTGGCTTGGGCAAGTTCCGCCCGAAGGTTCTTCACGGCAGCAGCACTATCTGCATTAAGCACATATATTGTAAGGCACGAGCATCGCACTCCTCTTATCAGATGTCTGTGGAGCATACCTTGTGCCTCATCTAGCCGCTTATTTACAAGCGCGATGTCGGCATCCGCCACATCAAGTTGCCGCTTTAGCTCAGCAGATTCATCAGTCCGGCTAGCCACCGAACGCCTCGCCACCTTCATAAAAAGGTGACATTTTATACCTGGGGTTATGATCCTCTGTGCGCCATCACTCTTGACGACACACAGAGTCTCAGGGGCTACTATTTATATAGGGCGCATTTTATATGCAGCTCTATCAAAAGGTACACCTTTTCACGTACCTCAAAGCCTGTCAGTAAACTCCTGGCGGCCTCGTACAATCTGCTTTCCACGGATGAAATCCTTCCTATCACCATGTTCATCAACATACGGTGTTCTTCTGAGACGGACGCTCGCTCGAGCAGATTCCTCAGCCTCTCCGACCGCGCACCAGAAGGCACCGGACTAGCCTGACGACCTTTTTCAGGATCCGGACTTGGAGAAACCCGCCGGGACGACACCTCGGGGTCGCCTGCCTCGTAATTCGGTGCAGCTAGGGGAGGCATTTCGCTCTCCATCATCTTCGGATGAAGATCCCCTGAAGACGAGCTCTCCTGAGAAGGGTTGAGATCCGAACTGCAAGGTAATATTTTGGTTATCTTCCTCAGAAATAAAACAGGGATGCTACTCATTTTTGAGCCCCTCTCTTTACTTACGGCTCGGAGGAAAGCTGATCCCCTTGAGAGCGCAATGCGGCTGGGGCAGTCTCCGACGCCGGATCCTCTGACGAAGATTTCTTCCCCTGTTTCGAGGTCATCCCCTCCGGGTCTTTAGAGGCACTCCTTTTCTTTCCCAGGTTGGGGGAATTCTCGATTCCCCCCTTCCTAACAATCTCCTCCGTGGAGGCGGCAGCTCCTTGGTTCCCCTCTTCGCCCTCTACCGAAAGCATAATCTCCAGCATCCTGGTTAACACGGGATCCGGCGCGGTCTCGGGCAGGGGGGCTGGACACCTGATAAGCTTTGCGTTTGCTATCCACTCCTGTTCAAAGGATAGCTCTGTTAAAGGGCAACTTTATGATGAAAATACGGATGGTGTGTCCAAATACGGGGCTACTTACCTTAGCATCCGGGCGATTGCAACTCAGACCTGCATCCTCGGACAAATCCAGACACCTTACTTGTGATCCGAAGAACAATTTGTACATCTCCACGGGTGTTGCGCCCAAAAAATGTTGGAGGACTCGCGGTCCCTCTGGATTAAATTCCCACAGGCGGAGAGGGCGACGTTTGCAGGGCAGCATGCGGCGAATCAGCATAACTTGCACCACTACGGTCAAGTTAATAGCTCTTTCTAGGAGATCCCGAATGCGGTCCTGCAGTAGGGGCACGTCTTTGGACGGCCCCCCAGATAAGCCCTTCATTGACCCATGATGCTCACCGTGGTGGGGGACCCGAGTGGAAAGCAGGTGGTGCCACCCATGTGGTGCCCCTGGGGGCTGTGATGTAAAACCAGTCCCGTTGCCATAAGTCGAACTCCTCTTGGAAAGTGCCCTCGGGCCAGGGAGCGCCGGCTATATTGCTTATAATAGCTCCTCCGCACTCAGCGTGCTGCCCTTTTATCATCTTCGGCTCCACCTTGAAGGTTCTAAGCCACAATCCGAAGTGAGGAGTGATATGGAGGAAGGCCTCACACACGACGATGAATGATGAAATTTGGAGGATGGACTCCGGAGCTAAGTCATGAAATTCCAGCCCGTAATAGAACATCAGCCCCCTCATGAAGGGATCAATCGGGAAGCCTAGCCCCCGAAGGAAGTGAGATGTGAACACCACGCTCTCACCGGGCTGGGGAGAGGGAATGGCCTGCCCTTGAGCAGGCAGCCTATGCAAGATTTCGCCGGTTAGATACCTGGCATCTCTCAGCTTTCACACGTCTTCTTCCGTAATGGAGGAAGGCACCCACCGGCCTTGAAGGTCGGAGCCGGACATCGTCGAAGGTCCGAAGCACCTAAAATTAGAGCTTTGAGTGTTGGAACTCGAGGCGAGGGGCGGATTCGATTGGATTGAAAAAGAAAGGAGTCGAGCCTTGGTCTCTTTATAAAGGAGTTGAATACCAAGAGCCCTCCCCGTAACCATTTGGGACTCGCTTTCAATTAGAGAATCATACCAAAAGGCGCGGTTGGGTTACCCACGCCCGTATTGATGAGAATCCCGGAATAAGGGGACACGATCTCTGCTTTGACAAGACGTGCCAAGGAAACCGCCTCGCTAAACGCGCTGAGGTGGAACAGTAAAACGACTGGAATAAAGGCTTGGCCGTGGCGTGACGTCACACTGCGGAATACGTCAGCAGATTAGATTTGTGCAGATATTATTCTCTCTACGGTGGTATGTGGAACTTATTTTTGCAGAGCCGTACACTATCCTTGTGTTCAACATCTTCTATGAAGTATTCGGAGGAGGAACCCGCCTTGCAATGCCGAAGCCAATTCGCGCGCCGGACTTCGTCATTGAAGCCTGGTTCAGGGGATACTGAGGGACTCCTGGATTAGGGGGTGTCCGGATGGCCGGACTATGACCTTTGGCCAGACTCCCGGACTATGAAGATACAAGATTGAAGACTTTGTGCCATGTCCGGATGGGACTTTCCTTGGCGTGGAAGGCAATCTTGGCGATACGATATGAAGATCTCCTCCCATTGTAACCGACTCTGTGTAACCCTAGCCCTCTCCGGTGTCTATATAAACCGGAGAGTTTTAGTCCGTAGGACGAACAACAATCATACCATAGGCTAGCTTCTAGGGTTTAGCCTCTCTGATCTCGTGGTAGATCAACTCTTGTACTACCCATATCATCAATATTAATCAAGCAGGAGTAGGGTTTTACCTCCACCGAGAGGGCCCGAACCTGGGTAAAAACATCGTGTCCCTTGTCTCCTGTTACCATCCCCCTAGACGCATAGTTCGGGACCCCCTACCCGAGATCCGCCGGTTTTGACACCGACACCCGTTCTCTTGAACGCTTCCGCTTAGCGATCTACAAGGGTATATAGATGCACTCCCCTCTCTCTCATTGCTAGTTTCTCCATAGATAGATCTTGATGACTCATAGGAAAATTTTGAATTTCTGCTACGTTCCCCGACAGTGGCATCATGAGCTAGGTCTATTGCGTAGATTCTATGCATGAGTAGAACACAAAGTAGTTGTGGGCGTTGATTTTGTTCAATATGCTTACCGTTACTAGTCCAATCTTGTTTCGACGGTATTGTGGGATGAAGCGGCCCGGACCGACCTTACACGTACTCTTACTTGAGACAGGTTCCACCGACTGACATGCACTTGTTGCATAAGGTGGCTAGCGGGTGCCAGTCTCTCCCACTTTAGTCGGATCAGATTCGACGAAAAGGGTCCTTATGAAGGGTAAATAGCAATTGGCATATCACGTTGTGGTTTATTGCGTAGGTAAGAAACGTTCTTGCTAGAAACCCATAGCAGCTACGTAAAACATGCAAACAACAATTAGAGGACGTCTAACTTGTTTTGCAGGGTATGCTATGTGATGTGATATGGCCAAAAAGAATGTGATGAATGAAATGTGATGTATGAGATTGATCATGTTCTTGTAATAGGAATCACGACTTGCATGTCGATGAGTATGACAACCGGCAGGAGCCATAGGAGTTGTCTTTATTTATTGTATGACCCGCGTGTCATTGAACAACGCCATGTAATTACTTTACTTTATTGCTAACCGGTAGCCATAGTAGTAGAAGTAATGAGTTGGCGAGACAACTTCATGGAGACACGATGATGGAGATCATGATGATGGAGATCATGGTGTCATGCCGGTGACGATGATGATCATGGAGCCCCGAAGATGGAGATCAAAAGGAGCAAAATGATATTGGCCATATCATGTCACTATTTTGATTGCATGTGATGTTTATCATGTTTATGCATCTTATTTGCTTAGAACGATGGTAGTAAATAAGATGATCCCTCATTAAAATTTCAAGAAAGTGTTTCCCCTAACTATGCACCATTGCGAAAGTCCATTGTTTCGAAGCACCACGTGATGATCGGGTGTGATAGATTCTAACGTTCACATACAACGGGTGTAAGCCAGATTTACACACGCAAAACACTTAGGTTGACTTGACGAGCCTAGCATGTACAGACATGGCCTCGAAACACAAGAGACCGAAAGGTCGAGCATGAGTCATATAGTAGATATGATCAACATGAAGATGTTCACCGATGATGACTAGTCCGTCTCACGTGATGATCGGACACGTCCTAGTTGACTCAGATCATGTAATCACTTAGATGACTGGAGGGATGTCTATCTGAGTGGGAGTTCATAAGATGAACTTAATTATCCTGAACATAGTCAAAAGATTTTTTGCAAATTATGTCGTAGCTCGCGCTTTAGTTCTACTGTTTTAGATATGTTCCTAGAGAAAATTTAGTTGAAAGTTGATAGTAGCAATTATGCGGACTGGGTCCGTAAAATGAGGATTGTCCTCGTTGCTTCGTAGAAGGCTTATGTCCTTAATGCACCGCTCGGTGTGCTGAACCTCGAACGTCGTCTGTGGATGTTGCGAACATTTGACATACACGTTTTGATAACTACGTGATAGTTCAGTTAAACGGTTTAGAGTTGAGGCACCAAAGACGATTTCGAAACGTCGCGGAACATATGAGATGTTTTGAGGGCTGAAATTGGGATTTCAGGCTCGTGCCCACGTCAGAGGTACAAGACCTCCGACGATTTTCTTAGCCCGCAAACAAAGGGAGAAAGGCTCAATCGTTGAGCTTGTGCTCAGATTGTCTGAGTACAACAATCACTTGAATCGAGTGGGAGTTGATCTTCCAGATGAGATAGTGATGTTTCTCCAAAGTCATTGCCACCAAGCTACTAGAGCTTCGTGATGAACTATAACATATCAGGGATAGATATGATGATCCTTGAAGTATTCGCGATGTTTGACACCGCGAAAGTAGAAGTCAAGTACGAGCATCAATTGTTGATGGTTTGTAAAACCACTAGTTTCAAGAAGGGCAAGGGCAAGAAGGGATACTTCATGAAATGGCAAAAACAGTTGCTGCTCTAGTGAAAACCCAAGGTTGAACCCAAACCCGAGACTAAGTGCTTCTGTAATGAGAGGAACGGACACTAAAGCAGAACCACCCTAGATACTTAGTTGATAAGAAGGCAGGCAAGGTTGACGGAAGTATATTGGATATACATTATGTTAATGTGTACTTTACTAGTACTCCTAGTAGCACCAGGGTATTAGATACCAGTTCAGTTGCTAAGTGTTGGTAACTCGAAATAAAAGCTACAGAATAAACGGAGACTAGCTGAAGGTGAGCTGACAATATGTGTTGGAAGTGTTTCCAAGGTTGATGTGATCAAGCATCGCACGCTCCCTCTACCATCGAGATTGGTGTTAAACCTAAATAATTGTTATTTGGTGTTTGCGTTGAGCATAGACATGATTGGATTATGTCTATCGCAATACGATTATTCATTTAAGGAGAATAATGGTTACTCTATTTATTTGAATAATACCTTCAATGGTCTTGCACCTAAAGGAATGGTTTATTGAATCTCGATCGTAGTGATACACATTTTCATGCCAAAAGATATAAGATAGTAATGATAGTACCACTTACTTGTGTCATTGCCATGTAAGTCATATTGGTTTAAAACGCATGAAGAAGCTCCATGTTGATGGATCTTTGGACTCACTCGTTTTTGAAAAGTTTGAGACATGCAAACCATGTCTATTGGTGTATACGCATGAAGAAACTCCATGCAGATGGATCATTTGGACTCACTTGATTTTGAATCACTTGAGATATGCAAATCATACCAAATGGGCAAGATGACTGAAGAGCCTCGTTTTCAGTAAGATGGAACAAGATAGCAACTTGTTGGAAGTAACACATTTTGATGTGTGTAGTCCAATGAGTGCTGAGGCACGCAGTGGATATCGTTATGTTCTTACTTCACGGATGATTTGAGTAGATACTGAGTATATTTACTTGATGTAACACAAGTCTGAATTATTGAATGGTTCAAGTAATTTCAGAGTGAAGTTGAAGGTCATCGTGACAAGAGGATAAAATGTCTATGATATGATCATAGAGATGAGTATCTGAGTTACGAGCTTTGGCACGCAATTAAGACATTGTGGAAATTGTTTCACAATTAATACCGCCTGGAACACCATAATGTGATGGTGTGTCCGAACATCATATTTGCACCCTATTGGATATAGTGCGTACCATGATGTATCTTATCGAATTACCACTATCGTTCATGGGTTAGGCATTAGAGACAACCGCACTCACTTTAATAGGGCACCACGTAATTTCATTGAGACGACACCGTTTGAACTATGGTTTGGAGAAACCTAAGTTGTCGTTTCTTAAAAGTTTGGGGCTGCGACGCTTATGTGAAAAAGTTTCAGGTTGATGAGCTCGAACCCAAAGCGGATAAAAATGCATCTTCATAGGACACCCAAAACAGTTGGGTATACCTCCTATCTCAGATCCAGAAGCAAACGTAATTGTTTCTAGAAACGGGTCCTTTCTCGAGGAAAAGTTTCTCTTGAAAGAATTGAGTGGGAGGATGGTGGAGACTTGATGAGTTTATTGAACCATCATTTCAACCAATGAGTAGCAGGGCACAGGAAGTTGTTCATGTGGCACCTACGCCAATTGAAGTGGAAGCTGATGATAGTGATCATGATGCTTTGGATCAAGTCACTACCGGACCTCGTAGGTCGACAAGGACGCGTACTACTTCAGAGTGGTACGCAATCCTGTCTTAGAGGTCATGTTGCTAGACAACAATGAACCTACGAGCTATGGAGAAGCGATGGTGGGCCTGGATTCTGATGAATGGCTCGAGGCCATAAAATCCGAGAGAGGATCCATGACTTTGGAAGAAATACTTGATGGTCGTAAGGCCGTTGGGTACAGATGGATTTTAAAAGGAAGACATACAATGATGGTAAGTATCACCATTAAGAAAGCTTGACTTGTCGTTAAGATGTTTTCCGACAAGTTCAAGGAGTTGACTATGATGAGACTTTCTCACTCATAGCGATGCTAAGAGTCTGTTGGAATTATATTAGCAATTACTGCATGATTTATGAAATCTTGCAGATAAGATGTCAAAACATTGTTTCCTCGACGATATCCTTGAGGAAAGGTTGTATGTGATACAACCAGAAGTTTTTGTCAATCCCGAAGAACACTAACAAATATGCAAAGCTCCAGCAATCCTTCTAAGGACTAGAGTAAGCATCTCGGAGTTGGAATGTACGCTTTGATGAGATGATCAAAATTTTGGGTTTATACAAAGTTTATGAGAAACTTGTATTTCCAAAGAAGTGAGTGGGAGAACTATAGAATTTCTGATGAGTATATGTTGTTGACATATTGTTGATCACAAATGATGTAGAATTTCTGGAAAGCATATAGGGTTATTTGAAAAGTGTTTTTCAATAGAAAACCTGCAATAAGCTGCTTGAACATTGAGCATCAAGATCTATGAGGATAGATCAAAAACGCTAAATGGTACTTTCAAATGAGCACATACCTTGACCTGATCTTGAAGGTGTTCAAGATGGATCAGTCAAAGAAGGAGTTCTTGCCTGAGTTGTAAGGTATGAAGTTAAGAGTTAAAGCTCGACCACGGCAGAAGAGAGAGAAAGGACGAAGGTCGTCCCCTATGCTTCAGACGTAGGCTCTATAGCATGCTATGATGTGTACCGCACCGGAAGTGTGCCTTGCCATGAGTCAGTCAAGGGGTACAAGAATGATCCAGGAATGGATCATTGGACAGCGGTCAAAATTGTCCTTGGAGTAAATAAAGGACATGTTTCTCGATTATGGAGGTGATAAAGAGTTCGGCGTAAAGGGTTACGTCGATGCAAGCTTTAACACCTATCCGAATGACTCTGAGTAGCAAACCGGATATGTATAGTGGAGCAACCATTTGGAATAGCTCCAAGTGGAGCGTGGAAGCAGCATTTACAATATGACATAGAGAATTGCGAAATACATACGGACCTGAATGTTGCAGGCCAGTTGACTAAAACCTTTCTCACAAGCAAAACATGATCAAACCCCAGAACTCATTGAGTCTTAATCACATGCTGATGTGAACTAGTTTAGTAACACTAGTAAACTCTTTGGATGTTGGTCACATGGCGATGTGACCTGTCAATGTTAATCACATGGCGATGTGAACTAGATTATTGACTCTAGTGCAAGTGGGAGACTATTGGAAATATTCCCTAGAGGCAATAATAAATTAGTTATTATTATTATATTTCCTTATTCATGATAATCGTTTATTATCCATGCTATAATTGTATTGATAGGAAACTCAGATACATGTGTGGGTACATAGACAACACCATGTCCCTAGTAAGCCTCTAGTTGACTAGCTCGTTGATCAATAGATGGTTACGGTTTCCTGACCATGGACATTGGATGTTGTTGATAACGGGATCACATCATTAGGAGAATGATGTGATGGACAAGACCCAATCCTAAGCCTAGCACAAAGATCGTGTAGTTCGTATGCTAAAGCTTTTCTAATGTCAAGTATCATTTCCTTAGACCATGAGATTGTGCAACTCCCGGATACCGTAGGAATGCTTTGGGTGTACAAAACGTCACAACGTAACTGGGTGGCTATAGAGGTGCACTACAGGTATCTCCGATAGTGTCTGTTGGGTTGGCACGAATCGAGACTGGGATTTGTCACTCCGGTTGACGAAAAGGTATCTCTGGGCCCACTCGGTAGGACATCATCATAATGTGCACAATGTGACCAAGGGGTTGATCACGGGATGATGTGTTACGGAACGAGTAAAGAGACTTGCCGGTAACGAGATTGAACAAGGTATCGGCATACCGACGATCGAATCTCGGGCAAGTACAATACCGCTAGACAAAGGGAATTGTATACGGGATTGCTTGAATCCTTGACATCATGGTTCATCCGATGAGATCATCGTGGAACATGTGGGAGCCAACATGGGTATCCAGATCTCGCTATTGGTTATTGGCCAGAGAGCTGTCTCGGTCATGTCTGCATGATTCCCGAACCCGTAGGGTCTACACACTTAAGGTTCGATGACGCTAGAGTTGTTATGGGAATTGGTATGCAGTTACCGAATGTTGTTCGGAGTCCCGGATGAGATCCCGGATGTCACGAGGAGTTTCGGAATGGTCCAGAGGTAAAGATTTATATATGGGAAGTCCTATTTTGGCCACCGGAAAATGTTCGGGATTTTTCGGTATTGTACCGGGAAGGTTCTAGAAGGTTCCGGAGTGCGGCCCACCAGCATGGGGGGACCCACATGAATGTGGGTAGTGGGGGCAAGGCCCCACACCCTTGGTCAAGGCACACCAAGATCCCCCCTTAGAAGGAATAAGATCATATCCCGAAGGGATAAGATCAAGTTCCCTAAAAAGGGGGGATAACAATCGGTGGGGAAGGAAATGATGGGATTTCTTTCCTCCCACCTTTGCCAACGCCCCAATGGAGTTCGAGGGCAAGAAACCAGCCCCCTCCACCCCTATATATAGTGGGGAGGTGCATGGGAGCTTCACCCTTGCCCTTGGCGCAGCCCTCTCCCTCCCCAACACCTCCTCCTCCATAGTAGTGCTTGGCGAAGCCCTGCCGGAAAACTGCAAGCTCCACCACCACGCCATCATGCTGCCGGAGCTCTCCCTCAACTTCTCCTCTCCCCTTTCTGGATCAAGAAGGAGGAGACGTCCCCAGGCTGTACGTGTGTTGAACGCGGAGGTGCCGTCCGTTCGGCACTAGGATCTCCGGTGATTTGGATCACGATGAGTACTACTCCTTCAACCCCGTTCTCTCGAACGCTTCCGCTTAGCGATCTACAAGGGTATGTAGATGCACTCCCCTCTCTCTCGTTGCTAGTTTCTCCATAGATAGATCTTGGTGACTCGTAGGAAAATTTTGAATTTCTGCTACGTTCCCCGACATAGACTTGGGGCACTGGCTTGTGTTCGAATGCTTGGTTAATGAAGAATCAAGGAACTACATCAATAAAAAGAGTCTGCTGCTTCATTATCACAGTATGATGTGCGGTTAAACCATTTTCTGATGTTTTGACGGAGCTAGGCTTGTTCTCTTATCAACAACTTTTTATTCCTTTTCCTTGATGTCGTCGTAGACCATTCTTATCTCATCGCCCATTTTGCCGGGTTCGATTGTATTCTGATCGCTAAATAGTAGCCTGAACAGTTGTTGTGCTTTCCATTGTTCCGTGCCATTCTATAAAAAATTCAGTGAAAAATAAGGAGAAAAAACACATCAGTATTATGTCATGCAGTTGTATGATATCTTGCAGATTTATAGCGAGTTTTAAGCGAAAACTTACATCGAAATTATCTATCTCTTCGATGAAGTGGTTGCCATCAAAGAGATGCGCGAACCTTAGAACAACAAATGGGGTTTCACCTTTGTTCACCTTTGGAACGTCCTTCAAAAATTGAACTTCCCATTTAGTCTTTTCCTTTTCGAATTTTTCATTGAGTAATATTTCGTATACTGCCTTGAACCTGGGCACCTGGGAATTGCATTTTGTTTTTGTTTTAGAGAGACATGTACTTTAATTTGTAAAACTGAAAGACGCTGTTATTTACAATTCTTACCAGTCTGTCTTTATGGTTGTCGTATTTGTTATGCTCCTTTTCTTTGCTGGCTTCATTGATTTCCATGTCAGCAATTTTCTTACTTAGTTTGCCATCACGCACGTGGAGATCACGTTGTTTTTCTAGGCATTCTTGCCTCTTCAATTCTTCGAGAGATGTTTCTTCGGGCTCAATGATTTGAAGCTTCCTTCTATATTTGTCGAGCACTAATAGTGTGTATCGGTCTTCCTTTTCAAATGGCATGAATACCTGCGGTACAAAAGTTTTATTGTTAGAGGAGAGTTTAGAATATAGTATTTTGTTTGAAATGCTTATTTTTATTTTGTTTAGAGGAGAGTTTTATTGCTATAGGAGAGTTTAGAATATAGTTTTAACGGTATTACCATTTTTGCTGTTTTGAGCTTGTCTAATCGACATTTCTTAAGGAACAAAGGAACCAAGGCATCCTTCTCTCATTTGAAATCATCTGTGAAGTGCGTCATAGATTTTCTTTAATCCTTTAAACCCAGAATATTCTGCAGGCAACAAATAAAAAACCATTAAAACGAATTAGAAAGAATAGATCGGTACCAGGAGATTAAACAATTGTTGCAAAAAGACGAGTTTGTATGATCCTTGTGGTTTTTTTTGTTTTGAAATTTACCTCTGCAAAGCTTGGGCCTAATAATAGTCTATGTCTTTTGTATTTAGTTTGCTTGCTTCCCCCCATGCTTCTGCTAACTCATCGAGCACCTTCTTTTCCATTCCTTTATGTTTTTTCTTGTTCGCAGGCCCAAAAATTTCCTTTAGGTTTGATCCAGTGAGAGTTGCGCTGTTCCCCTGTGGTTGTTCTCCCAAGAATACTACTTCTCTGCTTACAGGAAAAACAGTAGAAGAAAATTTTGTTTAGAATGTCACTTACAAGCAAGCTGATAAACAGGAATTCAATGTTCTTTCTAGTTTTTGTCTTATTTATGTGATTGTCGCGTAACTTTAACTAATTTCAGTTGGAAAAGGAACCAAGTCACCTTTTGAACTTGTCCTGCCATGTGTCACTCATGACTATGTCGTAGAGCTCGTTTGCCTTACGCACGTGTATGAACGAATGCCGGTGTTGCGGATATTTGTTGGTGCTCGTTGATTGATCCTGGTTCTTTTTGTCTCGCTCTGTCAAAACAGATAAAAAGTTATGGCTGTTGCTTCTAAAAGATATATTTGAAGCTCATGTCATGTTGACTGATGGTAAAAATGAAAATAGTTATATTACCTTTCATGGGCGAAAAAGGTTTGTAGTCTCTGGTTTGAAAACTTTGATTTTTTCAGGAAGTTGATGGTGCTTTATTTGGTTGGTTTTACCGAATATGAGTGTGTATACGTACTCTGGTTTCCATTTGGCATCCACCTTGCTGTGCTACAGGCATGTCAAAATGCATGGTTTATAGTTACGTGTTGTCCACCATTGTGAATAAACTGATTCCGGTAATAAAGAAATCAAGTAATTTGACGTGTATGTACTGGTAACTTACATGAAAATCCTCTCTGTCCTTGACCAGTTCTTTCCAATTCCAGTGTTTCGCAAATTGGGCCGTGAAGTGTCCGCATTGTGTTCCTTCTTGCTTTGGTGTGCAGATCCTGTGAGGCCTTTCTTCTATCCTTGCCCAGTCTGGTTCGTTCTTGTCTTTTAGTTGGTGGTACTTGTTCATCAACACTGACATCCTTCTCATCTATGATTGCATTTTTGTTTTGTTGTTTGGGTGCGGCATTGATAAAAGTAAGAGTATTATACTATCGCAAGGAAAAGAATAAATCAATGTACAAAAAGTACGTACCAGTTCTGCTCGATGCACATGGTGTTTACTCCAAGACAAATCGGCGTAGTTTAGATAGGTCAGTGAGTCAAGGATGTCGATGCTATCTCTGTACTTGTTCATTACATATAGCGTGTAGTGCTTGTCCGTGTGATGAGGTATCATGATCTACATTGAGAGAGGAGATCATTGTTGATGTAAAAATTGAATTTCATTTAATTCTTGAAACCCTAGGAGAATAAGTCGTGTGTTCAGTAGTAGTTCTGAACTTACCATCTTTGAGTGCAGGATGGTTTTACTTCGCACGAGTTGTTCAAATGCTTGTAGTGCATCGTCTTCGTTGAATTCTGATAGCTCCCCTCTTTTATAATTGAGACCTAGCACCATCTTCTAGAAAGAGAGTGTGTGGTATTAGTTAAATATTCTACCATAGTAATGACATAGGTGTTTTTGTGGGTGAGGTACACATACATTTGTGAATTCTGCAGGGAGTACAGTTGTGATGTCTGGGTTGAACTGTTTCTGTTCTGTCCATTCGTCCAGTAACGCGTTTAGCATGGAGCCCTCCATTTGTGCGTTTCCTTTCCCTGCTTGTTCCATGAAGGATTTTCCTGAAATGTAGCCTTTGCTCTTTGAGGTTTTATATAGTTGTTCTCTGCAAGCAAGGATGTTTTAGATTTAGGTGAGTGAATGGTTAGTTGGATTTTAGAGAATGTGCAGCTCCGTGTAATCGTTTCCATGGAACAAGGAGAATCTGCTTACTGTCTGCATTGTTTCTGTCCTTGTCGGCTCATCAGATATCTATAGAGTTGCATGGCCTTTTCTTTGTAAATGAAATCTCCTGGAACAAGTGCTGGAGCGTTGACTTTCTCAATTTCCTTGCTTGCTCGCTTGAATGGCCTCTTAGTTGAGATTATGTTTGCTGAGCTGAGATGATCTCATGTGATTGAATCATTGAGGGTTTTGGGGAACTTGTCTGCACTCTTGCAAGATGCCTTCCCCTTCTTGTCATGACCGAACTGTGCCTGCTCGTTAAGCTGCCCAGGTGTTGGTGTGTCCTTTTGTGTGTTGTTGTTTTTTATGCTCGATTCTATTGAGACTTCAGCATCATGTTTCCTATTTTGAAGTATCTTTTCTGCTAAAATCTTTCCTTTCTCCTTCTTTCCTTCTTGTGCATGTTCTGCCTCTGGTGATGTTCCTGGTATGCGATCTTCGCCAACAGGGTTCATGTCCTGTTTGGAAAGCTGTTGTTGGCGAGTTGGTATGCTCTTTTTCCTGTTATCCACTTCTAAAGGAGAGCGTGTTATGCCTTCGTTGTTTTTATCTGGGGGTGATCTGTCTGGTTCTATCGGCGGATCTTTTCGTTCGTCTTCCTTTTGTAAATCAGTGTCTGGCTGTGTGTGTTGTTCCCTCTGTAAACCAGGATCTGTCTGGGCTTGTTCTTCCGTGAGTGCTTCTTCAGACACCTTGGTGGTATCCTTGCTGCTCAAATGATAATCTTCTTTCTTCTCATCGCTGCTTGTGTCATTAATGTTAATAACTTTTATCTCTTGAGCACTTGTCCCAATGTTCTCGGGAGTTGGAGGAATCTCTTGTTGAATTATGTCACAATGTATTTGTTCCATTTCACTGTCTTCCATATCGACCTCAGGTTTGAGCATATCTGTTAAAATAAAAATAAAAACTTATTGGTGTGTCTCTGAAAATTAGATAAGTAGAATTTTACTTTCTTGTCTTACTTCAGTAAGACAAACCTGCGGTGTAGTTGATTAATGACAGTGCTGCTGTATCTCTGTATTGGCAGAATATTTGATAGAGAATTTTCTTTCTCAACTCTGGGACTTGTTCCTTTGTTAGCAACACTGTTTCTCCATCGTCGGTGTAGTGCTTTGCGTTCATGAACATATAGAATGCACAATCGAGTCTGCAAGTAGAAGGATGATTGATTATTGTCACTGTCCAGAGATGGCAGGGCAGTTTAGGTGAAGTTTTCCTAATGTCCTATGTTTTTTATGGATTGCATTAATAATTGTTACAATGAGTAAGGAAAAGGAGAAAGGTTTGTAGTGCTTACGTTTTTCCCCGAAGTGGCATCTGCATTTTGACCTTTTTGAAATGGTCAATATTACTTGGAGACAGTTGGAGCAATAGGCTTATTTGCTTCCATGTCCTCTTTACTCTGCTTGTTACTATGTTGAAGTAGTCTTTTGTGCCTGTATATTCATTTGGTAAAGAGTCAAGGAGTTCAAAGCGCTCTTTTTTTATGTTAATTGTAACAACGAAGTAGTGGCCCACAGTTCCTTGTTTTTGTTGAACTTGCCCGCCTATGCAAACTGGTAGAAAGAACTGCAAAAATGCAAAATAAATAAATAAGGGGTCCTTTTTGGATTTTGTCATGATTTGCTGATGGTTAGACGTAATTGTAGTGCCGAGATTGTATCTCTTATCTCTAACATGAGATGTGCTTACCATGTCCAAATCTTGTAGTTGCTCTCCTTCTTCCAGATCAAGGAATCTTTTAAGCCTTTTAGGAATTGTCTTGTCTCTGATGTGTGCATCATCTTTATTTTTCAACTCCAATGGATCTTCATGGTTGGCCATGTGTATTGATGCCTGCTTGTTTTGTCACATGTGCATAGAAGAAATTTGTAAATTCAATTGTACAGAGAGGTTGATTGATCGATAGAGTGATATTCATTGTTGAAACTTGAGCTCTACTTACGGTGTTGTATGTTGATAGAATCTTTCTCTTTGTGCCCCTGAGTTGCTTTTTCAACATCTGTAGCATGACTGCCATGGTTTCGCTGCGCACTGGCTTTCCAATTTCGAAGTTTTGTGCCATGTGGCTGACTGTTACTGTTGTCGTCTCTGTATTTATTAAAATCTCGTGCATGGAACATATATATATTTACAGGTATACATATAAACTGTTTAAGGTAGGAAATCATTGGAAGAAAATAATTCTTTGGTGTTGACGTGAACTTACCCTTTGTCCTTATTCGCTGTCATGACGTTGTTGTACAGGTGTTCGATCCCTTTGTCTTTTGTCCCTTCTTCGATGGCCAGGTTTTGTATGATCAACGGTTCATGTTTTGTTTGAGTGCTGCCCTGGGTTACCGCCGTGTTTGTGGTGGCAACATCTTTTACAGCACAATGTTTCTTGTCTGATGGTGCGGACTTTTTCTCGTTGCTGTCTGACTCTTTCTCTGGAATGTTTGCCGCATGGTTTTCCAATGCACTGTGGCCCTTTGCTTCTTTACTTGTGTCTGCGTGCGTGTCCTGTTGAGGTTTCTGTGTTATCGAGCAAAAGCGTCGTTAAAAAATAAATAAATACGGTCATTATTTTCATTGTAGTTTATTGTCCGTTCCCTAAGAAAAATACTCAAATGTTTAGTGTGTCTTTTGAACTTTTTTTTATTGTAGCTTCACCTTTTCAGTCGTTTCTGCTGGTGCTTCCTCTTCGACCTTTTCTTCGGTGAGTGCAGATTTTTGGACCTCCATGGTGTCGTCATTTTTGTCTTGTGGCTGTTGAGACATAGAGGTAGGTAAATGAGATTGCATTTGTGTCTTTGTTCACTCAAATTTCTAATTTCCTTAAAAGCAGGTTATCTCACTTCACCTTTTCGATCTTTTGCGTCGACGTTGACATCTCTGTTATTTCTTGCCCGGACAGCGAAAGTTTTCCGGCTTGGTCTATGGAGGTTAGGTTGTCTGTTGTTGGAAGAACATCTTCTGCTTGTTCCATTCCCCTGTGTTGTTGTGTTTGTTTGCCTTGAATGTTGGTGCTCTCCCCTGTTTCTTGCATTTGTCAGAATGCAAAAGTAATTAAAATGTGTCTGTGTTTGTTTCTGGTGGATGCATTTTTTATAGGGACATTCATATTTGTGCCCCTAACTCGGACCCACTACTCAAAATTACCCCTAACTTTTTGATGTGCTCAAATTTGCCCCTAAAATGCATTTTAAGTCACAGAAATGCCCTTCCATCTGGTCAAAGTGTTTTGCCCAAAACTTTGAAAATTTGTAACAAATTCATATGAACTTAGAAGAATGCAAAATAAGATATCAAAATGCTCATAAAAACAACACCTATATGCACATGTCATTTACGTTCATGACAAAAGCACTCTTTAAAGCCTTTTAGGGTTTATAACATTAAAAAACAATTTAGGGTGAATGCAAATAAATGCACATGTACGTGAGGAATGTAAATGACATGCGCATATAGGTGATGTTTGTATGAACATTTGGATATCTTATTTGCATTTTCTGACTTCGTATGAATTTGTTATGAATTTTCAAAGTTTTGGCCAAACAACTTTGACCAGATGGAAGGGCATTTCTTCGACTTAAAATGCTTTTTAGGGGCAAATTTGAGCACATCAAAAATTTATGGGTAAATCTGAGAGTGGGGGCAAATTAGGGGCATAAATATAAATGTCCCTTTTTTATATGCCACAGAAAGAGGTTTTGTAGCTTGACCTCTATGTTCAATCTCTCCGGTGTCGTGCCTGTCACTTCTTCTTTGTCTTGTGTAGTTTTTGTACATTGTCGAGCGGTAGTAGCACTTTCTATCGCTTCTTGAGGCACATCGTCTGCTTCATTTGTTTCCTTTTTCTGTTCAATCAAAAAATGTAAATAAAGTTTGGACTTCATCTATGCATGCATAACTTTTTTGTTTTAATGTTGTAGGAGCAGGTGCGTGTGGCTTTACCTCGCTGGTCTTTGATGATGGTGTACTGGGTACCATTTTAGTTAGCATTTGCCCTTGTTTTTTTGGTTTGTTCTGTCTGTACTCCTTGCTGTTCTTTGGCATGACCGTCCTCGTTTGTTTCCTGCATTTCATGAAAAAGGAAAAGCAAGATTCATTGCTTGTAATTCTTGTATTACTGTGACAGGTTGTACTGGGCAGTACATTTCTTATAAATTTTGGAAAAATGGTTCTTGTTGAATTTTACCTTTGCGCTGGTAGTTGGGATATCCGTTTGTGCGTCCACTTTTTCTTTGCTTTGTATGCCAGCCTTGGGTGTGTTACCAGGTGGAGTGTGTGAGGCTTTCATCCCTATATCGGTCATCTCAAATGCTCTTGTGCTGAAAAGCTCTTCTATATGAACTTTCTTTTTTGCATGGGCATCCTCTTCTCTTTCCTGTCCTTGTAATACCTAGTAGTTGAAACAATATGAGTTGACGGTATTTGGGCAAAGTGGGTTTGGAAGTTTTACCTCTTCTTTGTTGTTTTCTTCTTGTTTTTCTGTCGTGCTGTTAACGGTCGATGCTAGATCAGCCCGTGGCTCGTTTGCGGGAGCGTCGATATGATACTTGTCCGGCTGAGTGTATATTTTGTTGCAGATTTGTCAGTTAACCCAAGAGCGTTTTTAGTTTAGAGAGAAGAGACTTTTTAGAGAGAAGAGACTAATTTTTTATACTCACGTCTTTGCTGCCACCGATGCTGTTCGTCTCTTGTACTGCTCCTATTGACGCTCTTGATGGAGCATTATCTGTTGTTGGGTTGCTTGTTCTATTTCTTCCATCCCCTTGCTCGGTGTTCTTGACGACATGCTGCTGTTGGCTTTTATGTTTCGGTGGCGTTCTGTTGCCGTGTCCCTAACAGAATTGAAGGCAAATTTTGTAAGCTCAAGTTTGAAAGCATCGCTTTCGAGTCACTTTTTTCATTTACCTGTTTCTCATCTTGATTCTCTGCTTCTGCAGCTACTTTTCTACCTTGTTCTTGTTGTCCTTCGGCACTTGATGTGTTGGTTGATACGTCCTCCTTGTTTTGCTCCTTTTGTACCTTGTTATGCTCTTCTATCTCCCTCTGGCTAATTCTCGAGTTCTGTGTTCTTGATTTTGTTATTCTTTCTTCCCTTCATGTTTGTTTTGTTGGTCCTGTTCTTCCTTCTTTCTTTTTCTCCTCCCTCCTGGTTCTAGTGCGGCTACGACTTCTTTCGTGTTGTTGCCATGTACAAGTGCAGCTGTGTCTCCTGCATCTGCTTGATCCTGCAGCTTCAGTGTCGTCTCTTCTTGAAAGCTCACTCTATGAACAATGTCCTGGAATTCTCTAAGTTGTTCGAGAGAATCAATCACGGTCGTTGTTTGTCGCACCACTGTGTTCCTCATGCTTTCATCTAATTCCTTCTCTTGTTCGCTGCATTGGTGTCCAGCCCTGGTCGTTATTCCGGGTACCTATTTTGTTTCGTCAAGTACTTGTTTCAACATTTCTTCTATCCTTCCGAATATTTCATATGATCCTGTGCTGGTGCCTGTGACTGGTTCCTTGCTTCCACTTGTGCTGACATGTGCTTCGTCCTGTCGCTTGGTTGGAGGTGGTAGTAGCTTGGTCGTTTGCTGGTGCTCCTGTTGTTGTGCTGGTATCATCTGTGTTGAATACGAAGGTGTTGCTGTGTTGGCATAGAAGATCCTCTCTGCTATTCCTTTCCATGTCTGCATTGTTTCGGTATGATGGAATTGGTTAGAATGGAAACCGTTTTTATAAGGGATAATGCATATATATTTAATAGGGCTATACATGTATCTTGCCAAATCTATAGTCATCTGGTCATGATTTTCCGTCCATTTTCATGTCTCCTCTAGCTATTTTCCTTAGGTCACTCTCTTTTAGGTGGTTTGCTCGTGGTAACGATGTCTTGTCCATTGTCTTGGCAATCTTCCGCATTTGTTTTGTGTCAGTCGGCAACAACAGGCAGTCGAGGTACATTATTACTGGTCCATGCGCCAAACCATTGAGATGCTTTTGTTCTTTTCTTCATGAGGCAACAATCTGTGCTTCTTCCATGTCTTTGCTCCTTCCCTAATACTTTCGAGGATTACCTGGCAAAAATCTATCTTTGCCATTTCTGGATAGTACAAGTCCTTGACCATAATGGCTTATTTGCAGAAGGTAGGGGAGGTTGTTCCACAGACAATGTTGTGGAAAAAAAATAAGGACAAATATTTTAACTGATTTCCTGTTTGATTGTTCGTCATCTTGTTTCACCAAATTTTCTAGTTCTTAAATAGATCGTCGTGATGGAAACCCATTTTCTTGAGGCCAAGTTCTGTGACCAGTTCGCTCATTGTATCGGTGGAAATCTTTGGCCTTGGTGCTGTCTTTTCCGTACCATTTGGGTATACAAACACCTTGTGGATGCCTTCCTTTGTTATTGTGATTTCTTTCTGCTGATCAGCTTCACCGAACTTTATTTTCATGGTTTCTATGTCCAGTTTGTCGTAGATGTGTGCTGCAAGCAGCTTGCAGATGGAGCGCTTTATTTGGCATCCCTCTATGCTTCCAAACCCGGCTTTCCTAACATCTTGCCGGTGACGTTCCTCAAGTAATTTCCATGCTTTATTGACATTATCAAATGCTGCTCCTGCCTTGATCTCACATTTGTCCTTATTTGTTGTTGCCTCCTGTTAATCATCCGTTGGTGCTGGCAATTCTTTTCCACTTGCCTTTCTTCTCTTTGTGCGCTTCTGCCTTGTTTTTATCTGTTGAGAAAAAGAGGGTTTTGTTATAGAGGATGGTTTGGTTTTCATGGGTGAAAAGCGGTAGCAAAAATCTGTAGAGAATATGTTTTTTACATCATCTTGCTGTCCTCTGCGGCACCACCGTTGTCCCCTGCGGCGCCATCGCCCTCTGTACAAATGACATCATCATTATGTTTTGTGCCATCGTCGTCGTCGGCAGCATCACACTTTGACTCTTTGCTGGCATCATCCTCGTCTTCTTCCAACCATTGTCTTTTGTTTTTCTTCTTGGCTTTATTTACATCATTGTCGATGCGTGGAACTGCTGGTGGGAGTATCATTAGAGGACTTGGCTGCTGCTGCTACAAGCTAGCACCGTCGCTGATGAGTTGAGTTTGTCCTTTATCTTTTGTCTTTTTCCTCTAGGAGGAATGACAGTCTTGGTTTCTGATTGCTCCTCTTTTCTGCTGCTAGTCACTTGCTTTTTGTTGCCCTCCCTGCTGGAAGCTAGTGCTGGCACTTTCTCGGGTGCTTCGCTGTCCATGTTCTGCTTCGTTCTTTTTTCTGATGGGTCAGGAGAGATGACTGGTTTTCCTGGATATGAACTATTAAGTTCAGACAAAATCATTTCAATATCTACTTCTCCGTCACCTGCACGATGATTATGTAACAAAAGGATTACGAAGTAACATCGAAATAAATGGGATATAGTTTTAAAACTATGTCTTCCACGGCTGCACAAAAAGATTCTAAAGCTTAATCTACATAGATTCATAAGATAGCCCTTTTCTTTCATTTCGTGACCTAAAAAAGCGACCAATCCATTTTTTTCTTGTTATATCAAGTCTTCCGACTAACTCTTTGTTTCTCCAATCATTGATTGCAATTAGGGTCAGGTGTGAGCAATATGTCTGCTGTCAAGTCCATATCAGTGAGGGGAAGTGTTTTTTTATAGAAAAAATACACTACAAATGATATTCCGTAAATTGGAGCAATAACTGTATGGTTTAGAGTGTAAGATAAAATGTTCTCGGATGAATAATAATACACATAGTGTGTGAAAAATTTCATCGAAGTGCAATTTCCCAGGATTTTGTGGACGTAATTGGTTAACTTACTGCTGCTGCTACATAGTTTTTGTTATATGGATTGTGTGAGCCTTTTATAGTACCTTGCTGCACGGCAGGCTGTTCCTTAGGTACCCTGTTTTCCTTATTACCAGTCCTTGCTGCATAAAAGTGCCCAGGCATTAGCAGCAGTAGAAGCATAATTGAATTTCACAGCAAAAAGAGGAGATGCATCCCGTGGACAAAAAAAATGGCATTGTCGGAGAGGCATAGGTTGTTTCACGCTATAAGCACACAGCTAGATCTATTATTGGTGCACGGACGTTAATACGAGAGATGCACGTAATTTGAAAGAGGGGCAATCAACGGATATATATAATCTCCTGTAAATACCAGGTTTTGAATTTAAGGATGCTCTCATGGTTTGAATCTAGAGCGGTGTTCTAGATAGTTCTGGCATGCACAGTACGTTTTAGGCAAATTCCTTGCGAACGGATTTCTGTGACAGGTAAGGGTAGCATCCCATTGCACGCGTGCCTACCTTATTTCAATTTTTCTAGAAAAGTCTAGACAGACTTTTTGGAAACACGGTTTTGTGTGGCGTTTAGGGTTCATGTCCGTCAAAAAGGGGGGAAATCGCTTTGATCGACCTGTGGTAATGGAATGTAATGGATTAATATTTTTTTACCTTCGATTGCTTGTGAGGGATTCGTCGCATCCATCGGCTTGTTTTTGTCCTTGCTCTCTGTTGGTATCTCCGCCGCGATCACGGGTCGTCATTGTCAGTCGCCGCCACCGCCTGGAGAGGTTTTTGATGCTTTCGCGGGCACCGACTGACTGCTTGTATCTCGAAGTGGATGGCGGCTGGTGGGTGAGGCGAACGCGATTTGGATTTTTGGTTGGTCTGCTGGATTGGATAATGGGGGCAGGGGGAAAGACGAGGGTGTTCAAGAGAGGGGAACTGGTGAAGTGTTCGAGATTGTCGGTGCGAAAGCAAAATCAAGAAAGTAGTGGAGGGAGAGAGGGAAATGGTCGAACCATCTCGAATCTTCGACCGTCCGTCTGGACATCAAGATTGGTGTAATTTTCTGTGGGCTTTGATGGTCTTGCTTTTTTCCTTGCTTGCTCAACTGCCGGAATGTTTTTATTTTAGTGTGGTGACATCCACGGTGGCATGGTTTGGTGTTACCCAGAGTCACGTTCGTTCCTGCGTGTGTTACAGACGTTTTCTATGACGTTCCATGGTGAGTCGCATGGAAGTGAGGCCACCAGTGCTCATCCTCCTATGGAAAAAGGGGAAGCATCTCGAATCTTAGACTGTAGGTTTGGACATCAAGAGTGCTGCTCTTTCTGTGTACTTCGATGAGCTTGTTTTTTGCTTGGCCTTCTTAACTCTTAGTCTGTGGGATGTTAGCACTTTTTGATTTTAGTGTTGTTGTGTGATGCACAGGGGCTTGGTTTGGCGTTACTCAGAGTCACGTTTCATGGTTCTTTGTGTTTCAGATGATTCCGGTCGCCAGTTCAATCGGAGAGGCATGGACATGAACTCAATGGAAGCATGTTAATGCATTGGTCAGAGTCTCGCTGCCACGGGTGTATGCTTTTGGTATTTCCAAATGATTCTGTTCACTCATTCTGTTGGAGAGGAATGGACATGACCAAAACATTCTGTTGGTACATGTAGATGAGTAGGCTAGGGTCATGGATGTCGCTTGTTAGCAGTAGGAGCACGGTTGTGCTTCCACCAGAGGCACTTCATTCCTCCGCGGGGAGCACGTTTTGCCGAATCTTGCGTAGTTTTGGTTCAAATGATTCCGCTTACTTGTTCACTTGGATACGCACGAGTCTATTGAGTCACGTCTTCCCATTAGGCTGAGTCACATTAGGCACGCAGTCGCGTAGATGTAGAAGGCACGTTTTTCGAGCAAATAACGCACGTCACAGTGCCAAAACATGAAGGTGAAAGCATGGCTGATTCGAGGGACACAAATATGAAAAACACGGACCTAAAGTCCATGTAGGGTCATGATTTGTACTCTTAAACTCGTGGACTTTCTGTTTCGAATGCTTCTGTCGACTCGTTCAGACGGAGAGGCACGACCGGTCAACTTCAACAGTGAACACCCACTATTCACTGTTTCAACAGAAACACGGGTCAGTGTGACTCTGTATATTCTGTGAGGCACAGTGAGTGGAGAGGCATAGGCATGGTGTGGTATTATGTAGAGTCACACTCGTCTGTCTTTGGTTTCAGAATAATTCCGTCGACTCGATCAGATGGAGAGGCACGTGTGTTAATCGCAGAAAGGCACAGTTTGGTTCGAAGTAATGGTGAACACCCACTATTTACTCTGTGAGGCACAGAATGGACTATTCGAGAGACGCTGGTGTTGTATATTCTTCGCCCGATCAGGGTCCCAGGAAGGCACCACATGGTATCCTGTATTTGTGTTTGAAATGATTCCGTTGACTCGTTCAAAAGAAGTGGCACGGACATGAATGCCATGAGGGCATGGTTGGGTCTGTCGGAGCATCACATTTCATATGTTTATTATGGAAACAAAGTGGAATGGGTTTAGATGTTAACGATAAAAGTTTACTTTGCGAGTGGCCGGTTCGATAGTCGAGTTGTTTAAAAGCTTAAGCTCCTTGTTTTTAAAAGCCACGGCTTTGTGCTGAGTTGCGTGGCGCTTTTTTTATTAGAAGCACAGGCATGAAGTGAATACAGCCACGGTTCTGTACCAGGCAGTGACATGACTTGTGCACTGACGATGGCGTGGATGTTCGTGGCAGTGTTAATGGGCACAGGCACGGGCGTGCGTCGCTAAAAGGCATGCTACCGTATAATATAGAGCCACGCTCCCGTGTGTTTGTGTTCCGAATAATTCCGTCGACTCGATTAGACAGAGAGGCAGGAGCGTTCAGCCCACAAAGGCACCGTCAGGGTTCGTTCCTTGCTTGTTAGGCGCACAGATGTGTGGATGTAGAAGGCACGGTTTTCAAGCAAAGGACGCACATCACGATGCCACATTTTTCAAGCAAAACACGGACCTGAAGTCCGTATAGCCACGATTCTGTACTAAGTAGCGTCATGACTTGTACTCATAAACGCGTGGACTTTCGTGCCTCTTGGCAATATTTCGGGTCACAGGCACTGGCCCGTGTTTCTGTTTCGAATGCTTCTCTCGACTTGTTCAAATGGAGAGGCACGGCCGGTCAGCCTACAGAGGCATAGGGTTGTATTACGCACAATTAGAGTCACATATTACCATGGGTGTATGCTTTTGGTATTTCGAAATGATTGCACTCACTCATTCTGTTCGAGAGGAATGGATGTGAATCCGGCAGAGGCAAGTCTGCTTATTAGCCAGAGTCATGTTTGTTCATGCGTGTGTTACGCGCATTTTCTCTGGTGATTCACTGTGAGGTGCGTGGAGGTGAAGCCGAGTTGGCACTGTGTTACTAATGCAACAGACATGTTCCTGACGCTGTGTATGTAAACGTTTTCCTTGTCAACTCGTTGCTTTGTTGTGGAGAGTCATGGTGTTGTGTTCCATGGAGGCACTGTTTTATATTAGGGGGAGTCACGTTCGTGCCTGCGTGTGTTACGGAAGTTTTCACTAAGGTTTCACCTGGAGACGCGTGCAAGTTAATTCCTGTATTTGTGTTAGAAATGATTCCGTTGAGACAGTTATTTGGAAATGGTATAATATAGATGACATGCTCGTCTGTGTTTGTGCTCAGAATAATTCCGTCATCTCGATCAGATGGAGAGGCACGAGCGTTAATTGCACAAATGCACAGTTTGGTTCGAAGTCATGGTGAACACCCACTGTTTACTATGTGAGGCACGGAATGACCTATTCGAGAGACGCTGGTGTGGTATATTCTGCGCACAGTCATGGGTCGCAGAAGGCAAGGCATGGTATCTTGTATTTGTGTTCGAAATGATTCCGTTGAGACTGTTATTTGGAAATGGTATAATATAGAGTCACGCTCGTCTGTGTTTGTGTTCAGAATAATTTCGTCGACTCGATCAGATGGAAAGGCATGGGCGTTAATCGCACAAAGGCATAGTTTGGTTCGAAGTCATGGTGAACACCCACTGTTTACTCTGTGAGGCACGGAATGGCCTATTCGAGAGACGCTGGTGTGGTATATTCTACGCACGGTCATGGGTCGCAGGAAGGCAAGGCATGGTTTCCTGTATTTGTGTTCAAAATGATTCCGTTGAGTCGTTCAGAAGAATAGGCACGGACATGAATGCCATGGGGGCATGGTTGGGTCTGTCGGAGCGTCACATTTCATACGTTTTTTATGGAAACAAAGCGGAGTGGGTTTAGATGTTAACGCTAAAAGTTTACTTTGCACAGTCGAGGTGTTTAAAAGCGTAAGCTCCTTGTTTTTAAAAGCCACGGCTTCGTGCTGAGTTGCATGGCGCTTCTTTTATTAGAAGCACGGACGTGAAGTGAATACAGCCAGGGTTCTGTACCAGGTAGCGACATGACTTGTACACTGGCGATGGCGTGGATGTTCGTGGCAGTGTTAAGGGTCACATGCACGTGCGTGAAGTGCTAAAAGGCATGCTACCGTATAATATAAAGCCACACTCCCGTGTGTTTGTGTTCTGAATAATTCCATCGACTCGATCAGACGGAGAGGCATGGGCGTTAACCCACGAAGGCACCGCCAGGGTTCGTTCCTTGGTTGTTAGGCGCACAGACGCGTGGATGTAGAAGGCACGTTTTTTAAGCAAAGAACGCACATCATGATCCCACGTTGTTCAAGCAAAACGCGGACCTGAAGTCTATATAGCCACAGTTCTATATCAAGTAGCGTCATCAACGAGTCACTTGGAGTTAGATTTTGATATAAATATCATTTGAAGACAAAAAATGTCAATGGAGAATGGTATGAATTCGACAGTAAGTTCTCTGGAATACAGACAGACGTACACAGTAAGTTAACTGTGTTTGAGATGTTTTCTGTTGAATATGTTCGGACCATTGGAAAGAAGTTGAGTGGTTGTGGTGTGGACGAACGCACGGGAAGACGAAATGATAGTACCGGTGTTTCCCAAGCGTGCAGAGTTTGAGGTATTTAAGAGAGATTGGGAGAATTCGAGGCGCCGGTTACTCCGCTTGACCGTCCGACTGGTGTGCGTATGTTATAAAAAGCTACCTACTCATCGAACACCCCACGTCCACAATTCTCCAGAGACAGGCACCTCTTTCTTGCTGGTAGCTCCTTGCTTTCTCCATGGCCGGTAAGAGGGGTTCTGGGTGTTCAAGTAACCAGGCAGCAAGGACAAAAGCCGCGGAAAGAAGGGAGAGGTGCCGCCGCTATGCCGTAGCGGCAGCAGGAATATCCTGCCCCGTTGCCCAGGTGTCGAACGATCTCTCGCGTGGATGCGATTCCTCCCACAAGCGCATTCGCCATGGAGACGATTTCGGCAAGATGGCAGTACAGAATTCCTTAGCCAGCGACGACTTGCTCGATGAGCTAATTAAGCAGCAGCAGTTCATCGCTCGCTTGGAGAAGTTGCTGCAGCAGAGCAATGCCTCTGTGGAGAAGTCCACTGGTCTCATAGTTCGATCTTTGTGTGAGAATGAGAAGCTTCTAAACGAGCTCGACCAGAAGGATCGGGAGTCCGCCCGCTTGAAGAATCTGTATGAGGAGAGCCATGCGTTGGTGCAGAAGCTGTCGGGCGAAGTGGGGCAGCTTATGGATGAGAAGGCTGAGGTCCTCGTCAAGTACAAGAGCCTGGTGGAGGATGCCTTTGCTGCTGTGGAGGAAAGTTATGAGCCGACGAAGAAGGAATTGAAGATGTGCCCGCCACCAGCCGATCAAGAACGTTGCTGGAGTGTAGGCAGAGATCTTGTAGCGTGTTTTTCCGTTGTGTTGGGGCATGTGACATTTTGTACTGCCATGTATCTGTAAGGCATTTATGCATTGCATTGTTGTCGTGTTGTTTCGTTTGTTGGTACATGTAGATGAGTAGGCTAAGGTCATGGATGTCGCCTGTTAGCAGTAGGAGCACGGTTGTGCTTCCACCATAGGCACTTTGTTCCCCCGCGGGGAGCACATTTTGCCGAACCGTGTGTAGTTTTGGTTCAAATGATTCCGTTTAGTCGTTCACTTGGATACGCATAGGCGTCGAGTCTACTGAGTCACGTTTTTCCATTAGGCTGAGTCACGCTAGGCACGCAGTCGCGTCGATGTAGAAGTCACGTTTTTCAAGCAAATAACGCACGTCACGGTGCCAAAACATGAAGGTGAAAGCATGGCCGATTCGAGAGACACGAATATGAAAAACACGGACCTTAAGTCCATGTAGGGTCATGATTTGTACTGTTAAACTCGTGGACTTTCTGTTTCGAATGCTTTTGTCGACTCGTTCAGACGGAGAGGCACGGCCGGTCAGCTTCAACAGTGAACACCCACTGTTCACTGTTTCGGCAGAAACACGAGCGAGTGTGACTCTGTATACTCTGTGAGGCACAGTGGGTGGAGAGGCATAGTCATGGTGTGGTATTATGTAGATTCATGCTCGTCTGTGTTTGGTTTCAGAATAATTCCGTGGACTCGATCAGATGGAGAGGCACATGCGTTAATCCCAGAAAGGCACAGTTTGGTTCGAAGTCATGTTGAACACCCACTGTTTACTTTGTGAGGCATGAAATGGCCTATTTGAGAGACGCTGGTGTTGTATATTCTTCGCATGGTCATGGGTCCGAGGAAGGCACGACATGGTATCCTGTAGTTGTGTTCGAAATGATTCCGTTGACTCGTTCAGAAGAAGAGGCACAGACATGAATGCCATGAGGGCATGGTTGGGTCTGTTGGAGCGTCACGTTTTGTACGTTTAATATAGAAACAAAGCAGAATGAGTTTAGATGTTGACGCTAAAGGTTTACATTGCGAGTGGCCGGTTCAATAGTTTAGGTGTTTAAAAGCGTAAGCTCCTTGTTTTTAAAGGGCACGGCTTTGTGCTGAGTTGCGTGGTGCTTTTTTTATTAGAAGCACGGGCGTGAAGTGAATACAGCCACGGTTCTATACCAGGAAGCGACATGACTTGTGCACTGACGATGGCGTGGATGTTCGGTGGAGTCTTTTTATTAGCCAAAGTCACGTTCGTTTCTTTAGTTGGAGCAACTCACTCATTCGGTTGGGGATGAATGGACGTGAGTCCGGAGGAGGAAAATCTTCTTATTAGCTAGAGTCACGTTCGTTTCTTTAGTTGGGGCAACTCACTCATTCTGTTGGGGAGGAATGGATGTGAGTCCGACGGAGGCAAGTCTTCTTATTAGCCAGAGTCACGTTCGTTTCTTTAGTTGGGGCAACTCACTCATTCTGTTGGGGAGGATTGGATGTGAGTCCGGTGGAGGCAAGTCTTCTTATTAGCCAGCGTCACGTTCGTTTCTTTAGTTGGGGCAACTCATGGGTGTATGCTTTTGGTATTTCGAAATGATTGCACTCACTCATTCTGTTGGAGAGGAATGGACGTGAGTCAGGCGGAGGCAAGTCTTCTTATTAGCCAGAGTCACGTTCGTTTCTTTAGTTGGGGCAACTCATGGGTGTATGCTTTTGGTATTTCGAAATGATTGGACTCACTCATTCTATTGGAGAGGAATGGACGTGAGTCTGGCGGAGGCAAGTCTTCTTATTAGCCATAGTCACTTTCGTTTCTTTAGTTGGGGTAACCCAGCAGAGCGTCACGTTTTGTACGTTTAATATGGAAACAAAGCATATTCTTTGCACGGTGGCGGGTCCCAGCAAGTGACGGCGTGGTATTGTGAAGAGTCATGTTATGTTGTTTTCGTGTTCCAAATGATTCTGTTGAACCGTTCGCAACGGCAGGCACATCCGTGCAGCGCGAAGAGTCATGTTTATGGTTTACCAAGAGTCACATTCATGCGTTTATCGCGGAAACCCAACGGTTCGGCGGCCGTCTCTTCGTACCTCGGGAGTGAACGCCACGTGGCGCTGCTCCAGAAACCTAATGGTCCGACGGACGTGTCCTCCGTTGATGCTGCTCTGGCTCGTCGCCCGAGGCTAGGCTCCGGCTATTTAAGGCGAACGAACAGAGTCGCGAAATCCTAGCCACATTCTACTCCTCGCTTCGTCCGCCGCCAGGCCTTCCATTCCTCTTGCTCATCTCTATTCACTAACCATCTCCACCATGGCTGGGCAGAAGGAGACTACTCCGGACGGCCGTGCCCTGTCGCGGGAGGAGATCTCGGCTTGCAAGGTTTCCTCGTCTGTAAGTTCACCTTGTTTCTGTTTCTCCTTCATTCGTTTTTTCTTTCTTTCGGCTCCTTTGATTTAGTTTGTGAAACATGAATTACTGTGGTCAGCTGACTCCTAATTTGATGCGGGTGTGTCTTACTGATACTGATTTACAGTCAATTGGAGGTAGGGTTAGTCTGCGTCATGGTCTTGAACAGAAGTCCCATGCTGTAGAACTGGGGGGCAGCTGTGGCTCGAAAGAGATGGGAATGGTGAGCGGGGCGGCGACGGGAATGGTGAGCGTTGTTTCTGTTGCAGAGGCTAACAAAATGTATGACGAGCTGGTGGAGATCATCCACGGGTGGCAGGAGCTCTGCCAGGAAGCAAGGGAAGATTTGAAGAAGGCGAATGCCAGGATCGTAGAAATTACGGTTGAGAAGAACAATCTCCTTGAAGAGCACATCCGGTCATTGCAGGAATCGGTTGCAGCTGGGAAGCGACATGACGAGAATGTGAAGGCGCTGAAGAAGGATATTGATGAACTGCGCGTGGCGCAAACCAGCGAGAATCAGTTGTTGCAGGAATCGGTCGCAGCTGTGAAGCGACAAGACGAGGATGTGAAGGTGCTCAAGAAGAAGATTGATGAACTACGCGGGGATCAAACCAGCAAGAAGGTCGGTGGAGGCTAGGTGTACAACATCGTCCCTGGCTGTTGCGTGCATCTGGTGTTGTTAAGCAATGGACTCTAGTATTGTAATGACGTAATGACGAAGGCGTGTACGTTTGTGGCTTTTCTGTGTTGCAGTGTTTCGGGTCACAGACACGGGCTTGCATCCAACAGATTCATTGTGTAGTTTTATATAGAGTCACGTTCGCCTGTATTTGTGTTCAAAATGATTCCGTTGACTCGTTGAAAAAAATAGGCACACACGTGAATCCCACGGGGGCATGGTTTCGTGTTTCCCATAGTCACGTTCGTACGTTTATCATGGAAAGAGAGCAGGATGGGTTTAGATGTTAATGCTAGCTGTTTACTTTGTGAGTGGATGATTCGAGAGTCAAGTTGTTTAAAAGCATAAGTTCCTTGTTTTTAAAAGCCACGGTTTTGTACTGAGTTACATCACGCTTCTTTTATTAGAAGCATGGGCATGAAGTGAATATAGGCGCGGATGATGACTTGTGCACTGACGATGGCGTGGACGTTCGTGGCAGTGTTGTCACAGGCACGACATGGTATGATTCTATTGACTCGTTCAGAAGAAGAGGCACGGACATGAATGCCATGAGGGCATGGTTGGGTCTGTTGGAGCGTCATGTTTCATACGTTTATTATGGAAACAAAGCGGAATGGGTTTAGATGTTAACGCTTAAAGTTTACTTTGCGAGTGGCCGGTTCGACGGTCGAGGTGTTTAAAAGCGTAAGCTCCTTGTTTTTAAAAGCCACGGCTTTGTGCTGAGTTGGGTGGCGTTTCTTTTATTATAAGCACGGGCAGGAAGTGAATACAACCACGATTCTGTACCAGGCAGCGACATGACTTGTGCACCGAGGATGCCGTGGATGTTCGTGGTAGTGTTAAGGGTCACAGGCATGGACGTGCGGCGGTAAAAGGCATGCTGCCGTATAATATAGAGTCACCCTCTCGTGTGTTTGTGTTTCGAATAATTCCGTCGACTCGATCTGACGGAGAGGCACGGGCGTTCAGCCCACAAAGGCACTATCAGGGTACGTTCCTTGCTTGTTAGGCGCACAGACGTGTGGATGTAGAAGGCACGGTTTTCAAGCAAAGAACGCACATCACGATGCCATGTTTTTCAAACAAAACACGGACCTGAAGTCCATATATCCACGGTTCTGTACTAAATAGCGTCATGACTTGTACTCATAAACATGTGGACTTTCGTGCCTCTTGGCAATATTTCGGGTCACAGGCACTGGCGTGCGTCCCACAAAGGCATGGTGCTGTTTTATACAGAGGCACACTCGCCCGTGTTTCTATTTTGAATGCTTCTGTTGACTCGTTCAGACAGAGAGGCACGACTGGTCAGCCGACAGAGGCATAGGGTTGCATTACGCACATTCAGAGTCACATTACCATGGGTGTATGCTTTTGGTATGTAGAAATGATTGCACTCACTCATTCTGTTGGAGAGGACTGGACGTGAATCCGGCGGAGGCAAGTCTTCTTATTAGCCAGAGTCACATTCGTTTCTTTAGTTGGGGTAACCCAGCGGAATGGGTTCAGATGCGAACACCCACTGTTGAAGCTATTTTTGGAAGCTTCTTTCCTTGTTTTCAAAAGCATAGTCATGGTTCTTTGTTGTTGTTGTGTGTAGTACTCAATAAAGGCATTGACTCGATCTGATGGAGAGTCATAGGCATGGTGTGGTATTATATAGAGTCACGCTCGTATATGTTTGTGTTCAGAATAATTCCGTCGACTCGACCAGATGGAGAGGCATGGGCGTTATTTCGTTTGTTGGAACATGTAGATGAGTAGGCTAGGGTCATGGATGTCGCTTGTTAGCAGTAGGAGCACGGTTGTGCTTCCACCAGAGGCACTTCGTTAGCCCGCGGGGAGCATGTTTTTGCGAACCATGCGTAGTTTTGGTTCAAATGATTCCGCTTACTCGTTCACTTGGATACGCACGGGCGTCGAGTCTACTGAGGCTGAGTCATGTTAGGCACACAGTTGTGTTGATGTAGAAGGAACGTTTTTGAAGCAAAGAACGCACGTCTCAGTGCTAAAACATGAAGGTGAAAGCATGGCAGATTCGAGAGACACGAAGATGGATAACACAGAACTGAAGTCCATGTAGTCTCGGTTCTGTAGTAAGAAGGGTCATGATTTGTACTCTTAAGCTCGTGGACTTTCGTAGCTCTCTGTGTTGCAGTATTTCGGGTCACAGGCACGGGCGTGCAGCCTACAAAGGCATGCTGTGGAATTGCAAAGAATCACGGTTCTGTGTTAAGTGGCGCCATGACTTGCGTACCCATGACGGAGAGTACGTTTTAGAAACCCGATGGTCCGACGGGCGTCTCCTCCGGTGGCACCGCTCTGGCTCGTCGTCCGAGGTGATTCTCCGGCTATTTAAGGCGGACAGACGGAGTCTCGAAACCCTAGCCACATCCTACTCCTCCCATTGTCCGCTGCCAGGTCTTCCATTTCTCTTGCTCCTCTCTGTCATTTGACTGTCTCCGCCATGGCTGGGCAGAAGAAGACTTCTCCGGACCGCCATGCCCTGTCACGGGAGGAGATCCCGGTCGGCGAGGGTTCCTCGTCTGTAAGTTCACCCTACTTGTGGTTTTCATTCATTTGTTTTTTCTTTGTTTCTCCTACTTCATTTAGTTTGTGAAACATGAATTATTGTGGTTAGCTTATTCCTAATTTGATGCGGGTGTGTCTTGCTGATACTGATTTACAGTCATTTGGAGCTACTCTCATTAACCTGGTCAATGGGATGAATGGCTTGGTTTCAATAGCAAAGATTGACAGAACGTACAAGGAGTTGCTGGAGGTCACCTACGAATGGCAACAGTTCTACCAGGAAACAAGAGAAGATTTGGACAAGGCCAATGCCAAGATCATACAAATTACGGTTGTGAGGAGTAATCTCCTTGAAGAGCACACCCGATTGTTGGAGGAATCGACGTCAGCTGTGAAGCGACATGAAGAGAATATGAAGGCACTGAAGGAGAAGATTGATGAACTGCGTCGGGAGAAAACCAACAAGAAGGTCGGTGGAGACTAGATATACAGCAGCGTCCCTGGCTGTTGTGTGAGTCTGGTGTTGTTAGGCAGTGGAGTGGAGTTTCTTACCTTGTCTTGTGAAATTTCTCTGTCAACTACTTTGTTAACAAAATGTATTTTGGTTTCGAGTATCATTGTAATTAGGCGCCGTTACGTATGATGCACGAGACGTGAAGTCTCTGCATCCACGGTTGTGAACGTAGTACTGTAATGACTTGCGTACTGATGTAGGCGTGTATGTTCGTGGCTTTTGTGTGTTGCAGTGTTTTGGGTCACAGACAAGGGCTTGCATCCCACAAATTCATGGTGTGGTTTTATATAGAGTCTCGTTCGCCTGTATTTGTGTTCGAAATGATTATGTTGACTCGTTCAGAAAAATAGGCATGCACGCGGGTGAATCCCATGGGGGCATGGTTTCGTCTTTCGCATAGTCACGTTCGTATGTTTATCATTGAATGAAAGCATAATGGGTTTAGATGTTAACGCTAGTTGTTTACTTTGTGAGTGGCCGATTCTAGATTCGAGTTGTTTAAAAGCGTAAGTTACTTGTTTTTAAAAGCCACGGTTCTGTACTGAGTTGCGTCACGCTGCTTTTATTAGAAGCACTTGGGTGAAGTGAATACAACCGCGGTTCTGTAGCAGGCAGCAACATGAGTTGTGTACTGACAATGCCATGGACGTTCGTTGTACTGTTAAGGGTCAGAGGCACGGGCGTTAAGCGCTAAGAGGCATAGTGCCATATAATTTAGAGTCACGCTCCCAGTGTTTCTTTTCCGAGTGCTTCCGTCGACTCAATCAGAAGGAGAGGCACGGCCGGTCAGCCCACAGAGGCATAGCTTTGCATTACGCACAGTCACGTTCATTTTTTAACCCAGCGGAATGGGTTGAGACGCCAACACTTACTGTTGAATCTGTGTGGCACCGAATGGCCTATGTGAGAGACGCTGTTTTGAAAAGCTTGTTTCCTTGTTTTCAAAAGCACAGTCACGCTTCTTTTTTGATGTTTCGTATATTACTCGATAGAGGCGTGGACTCGATTAGATGGGAGAGGCACGGGCATGGTGTGGTATTATATAGAGTCACGCTTGTATGTGTTTGTGTTCCGAATAATTCCGTTGACTCTATCAGATGGAAACCCAGCGGAAAGGCACCGTTTGGACTTACCCACAGTCACGTTCGTTTCTTTAATTGCAGAAACCCAGCGGAAAAGGTTCAGACATGAACACTCACTGTTTACTCGGTGAAGCACGGAATGGCTTGTTCGGGAGAAGCTGCTGTGGTGTATTCTTTGCACCGTGGTGGGTCTCAGGAAGTGATGGCGTGGTATTGTGAAGAGTCATGTTATGTTGTTTTCGTGTTCCAAATGATTCCGTTGAACCGTTCGCAATGGAAGGCACATCCGTGCAGCGCAAAGAGGCATGGTTATGCTTTACCAAGAGTCACATTCGTGCGTTTATCGCGGAAACCCAACGGTTTGGCGGCTGTCTCTTCGTACCTCGGGAGTTAACGCCACGTGGCGCCCCTCCATAAACCTAACGGTCCGACGGGCGTCTCCTCCGTTGTCGCCGCTCTGGCTCGTCGCCTGAGGCCAGGCTCGGGCTATTTAAGGCGGACGGACATAGTCGTGAAACCCTAGCCACATTCTACTCCTCGCTTTGTCCGCCGCCAGGCCTTCCATTCCTCTTGCTCTTCTCTATTCACTGACCATCTTCACCATGGCTGGGCAGAAGGACACTACTCCGGACGGCCGTGCCATGTCGCGGGAGGAGATTCCGGCTCGCGAGGGTTCCTCGTCTGTAAGTTCACCCTGTTTCTGATTCTACTTCATTCGTTTTTTCTTTCTTTCGGCTCATTTGATTTACTTTGTGAAACATGATTTATTGTGGTCATCTGACTCCTAATTTGATGCGGGTGTGTCTTGCTGAAACTGATTTACAGTCAATTGGAAGTAGGGTTAGTCTGTGTCATGGTCTTGAATAGAAGTCCCCTGCTGTAGAATTGGGGAGCAGCTGTGGCTCGAGAGAGAAGGGAATGGTGAGCGGGGCGGCGACGGGAAGTGTTGTGAGGTCCTTGTTAGTTACTCTCAATAACCTGGTCGATGAGATGAATGCTTTGGTTTCAATTCCAAAGGCTGACAAAACGTACGAGTAGCTGCTGGAGATCACCTACACGTGGAAGAAGCTTTGCCTGGAAACAGTGGAAGATTTGGAGAAGGCGAATGCGAGGATCATAGAAATTATGGCTGAGATGAGAAATCTCCTTGGAGAGCACATCCGGCTTTTGCAGGAATCGGCCGCGGCTGTGAAGCGACATGACGAGAATATGAAGGCGCTGAAGAAGGAGATTGATGAACTGCACCGAGATCAAACCAACAACAAGGTCGGTGGGGACTAGGTATACAGCAGCGTCCCTGGCTATTGTGTGCGTCTGGTGTTGTTAAGCAGTGGATTAACAAAATGTATTTTGGTTTCGAGTATCATTGTAATTAGGCGCCATTACTTACGATGCACGGGACATGAAGTCTCTGCTTCCATTGTTGTGAACCTAGTATTGTAATGACGTACTGATGAAGGCATGTACGTTCGTGGCTTTTCTGTGTTGGCAGTGTTTCGGGTCACAGACACGGGCTTGCATCCAAAAGATTCATGGTGTAGTTTTATATAGAGTCACGTTCACCTGTATTTGTGTTCTAAATGATTCCATTGACTCGTTGAGAAATGTAGGCACGCACGTGAATCCCATGGGGGCATGGTTTCGTCTTTTCCGTAGTCACGTTCGTACGTTTATCATGGAAAGAAAGCAGGATGGGTTTAGATATTAATGCTAGTTGTTTACTTTGTGAGTGGCCGATTTGAGAGTCGAGTTGTTTAAAAGCGTAAGTTCCTTGTTTTCAAAAGCCACAGTTCTGTACTGAGTTACGTCACGCTTCTTTTATTAGAAGCACGGGCGTGAAGTGAATATAGCCGCAGGCGATGACTTATGCACTAACGATGGCGTGGACGTTCGTGCCAGTGTTAAGGGTCACAGGCACGGGCGTGAAGCGCTAAAAGGCATGCTGCCGTATAATATAGACTCACATTCCTGTGTGTTTTAGTTCCGAATAATTTCGTCGACTCGATCAGATGGAAAGGCACGGGCGTTCAGCCCACAAAGGCACCGTCAGGTTCTTTCTTTAATTGGGGAGTCCCAACGGAACTGGTTCAGATGTGAACACCCACTATTTACTCTGTGAGGCACGGAATGGCCTATTCGAGAGACGCTAGTGTGGTATATTCTTCGCACGGTCATGGGTCCCAGGAAGGCACGGCGTGGCATTGTGTAGAGTGACATTAGTTTGTCTTGGTGTTCCGAATGATTCTGTTGAATCATTCGCACTGAAAGGCACAACTATGAAGCCAGGACATGCACGGTGATGCGTTACCCAGTGTCACATTCGTGTGTTGATTGCAGAAACTCCACCGTTTGACGGGCAACCTGTGAACGCCGGCTGGACGCCGCTCCGGAAACCCAAGGGTCCGACGGGCGTTTCCTTCGGTGACGCCGCTCTGCAGGAGGTGGAGGTAGTATTTAATAGAGTGAACGCCACGTGTCGATGTTGCGGAATCCAAAAGGACCGATGGCCCCCTCATCCATCGGGTAAGTGAATGCTGCGTGTCAGCGTTCCGGCTCCTCGCTCGAGGTCAAGGAGCAGTTATTTAAGCCGAGCGGCGTCCGCCACCACTAGGCATCATCCTGCTTCTACCTCTTTCACCGGCAATCCTAGGAAATCATCCATCTTCCTCTTCTCGTCTGTGACGTTCCCCGCCATGGTTCAGCACAAGATAACTACTTACGCGATGCTTACTCCCGAGCGCCGCTTTCAGTTGCAGGAGGACATCTGTTCGAGGCGCGCCGCTCGGGTCGCATCGGGCATGTCTCCGGAATCACCGGGGCCGGAGGAGATTGGGGAGGTCGAGAAGTGGAGGGGCGTGCGTCGGAGCTCATGCAGGGAGTTGATCCAGTGGGGGGAGATGTCA
>NC_041385.1:755304190-755328125 GCF_002162155.2 Triticum dicoccoides
GTGGACGAGGATGAGGAGGACGACGAGGAAGGCGTGGACGAGGATGATGAAGACGATGAGGAAGGTGTGGACGAGGATGAGGAGGACGACGAGGAAGGTGTGGACGACGAGGATGAGGAGGACGACGAGGAAGGAGTGGACGAGGATGACGAGGACGACGAGGAAGGCATGGACGAGGAAGACGAGGCGGAGTTCTATCTCGGTGAGTCGGCCTTGATGGCGGAGCAGACCGCTATCCTGGAGTCCATCCAAGATGAGGCGTATGTGGAGTCCAACCGGCGCTTCCTCCGGGAAGAACAGGCGGAGACCGATGCTCTCTTCGACGAGCTGGATGCGAAGCAGGAGGCGGAGGCCAACGACGTCGATGTCAGAATGGAGATAGTGGACATCTCCAACGACGGGGAGTAGTGTAGTTTTGTTGGTAGATGTTTGCTTTTCCATGGTTTTTATGCTTTCCATGTCAAGCAATCATTGATGTCAAAATGGAGACAGTTTCGTTTCCATGTCAAGCAATCGTGTTTTGTTCTTAAGTAGTAGTACTGCCCCATCCAAAAAAAGTTTGTCAACTTTGCAATAACTTCGTACCAGGCAGAACAATTCACATTGTACTGGTTAGTGCAAGGTTGAGCCAATTAATTTGTGACGGAAGGTGTATGTTTTATTACAAATTGCAGTTTCCAGTATCAATATTTGGGTCGGAAGGCGTATGTTTTATTACACTGTATTGTTTTATTATAGATTGCAGTTTCAAGTAGTACAAAATAAACGTCTCAACTGGGGCACATATTTTATTCTAGAGATTTCAGTGTGGTTAGATTTGAATATGGTTTCTACATGGTTAGATTCTATAGACGCATTCAACAACATGCGCAAAAAAGCCACAGATGTGCTTCTGAGAACACGGACAAGGGTACGGTTTTACCCGACGTAGAGGCACACACGTAACGAACTGGAGGCACGAACGTGATTCTAATGGAGGTATGGACGCAAAAGGATCGTGATGCAAGGATGTGAAGGTGTGCCTCTGCTTTAAAGAAGCTATCATTCACACGTTTTCATTGCGGGGGGCATGGACTATGAGCTGCATGTGTTTTCGAAGGCATTAGACCTCGTTAATGAACTTATTAGAGAGAAGGTGAATCTTTTGGTTGACGTCTAGAATGTTACGTAAAACAGCTTGAAGCCAAGTTACGCACGGTCCCCTTGGTACCAGAGGCACATAGGCACATAAGTGCCTATGTGGTGCACTGGAAATAAACTTGTGCAAAAGACATGTAAACCGCAAGCAAACTACAAGGTTAACTACGACAGAAGCAAACCTAAATTTATAACAAGAAAACGGCAGTCTTGAGAGAAAGCAAATCTAATGAGAAATTGAGAATGGCGTGAGCAATGTTCTAGATACTTTTTTTGGCCGGGACCACCTACTTCAGTAGTCGTAGTCGCCACAGGACCTAGCGCGCTTCCTGGTCTGCTTCTTGTCGAGTTTTGCCCGGCAAAGCCCTTCCTGGATGATGGTGAGGCGGCTCCATATCTCGTACGCAGCGTAAGCGTCCTTTGCCGCGTACCCGATGTGCCTCATGGATAGGGGCATGCGCGCCCAGCGCTGCTTCTCTGCGTTGGTGAGCTCTACATCATGGACAAGGATGCCTGAGGTGTTCCCAAGGGAGTCCAGAGGCTTGGTAGCTGTAGGCACCCTCCATTCTTTCTGGACGTCGACGAAATGGGCGATCTCCAATCCGATGCGGCCGAGAATCTCTATGTCACCGTCGATGGAGAAGCCAACAAATGTGTACCTGGGGTCGGCGAGGAAGTTGTCGAACCTGGTGCAGTGCTTGTCGGCGGCGCTCAGTTGAAAGAGCAGCGGCGGATGATCCTTGCCGACGGACAGCTGGACGAGGGCTGGTTTCTGATCATCGCCAATCGTTGGTGTACTCCATATCAACTCCGACGATCTTGTGGCGCTCGAATTCGAGGTGTCGCTTGTACTGCTCAATGATGGTGGCCGCCTTGTGCAACTCGTTGGTGTGGATCACTTGCAACTTCGTGTTGCCGTGGGCCTGCACCTTGAATTCCTTGGTGAATCCCATGGCCTGGAGCAGTTCGTCCTCCTGCAACCTGGTATTTCATGGGGAACAATGAGTGGGAGTGCAATGGCGATTTCTGTTGTTTGTGGGAGACAAGTCTGCAGCGGAAGTGTAAATTTAAGGGTGGGGAAGCGGCAAAGGAGTGCACGATCTCACTGTCGATGCAGTTGTGCACATCGTGGTTTTGTCTCCTGGCGGTGCGTTTGTGCACATCCAGGGTTTTTGATCGTGGTTTTTCTATATAAAAAAATAAAATAAAATCTGCAGTTATGTTTTTAACAACCGTCGTATCTCCAGCAAGTCGTGGCGATGATAGATGTCTTGCGTGGTTTGCTGTCAAACGTTAACTTTTACAATTTATCTAGTGAGGCATGCAGGGGCAGTATGTAGAGGCACAAGTCTCTGACCAAGAGAAGCATGCTTGAAGTGGCTGGTTTAACTCTCAGACACACGGGCGTAGTACATTCATAAGGAGTGGCAAATGTTTTCTTCATACATTCGCTGGGAGGAGCGGTGTTGTGTTTCTTCAGAGGCACTGTTGTGTGTCCGTGTTGCAACAGACGCTACCATATGGACAGAAAGAACGAGAAGCAATGAGAGGCGTGGACATGCAGCTGCAAGAAGCACTCATACAATGAGAGGCGCAACAAGAGGCACATATACGATGCTACGTGTGGCACGGAGATGAAGTTACGTGATTGTGCGGACGTTAATTCGTGCTATGGTGCGACGTGAGGCACGGGCACAAACAGATAGTCGTGCACTCAACTACATGCGCAAAACACCACATATGTGTTTCTGAGAAGCACCGGCCTCCTTGGTTTTACCGCGAGGTGGGATTCGACATTTATCCAGGGCATTCCGGGTTTTACAAGTGTAGGAAGAATCATTTTTCAAATATATGTTCTGTGCACGGCTATTACTTGTGTGACGAAGGAATGTATGTCGAATGTACGTGACGTAAGGATTGACAATAGGCGTCCGTTACAGTTTTTCCGGAATGTTTTTCAGTTAAATTTGAGAGGCACGGACGTGAGGATTGACATATGTGTTTCCGGAATGTTTTCCGTAAGGCACGGACGTGATTCTAAGGGAGGTACGGACGCGAAGGATCGTGATGCAAGCACGTGAAGGTGTGCCTCTGTTTTCAAGAAGCTTTCATTGGCACGTTTTTATTGCGGGGGCCATGTCCTATGAGTTTGATGTGTCTTCAAAGGCATTCGGCCTCATTAACGGACCTGAAGCCAATTTACGCATGTTCCACATAGGAATGGAGGCATAGAAGTGCCTTCGTGGATGTTTTAAGTAGTTGGTGTTATTGACGGACAACCGTGGCTCTGTAGTGTTCTTCTTTGAGGGTCACGCACGTAAGGAATGTTTTGCAAGGAGAATAAACACCTAATTACCTCTGTATTCAAAATGTTTTTCTAAAGTGTTGCATTCGAACTATTTTTAATATTGTGTGTGCAATGGTTTGTTAGAACATTGTGCATTGCTTTTAGTACCAATTTGTAATTGTTGTCCCTGCATTTCGATGCTGCATCCACAAAGTTACTAGTGCATGTGTGTTACGCTCATCGTGTAGCATTTGTACTGTGTTTATATTTTCTAGTTCACGCCAATATATTCTAATAATAGAAAACTCCAACATTGCATGGGAAATAAACTTGTTCAGAACATATGTAAACTGGAAGCAAACTACAAGGTTAACTGCGACACAAGCAAATCTAAATTTAGAACAAGCAAACGGTAGTCTTGAGAGAAAGCAAATGTAACGAGAAATCTAGAATGGCATGAGCAATCTTCTAGATACTTTTCTTGGCCGGGACCAACTGCTTCAGTAGTCGTAGTCACCCCAGAACCTTGCGCGCTTCCTGGACTGCTCCTTCTCGAGTTTTGCCCGGCGGAGCCCTTCCTGGATAGTGGTGAGGTGGCTCCATATATTATACACAGTGTAAGCATCTTTTTCCGCATACTCGATGTGCCTCATGGTCAGGGGCATGCGCACCCAGCGCTGGTGCTCTGCGTTGGTGATCTTCTTCTTCATGTCCTTGTAGTAGTCGTGGACAAGGATGCCTGAGACATCGCCAAGGGAGTCCAGAGGCTTGGTAGTTGTAGGCACCCTCCATTCCTTCTAGATGTCGATGAAGTGGGCGATCTCCAGTCCGACGCGGCCGAGCATCTCTATGTCACCGTCGATGGAGAAACCAGCAAATGTGTACCTGGGGTCGGCGAGGAAGTTGTCGAACCTGGTGCAGTTCTTGTCAGCGGCACTCAGTTGAAAGAGCAGCACCAGATGATCCTTGCCGATGGAGAGTTGGACGAGGGCTAGTTTCTGATCTTGGCCAACATCGTTGGTGTACTCCACATCAACTCCGACGATCTTGTGGCGCTCGAATTCGAGGTGTCGCTCATACTGCTCGATGATGGTGGCCGCCTTGTGCAACTCGTTGGTGTGGATGACTTGCAACTTGGTGTTGCCGTGGGCCTGGACCTCGAATTGCTTGGTGAATCCCATGGCCTGGAGCAGTTCGTCCTCCTGCAACCTGGTATTTTGTGGGGAACAGTGAGTGGGAGCGCAATGGCGATTTCTGTTGTTTGTGGAAGACAAGTCCGCAGCGGAAGTCTAAATTTAAGGGCGGGGAAGTGGCAAAGGAGTGCACGATCTCACTGTCGATGCGGTTGTGCACATCGTGGGTTCTGGATCGTGGTTTTGTCTCCCTGACGGTGCGGTTGTGCACATCCTGGGTTTTTGATCGTGGTTTTTCTTTATAAAAAATTAAAATAAAATCAGCAAGTCGGGGAGATGATCGTTGTCTTGCTTAGTTTGCTGTCAAATGTTAACTTTTAGAGTTTATCTCGTGCGCAAGTATCTGACCAAGAGAAGCATGCTTGAAGTGGCTAGTTTAACTCTCAGACACACGGGCGTGGTACATTCACTGGTCGTGGCAATTGTTTTCAGTGATACATTCAGTTTGCTGTAAAATGTTAACTTTTTGCACTCTCGTTGTATAAGTGTTGTGCTTTATCAGAGGCACTGTTGTGTGTCTGTGTTGCAACTGACGCTATGAGATGGGCAGAAAGAACGAGAAGCAACGAGGGGCGTGGACATGCACCTTTAAGAAGCACTTATACAACAAGATGCGCAGATAGAGGCACACATACGGTGATACATGAGGAACGGAGATGAAGTTACGTGATTACACGGATGTCAATTCGTTGCTATGGTGCTACGTGAGGCACGGGCACAAACAAATAGCCGTGCACTCAACTACATGCGCAAAAATCCATAGATGTGTTTCTGGGAAGCACCAGTCTCCATGGTTTTACCGCAAGGTGGGACTCGACATTTATCCAGGGCATTCCGGGTTTTACAAGTGTAGCAAGAATCGTTTTACACTTATATATTATTCTGTGACAAAGGAATGAACGTCGAATGTACGTGACGTGAGGATTGACAATAGGCGTCCATTACTGTTTTCCGGAATGTTTTTGAATTAACTGTGAGAGGCATGAATGTGCTGACGGAACAGGCACGGTCATGGCTGAAATAGTTGCAAGTATGAGATGGGCAGAAACAACGAGAAGGAACGAGGGGCATGGGCATGCAGCTACGAAACACACTTATACAGCGAGAAGCACAGCTAGAGGCACATGTATGATGCTACGTGAGGCACGAACATGAAGCTATGTGATTGCATGGACGTCAATCTTTGCCCGTGTTTTGTCAAGTGTTTTAAGTGACAGTTTGTAAAGGCATGGATGCTTAAGGTGACTAAGCCATAGGGGAAGGCGTTAGGTTTTTAGGAGGTGTATGCTTGAGCTCATTGCAACAAACTACTTGGCATGACGATATTATGCGGAGCACCATAGTGAAAATTATGTATACTACTGACGTGGGGAGCTAGCAACGTCACTAAACTATTCTGAAACATACTTCACCACAGCCATATATTCTCCATTATTAGTCAGCGAATCCTTTTATTATTAGTCAGTGACTCCTTTTATCATTCTCCATTATTACTGTAAGTGTTTCACCTTCTTTGACAGGAAATTTTCACCACCGTCCTCTTCGATATAATTATATGCTTAGTTACATACCATGACATAACTAAATAACAAAACTGGTGTGTACAACCTGTTCAAAAAACAGACATAAATTACTGAACTAGGAAGTATAGCCACCGACAGCGCTCTATCAGGAAAGGTCATTGATTATCATCCGCAGCAATTTCATGTTTCCCAGTGTTGGCCACCGCTTTTCAATTGTGACAAGGACAATTGAACCAACACTTATCTGAGCTTCCCGGGCAAAATCTGAAAAACCTGTCACCTCCATTCTGTCGTCGGTTCGTATGGAGTACGTTGTGCTCGTGTCTATTGCATCATACATCTCTGTTAGGATGATTCCACCGTTTTGAGGTAGATATCCCAGGTTCATCTTTATAAGCCTCACAACGGCAGACGAGATTCTCTGCAGATTGTACCGAGATTACTAGATAAAATCAATGTACAAGGACATAGAACATCGAAAATAGCAAACAAAACCATGGCAGTGGATCAAAACAAATATTCAATGACTAACTAGGCGACCATTTATGACATTGTTGACGTTTAGACGCTGCACAAAGGGTATGGTGGGGAAGTCGTCAGACTCAAACACATAGTATATCATCTGTCCAAATTGTCTGTATGACAGGTTTACGCCTCGACCAAACACTGTTTTCCCAATGTACCACTTTTCCGAGTCATTTAGAAAATCAAGAGCTGCATGGAAAAAAATAACTCATTTTCAAACAAATTTGTTTAAATAGATGGACTCGGTATTTAAGTTTAAAAGGAATGGTTAAATTCAATGCATGTGATCAAGTTGGGATGATAATCAACAGAATTGCATAAAACATTTTCGAAATAACTTTGACATTCATTTACTGGACAGTGGTAGGAGCACCAAAGTATGCTGATAAACGTAGTTGATAAAATAGGGTGGAAGTTGGTGCACTTACCTAGTGATGGTTTGGGAAGGGGCCTGTGAACTCCTCGAGAATCACCGAGTCTCAGATCTATCTCAATGGACAGACTCCCAGTATCCAGATTTATGATGACTAGATCTCGATAATGAAGATCGTAGTCACTAATTAACTTTTCCCAGCCAGGTCCATGAATTTTTGACCGGTTATGTCCATTGGTGATGCAGACCTCATATGACAGATCATCATTGGTGATCAGTACTGGATTACTATGTTTTCCTTCTTCTTTAAATGCTTGCTCTTTCCACTGATAGATTGAAGAAGTGACTTGCTGCCTGCAATAGCATGGCACATACTGCGCAAGGGAAAAAAATCTTCAAACCGGAAAGAAGGAATCCTTGAATACCGACATGTTTAACCAAGAAAGATAGCAGTTATCATATATTTACCAATTGTTTTCAACAGTTTGCTATTTTGATAAAAAAGGTACATCAAAAAATTGAAAACATATCATTAAATTCTTAAATGTAGGCATTCCATTCCAACAATATGGTAGAAACTTCTATTTCCTCAATCAGAAAGATACACTAGTAAGATGCATTGTTATCGCGCTGTGAACAATATGGCAGTAAGTGATGGGCAGCACGGGGTGGCAAACATTTCTCCTTACCAGGCATGTCTTGAAGCATCGAGGAAGTTGCACTGTTATCGCGTTGTAAAGACCACCTGACTCCAATCCAGGGCAGTCGAAGTTGGTACATATATCACAGCACATGGTTTCCCCTGGAATACGTTGCAACACAATGGTTATATGAAATTCTCAAGACAAGGAGAATTTTATTATCTTGAAAAACTATTCGTCTAAACTGGCATTTTTACATAAATAGTCTTTCACAAGCAATTTCCTAAAAAGACATGTGCACAACTTTTGAATAGAAGGTGAACAGTAGATATGGCATATGTAATAACAGAGGAAATATGAAATTAATTAAATTAGTATTTTATTTTCCAAAAATGGTTGTTTAATTCATCACAATTCAGTATTGACTATTTTTAGAGGAGTTCACAATCTTGGTTGTCAATGTCAATCAGTGAAAGGATTTCTGCTTCTTGGTTTTAAAAGCAGCTTTAGCAAATGTATATTTCAAGACAAGACAGGCAAAGAGGAGAAACAATAGTCTATCAGCAGGCGGCTCAAAGGAGTGTTTGTTACATTAAAATTATATGTAAATTTGTCAGAGCCGCACCCAGGAACATCGTCATCCACAACCATATGCCACCGTCGCCGACACCGAACCACCGAAACATGTGTGGGTAGATTGTATTTGAAACGGATGATCCATCAACATTAACCTTGCCTCCAGCATATAGGACCCCAAATGCTATTATCAAGCACAGACGCCGACTCCCAGTCAACAGCACCCCAAGCGCCGATCTCCAGCACACTGTGGCCGGTTAAGCAATAGAGCTCAATGTCTAGCCACTCCCTTGGACTTCCGGCCACCGCCGTTGTTTGCAAGACCTAACGGGCTTCAATTTAAACTAGCAATATCCCTCGGAGAAGTTCATCATTAACCTCGGACTTGGACGCCGCAGGTCGCTGCAGCTCGTAGCATTCTCGAGCACAAACGCCAACTTCCAATCAACCTATCCCTAAGAGGCACTGGTCGTGTACAGGTTCGGCCTCGTACTGCGCGGATTTGGTTTAGATCACAACGATTTTCCATGCAATTCCTAGCATAACAGCGTAGTTGCGTCGCATTCAAACACGGAGAGACGAAATCAACAGAGAGGAAAACGTATCATAGTGAAAAATTCACATAGAAATTAAGAGAAAATGGACTAACCCTAGATCTAGAGGGAGAATCGAGAGAGAAGAGACGATGAACTTTACAGCGGGTGAGTGAGAGGGGGCAGTTTGGGTTGGCAGAAAATAGAGCAGACACTTATAATACGCGCCTGCTCACTGACATGGGGCTAATGTACAACGGCAAAGACAAGACTATTAGCTTATCATGAGCATAGAGGCACGGATGGACAGCACCAACACGCACGGGCTTACATGCAAATAAAGCACGCCCATGAGGCACGACCATGCTTCTGTTTTCCGAAGTACTTTTCTCTAGCACGTCTCTTGGAGGGACATGGACGTGAAGCCATGGTGCGCATCGTCATGTAAGGATAAGAATGAGACACACAGAAAGGCCTTTGTATTCTAAATGTTCTCAGTGACGTGTTCATTGACAGACGCGAGGTCTTTAAACAGTTGGCGCACGGTTGTTCTCCTAGTTGTTTTTGTGTTCTCCTAGTTGTTTTTGCAAGACACGACCACTCCGAGGGACAGGGGAGTGAAGCCACGGTGCGCACAGTTCTCCGAGGAGAAGATGCGCTGAAGTGCCTCTGTTCTCGCAACATTTTAAGTTGCTTGTTCACTGAGAGAGGCACAGGTGTATGTTCAAATAACGCAAGACCGTGCTAGTGTTTTCCGAATTGTTAATTTCTGGCACGGCCTCTCGGAGGGACACGGTGCCTGCAATTAAAAGCGACATGTAATCTTTTGCTTTGACGAATTCTTCGGATGCATGAGTTTTGTTCAATATGATAATGATAATGGGAACCCAGCATCTAAAAAGTGATTGGAGGTTCGTTGCTGATCTTAAGTCATTATCACAACATTCCAAATGTTTTATTGACGCATTCGCACGGACGTATGGTTTTCACAACCTCTGATGCCGGTTCGTTTCCTATGGGGTGCACAGACGTCCTTCGGAGAGGCGCAGTTGCAGGTTTGCAGTCGACGCATGTTGCTTTTGAAAGACAGAATTTCATGGCAAATAACTGAGATAAATAAGAGGATACTAGTTTGATTTTTAAGCATCTGTGCGAGCTGATTTCTTTTATCATTAGGTCCAGAAACATATGATCGATATTGAAAACAGAAAGCATAAACGTTTATATCCCTAATTTTAAAAATATGAGTTTACAGCCTCAAAAAAAAAGCTTACAGACAGTACAGTGCAAAATGAGTGAGAATCGTTTGACCATGTTTACACAATGCACTCATTCAATACAGCAAGTACATCTCTCCAGACCTATTTTCAGCATCCACAGTTGAACGGATCTGGCAAATCCAGATATTCAACACCTGTGTTTTTTAAATCATGTGCATATGCTTGCAAGTTGTTGTTAATTTAAGCTTGGTACAATTAGAAGCCCTTTTGTCCATCTGAAGTGCCTCTTCTTGCGCAGGCCAAACTTAAGCCTGATTGTCAGTAGCATCCTAGCATTGAGAACAAAGAATGTCACAAATACAGTGTTTCCATCTGTGACTTCATAGTCTTCCAGCGTTACTGTCCTCAAACAAATGTCGTGATTATTGAGAAACACCAACTGCTTTTGGCGACATTCATTTGTTATACCTCTTTGATCCCATCCTCCCCCCTAAACACATATGAAGAGCAAACTAAGCAGTTAGTGCCAATATATTATGTATATTGTGCGTGGGCTTTCAACGTGTGTGAAATCATCACCTCGATAAACAAGTTTTGCAAGCATTGAAAGCATCACAGCAAGTCAACAATCTCATCCAGATTAAAGCATGTCTGTGAGATAAACAAGGTCTTGACAGAATCCAGCACCGCGTGTAGGCTACTTATGCAGAGACCCTTCATTGAGCACATAATGAGATATTATTAGCTCGTGGATGTGAATCTCAAGTGCTTTTGAATAACGCAGATCAAAGTAACATGCAGAGGCAGTACCTGAATAACTGTAGAACCAATGACGATATTTGTTTCGTCGGGAAATTCAGAAATTTTTCCCAGTGTGTCCAACACAAGAGCGGACACAACTATTATTTTAGTTGTGCATCTACAGAATCATGTAGTAGTCTCCGGAGGCAAGGCGCATCCTCAATGATCAGTTTTCCTTCGTCGAAGCGAATGCCAATGCTTACAAGCCTAGCTGAGTTTATTCGTAGACAGGTGAATTTCTTGTTGCAAGCAAGCAGCATGCACTGTAGGGCAGGGCAACCATGGTGGATGAACTTCCGCAAGGAGACATCCGAGATATAAACCTCCACCAGCGAAAGTCACCTGAGCAGTGAGAGGCAAAGCATTTCTACTAGATTGTCTTCTAGTTTGCACATGGCGAAGGTGATAGTGTGGAGAGACGAGCGAAATCTAGAGATGGATGCCGGTGGGGACGACATAGAAGAAGGGATTCTGCCTGCTGATGGCCCTGTATAGAAGAAATTTGGGAATATATGATAGAACTCTAAAACCTGGAGTTGGTCCAGATTCCGAGACAGGAACAACTCATTGACGCCACAAGGTTGGCACTGGAGGTAGCTTGTCGGGATGCAGAGGCGGAGAATCGGGCCCTCATGATCGGAGAGGACAGATGCAGGAAGACTGAAGTCATCGGCGACAGATTCTCCACGACAGTTGCAACTAAGATGTCGGCATCGAGTTCTGAGGTATGTTTCCTGGACGATTTGCTTTCCCGGGAGAACGCGGATGATTTGGCAGGAAATTTTTCAGAGATCTCGTAGAACGAGTATCAAGGATCACACGGAAGTCGATCTTGAGTGGTGGGGTGTGCCATATGCGGCGCCACTGATGTCGGAGTAAATGACCACAGGTAGCCTAACCAGCTCCCTTTGGCCCTCAGAAAAAAACAATGGGCTGATGGAGCCTTGAGGCACCCAAGACGTGGGGCCGCCTTCTTCCGGTCGGCTATCGCCTGAGCCAACTAGCGGAAGGCGGCCCGGTCGTAAGCAATCTTCGGGGGACGCCACAATAGGGCCGACTCCAAGAAAGCCGACCCATGAAGGACCGACTCCAAGAAAGCCGGCCCATGAAGGACCGGCTCCAAGAAAGCCGGCCCGTGAAGGACCGGCTCCAAGAAAGCCGGCCCTTGGCAGGCAGCCATGAGCCGCACCCGAAAGTCAACCCCCCATAACAGTGATGAGACGGGGCATGGCTACAGTGGACCCTGCCACCCTCGAATCTCGGAACAAGCATGGCTACGGTACGCCGTACAGGGCAGACATCTCCTGTCCGGCGAGGCGCTGTTGCCATGCGAACCATGACGCCATCCACGACGGGCCGCTGGTATGGCCTAGATGCGGCAGGCCCCTTCGGTCAGAGAGACATCCGAAGGTGGCCTGGCCTCCCCTAGCCGGCCTAGGGCCAGGCCGGCTTCCTGCAGCCGGCTTGCCCCCCTCCTCGGGGCGCGCACACCACCAAGTGGACAAGACGAGGTAAGGCTACAGTGAGCGCCCGCAAGGCAGCGGCACTGTAGCCATGCTTACCTTAACAAAGCCCTCGTCATCAGAGATGAGGCGACAGTAACAAGACCCCCCAAGCAGTGGGGCCGGTAGCCGGCGGGACCCACCAGTCGGCGGCCCCCAGAAGCCGGCGGACGTGGACACTGACAGCCTGGGCCCACGCCCAGGCCAGATTACCATTGTACCCCCGGGGGGTAGGCCTATATAAACCCCCCGGGACACCCATGCAAAGGGTTGGACTGATAGTTTTAACCACCACATAGAGGGAAGAGAGGAGCTAGCCGTGCCCTTCGTCTTCCTCTCACCGAACAGATCTAGGAGCAGCTTGTAGCAACTTATCCATCTAGTGATCATGCGAAGACCCCGCAGAGTAGCAGTAGGGGTGTTATCTCCACGGAGAGCCCTGAAGCTGGGTAAGATTCGCCGGCGTGCATGTCTTCGCCTCATCCCGTTTCCAGGCACCGGCGATGTCTTACTGGCTCCCACAATGATAAGCCATCCGTTGGCATATGTCGCACCTACCATCCAACATTTGGCGCCCACCGTGGGGCCAGGTGCACCGTCGTCCGGAGACCTGCTCTGGACGGGAACTCTCTTCCTGCCCAGCGAGCGTAGCCAGCCCGGCACGCCCGATGGCGCTTGCCCCGACACGCTGCAAAGCGTCGACGACGCCTACGCAGCGAGCTAGCTCGCCGATCTTCTTGGCGAGGCTCGCATCTCCGACGAGCCCGCATCCGACGCGGGCACAGGCTGCCCCGAGAGCCGCCTCGTCAGCCTCCTCGACCAACTCCACGTCTCCGGCGAGCCTACCACGGACTTGGAGTCGGTCGGCTCCACCTACCCGATGCTTGTCGATTCTGACACGGCGTCGCTCGACGCCTTCCCCTCCGGCTTGATCGTCTTCGACGACCCTCTCGCTCAAGCCGACAGTGGCGGCAGCACCGTCACCGAAGTGTTTGTCATCAGCCACGGCGCCGCCTCCGACGAGAACGCCCGCGACACCCTACAGGCTGCTTTGCACCATCTGTCCGCCCCCATCCCGGCGGATGCTGACGCTGCGGTGCTGGAGGCACGCCGCCTTGCCCTCCTTGCGGAGGGCCAGAAGATAGCCACCATGAGACGCCTCACGGAATCCCATCAGCGCGAAGTCGACCGCGCCACCTTCGGCATGCCGCCTCCAGAAGGGCCAAGCCGAGTTGGCGTCATCAAAAAACGCGGCGCGGCCATCGCCAGCATGCTGGGCGCGAACCGCCCAGTCTACGCCACGCCCCTCAAGAACCTGCGCGCCGCCCAGTCGATCGTTGATGAGCTAAACGGACTGGGGGCCGACGAGCTCCCCTACATGACCAGACGCATCCAGCAGTTGATCGATGCGGCCGCAACACGGCATGAAGCCGATGTCCGAGCTGGAAGCCCCCCTCGCCGAGAGCACGGCGCGACATCGTGCACGCCGACTGTGGGTGGCGCCCGTACGAGACAGGAGAAGGAGCCGGCTGCCAGCCGCAGCCGGACTCGCATTACCATCGAGCGCGACGCATAAGGCCGCCCCGAGGAGTGGAGCGACGAGATGACCTGCCTCCTCCTTCGCCTCGCGGGGAAAGATATCCTACTCCGCCGCCAGTCGAGCATCCGACTCTCAGCGGCCGACTTGGTCGCCGCGAAGCAGTCAGTGAGAATGACTCCCACCATCGGATCGACCGCCTAGCGCGATCCCTGGCCCTGGAAGAAGAAGATGATGTCGGCCCGCCTTGCTTTGGCCCCTGCATCCGCGACGAGCCCTTTCCCAAAGGGTTCTCGCTCCCAAGAGACACGCCCAAATACAACGGCTCCGTGAAGCAGGAAGACTGGTTGATCGACTACTCCACCGCCGTTCGCATAGCGAATGGCAATTGACGTGTTGCCGTGAAATATGTCCCCCTGATGCTCCAAGGCACGACGCGCACCTGGCTCAACAGCCTCAAGCCTTACAGCATCAACAGCTGGCTGGACTTCACCGAAGCCTTCATATGCAACTTCACCAGTACCTACAAGCGGGCTCCCAAGCCCCGACAGCTCTCCTTGTGCGTACAAGGGCCCAGCAAATCAACCCGCGACTACCTCACGCGTTGGGCCGAGCTCCGCAACTCCTGTGAAGGGGTGCACGAGGTCCAGGCCATAGAGTATTTCACCGCTGGGTGCCGCGAGGGCACTCTCCTCAAGCACCGACTCCTCTACGACGAGCCGGCAACCCTCGATGAGCTACTGATCATCACGGACAAGTATGCCATGGCCGACTCCTCGATGAAGACCGAGCTCCGGGTAGACGCCTCCAGAAAAGTGCTGACGCCGGCTCCCAACACGCCGGCCGGAGAATCAAGCCGGCGCCCATATCAAAACGACCACAAGCGCAAGGCCCCTATGCCACCTTCCACCAGTCGGCAGGTGGCCATGATCGAAGAAGAACAGCCTGAGGGCCGGCTCCGAAGAAGCAGAAGGGCGGTAGGCCGGCTTGGCAGCCGGCTTTCTCCTACGAGCAAACCCTCGACGCCCCCTGCAAGTTCCACAGCGGCGCGAAGCCGTCCAACCATACAACACGGAAGTGTCATTGGCTCACCCGAATATCCAAGGGCGAGGGGCTGTTGCCGCCTCCGCCTACAGGCCAGCCGCCTCCTGCCCCGCATCAGTCGGCCGCTCGGCTTGCAGTCGGAGCCATCCAAGATGAGTTCCCTGACGAACAAGCTGCCTACGTCGTGTTCACTAGCCAGACAGAAGATCGGCGCAGCCGGCACCGACAGCAGCAAGAAGTCAACGCGGTCGCGTCCAGTAACCCCGAGTTCATGCATTGGTCAGAGAAGCCCATCAGCTGGAGCCGGGACGACCACCCAAAGGTGATGCCGTCTCCTGGCTCCTATGCCCTGGTTCTGGATGCCACCCTGGCGACAGAGAGGCGTGCCGCCCGATTCTCCCGCGTACTGATAGACGGCGGGAGCAGTATCAACATACTGTACCGAGATACAATGGAGAAGCTCAACATCAAGCCCAAGCAACTCATGCAAGCCGGACTGTGTTCTACGGCATCGTACCCGGCCTGTCCTGCTCACCAATCGGCAAGATCAAGATGGACGTCCTCTTTGGGGACAAGGATCATTTCCGCCGAGAGGCAATATGGTTCGAGGTAGTGGATTTGGAGAGCCCATACCACGCATTGCTTGGCCGACTAGCGTTGGCCAAGTTTATGGCTGTCCCCCACTATGCCTACCTCAAGATGAAGATGCCGAGTTCCAAGGGCATTATCACCATAGCCGGAGACTATAAGAAGTCCTCTGAGTGTGCAGCAGCCAGCAGTCGGCTGGCCGAGTCCCTCGTGATCACCGAAGAGAAGAAGATGCTGGATCGAATTGTGACTTTGGCTGGCAAGCAGCCGACCCTATCCCCTGACCCCAAAGAATGTGAAGGTCAAGGTTCTTTCCAGCCGGCCAAGGAGACAAAGAAGATACCTCTGGACCCGGAGCATCTGGAGAGGCACGCTGTCATAGGCACAGGCCTTGACAGCAAATAGGAAGGCGAGCTCGTCGATTTCCTCCATGAGAATCGGGACGTCTTTGCATGGTCCCCCAAAGACATGCCGGGTGTCCCGACGGATTTCGCCGAGCACAAGCTACATGTCCGATCTGATGCAAAGCCGGTCAGGTAGCCCTTGTGCCGCCTGTCGGAAGAGAAGAGAAGAGTAGTCGGAGAAGAGATAGCCCGGCTTCTGGCAGCCGGCTTCATTATGGAAGTGTTCTTTCTAGAATGGCTTGCCAACCTGGTCCTCGTGTTGAAGAAGAACAAGCAGTGGCGCATGTGCATCGACTACACAAACCTCAACAAAGCCTGCCCTAAAGATCCGTTCGCCCTGCCAAGGATCGACCAAGTGATAGACTCCACAGCCGGATGCGAGCTATTGAGTTTTTTTGATGCTTATTCAGGCTACCACAAGATAAAGTTGAACCCGGCAGATCGCTTGAAGACCGCCTTCATCACCCCATTTGGAGCTTTCTGCTACCTGACTATGACATTCGGCTTGAGAAATGCCGGTGCCACCTTTCAGCGTTGCATGCAGAAATGTCTCCTCAAGCAAATCGGCAGAAATGCCCACGTCTACGTAGACGATGTCGTGGTGAAGACGGAGAAGCGCGGCACCCTGCTGGAAGACCTCAAGGAGACCTTTGAGAATCTGCGCTGGTTTCAGATCAAGCTCAACCCGGAGAAATGCGTGTTCGGGGTACCAGCCGACCAACTCCTTGGCTTTCTGGTCTCCGAACGCGGCATCGAGTGCAACCCAGTGAAGATCAAGGCTATAGACAGAATGAAGGTCCCCACCAAGCTGCGAGACGTCCAAAAATTCACAGGATGCTTGGCGTCTTTGAACCGCTTCATGAGCCGGCTCAGAGAGAAGGCTCTCCCCCTCTATCGACTCATGAAGAAGTCCACTCACTTTGAGTGGAATGACCAGGCGGACCAAGCTTTCCACGAGCTGAAGAAGATGTTGTCCACACCACCTGTCCCGGCGGCCCCAACTGAGAAGGAGCCCATGCTCCTCTATATCGCCGCTACCAGCCGGGTAGTCAGCATGGTCATCATAGTCCAGCGTCCCGAAGAAGGTCGAGCTCAGCTAGTCCAGAGGCCGGTATATTATTTGAGCGAAGTATTGTCCGCCTCAAAACAGAACTACCCGCACTATCAAAAAATGTGCTATGGTGTGTACTTTGCCTCCAAGAAACTCAAGCCCTACTTTCAAGAACATCCCATCACGGTCGTATGCACTGCCCCGCTTGCCGAGATCATAGGCAGCCGGGATGCATCCGGCCGAGTGGCGAAATGGGCCATTGCGCTGGCTCCTTACACAGTCTACTATCAGCCCCACACCGCCATCAAGTCCCAGTCATTGCCGACTTCCTCGTCGACTGGGCCGAGACCCAGTACCTGACGTCGGCCCCTGACTCCACTCATTGGCGGATGCACTTTGATGGGTCCAAGATGCGCACCGGCTTGGGAGTCGGCATCGTCCTCACCTCTCCCAAGGGCGACAAGCTCAGATACACACTGCAAATCCACTTTGCCGCCTCCAACAATGTGGCCGAGTAAGAGGCGCTCATACATGGGCTCCGGCTAGCCAAGGAACTCGGCATCCGCCGGATCCTGTGTTATGGTGACTCGGACTTAGTGGTTCAGCAATCATCCGGCGGCTGGATGCCAAGGACGCAAACATGGCAAGCTACCATTTCCTCGTCCAGCAGCTTAGCGGATATTTTGAGGGGTGCGAGTTCCTTCACGTGCCACGGGCCAACAATGAGCAAGCAGATGCCCTGACACGAATAGGCTCCAACCGGCAAGCTATACCAACTGGCGTCGCCCTCCAACGCCTCCTCAAGCCATCTGTCAAGCCGTCTCCAGAATCCAGTTCCATCTTCGTGCCGCCTGACCCCGACGCAGTCGGATCTGACTTCGGGGACCAGGCAGGCGGCCCAGGGACTTAGGCAGCCGGCTCGGGGACTGCCATAGTCGAACCCGGCCCGGGGACTGCTGCAACACAGCAGGCGGAGGCCGACTCCAACTCCTCACAACCCAGCCCGCCCACCCTGGTTGCAGTATCCGTTTTGGCAGTCGAAGAAATTACAGCTCCATCATGGCCCCAGCACATCCTCCGTTTCTTGGTAAATGGAGAGCTACCGACTGACAAGATCTCGCCAAGACAAGTCCAATGCCGAGCCAGAGCTTACACAATAATGAACCAAGAGCTAGTCAGGCACAGCGCTATCGGAGTCTTCCAGCGCTGCGTCGAGCCAGAGAAAGGCATAGCAATCCTCGAAGACATCCACCAAGGTGAATGCGGCCACCATGCCGCCTCTAGGGCGCTCATCGCCAAAGCATTCCGCCATGGATTCTTATGGCCGTCTGCTTTGGAGGACGCCAAGGAACTAGTCAAACACTGCAAAGGGTGCCAAGTCTTCGGCTCCAAGCAACACCTGCCAGCTTCGGCACTTAAGACCATCCCCATCACTTGGCCCTTTGCCGTCTGGGGGCTGGACATGGTCGTCCCATTCAAGACGGCGCGCGGCGGCATGACACATCTGCTTGTCGCCGTGGACAAATTTACCAAGTGGATTGAAGCAAAGCCGATCAAGAAACTGAATGGGCCGACTGCCGTAACATTCATTGCGGATATCACAACTTGGTATGGCGTGCCACACAGCATCATCACCAACAATGGCACAAATTTTGCCAAGGGAGCACTGGCACGTTTCTGTGCGACACAGGGCATCCGACTGGACTTAGCGTCCGTTGCCCACCCGCAGTCAAACGGCCAAGTCGAGCAAGCAAACGGCCTCGTCCTCTCCGGCATCAAGCCCCGACTGGTCGTGTCGCTGGAGCGGTCGGTCAGCTGCTGGCTCGACGAGCTGCCGGCCGTCCTCTGGAGTCTGCGCACTACCCCAAACAAGTCAACCGGCTTCACCCCTTTCTTCCTTGTATATGGTGCCGAGGCTGTCATCCCAACTGACATCGAGTTCGACTCACCTCGGGTCACCATGTACACGGAGGCGGAGGCTAAAGAAGCAAGAGAAGACGGCGTCGACTTGCTGGAAGAAAGCCGGCTGTTAGCCCTCAGCCGGTCCGCCATCTACCAGCAAGGTCTGCACCGTTACCACAGCCGAAGGGTGAAGCCAAGGTCCTTCCAAGAGGGAGACCTTGTGCTCCGGCTGATACAGCGAACAGCCGGCCAGCACAAGCTCTCAGCACCTTGTGAAGGCCCCATCGTCATCAGCCGGGCTCTGGGAAACGACTCCTATTACTTAATCGACACACAAAAGCCGAAGGCACACAAGAGAGACGACTCCGGCAAGGAGTCGGAGCGCCCATGGAACGCTAATCTTCTTCGAAGATTTTACAGTTGAAATGCAGTATGTATCACGCTACCTTTTGTATTAAGTATCAGACAACGGGGCCCCCGAGGAGTTCTCGGGGACTACCCTATTTTATCTATGTATGCCGGGTATCATACCCATGGTTGCCCCACTACATTTATTTTCTTCGTCCGGCACCGGGTCAGACTAGTCGGCCCGGGGACTCGCCGCCTTGAGTTATGTCCAAGTTCTACCTGCAGTCAGACAAGTAATGTGCCGACACCCAAGCCCTCTCTCGCGAAAGGCATAGCTCGAAGACTGCCGACTAGCGAGAGTTGAAGGCGGAAAGGATGCCCACATGAAAAACGGCTAAGGATTAACGAACTTACATAACACAAGCCAACTTCACCCTCGCCAACCGGCTGTTGAAGCAGCCGGCTGGCGGGCTTCCTTTCCTACTTTGCTACAATCTAAGAAAGCTCGAGTACTTGCCTTCCCAGACGGCTGAACTCCTTACCCGGCCACAGACTGCAGAGCAGCTGTCCGGCTGGGAAGGCGGCACCCAAGGGAAGGCGACAAAGGAAAAAAGCCGAGAGATAAAAAGCAAGTAGGAATGGAAGCCAAGTTCATGCATAATAATATTTACACAAAAGGCCCTTGAGAGGCCGACATTAAACGAAGTTTGAATACACCCCCAGTGGGTGGAATTGCACAAAGATAACAAGTCTGTTCAAAGAGTGTCGAGCAGGAAAATAAAAACAGTAAATCAGGCCAAGGGAGCGCCCGGAGTGTCAGGAAGATTGGTTGAGACGACGGCGTTGGCTGGAGGAGCGGCCGGCTGACGAGTCTTGGCCTGGTCATCACCGGCAGCAGGCGGGGCATTCGCGCGCGCCTTGTTGCTGGAGGCACGGTCAAGCTGAGGCTGGCTGGTTGCTCCAACATCCGGCACAACATCTTCGCCGTCTTCCCCCTCATCCTCTTCGCCCTCGTCGCTCGAGTCAATCTCCTCCGCCGAGTCTTCGCCATCGGCCGGGTTCAGCCCGAACCACTCTTCCAGCTGCGCGACGCCGTCCTCTTTCACCTCAGGAGCAAAGGCGCTGGTGTCAGTGAAGTCGGCGATTGCCGAGGCACGCTAGATGATAGCCGGCCGCACCGCCCCCAGCTCCTCATCAACCTCCTGCCACCAGGTGCGCAGTTGGTCCAAGTTCAGCCCAGGGTACCAAGCCCGGACGAACTCTAGCGCCCGGCGGGCGCCGGATCGAGCTGCTGAAGCCTTCCAGGCCTCAAGGCGGCCGACGTCTACCTCCAGCCAGTCGGCGGTACGGCTGGGGGTGCGAGGAATTACTTCGCCAGGCCAGAGGGCGGCCAGCACCTGTGCTCCGGCACGCTGAATCCGGCGGAGCATGCGGTAGGCCGGCTGAAGGCGGGCCTGGATCACCAGAAGCTACTCCTCAAGCGACCGGTTGGCACCCGGCGCAATCTCAACCCCAGCCTACCGCCGGGCCTCATGATGAGCTTCGATGGCTTGGTTGGTAGCGACAGAATAGTGAGGAAAGTACTCTTCACAAAGAAGAAAGAGACAGAGCAAGTCAGAAGACAAACTGGCCTACAAGGAACAAGCAAAAAGTGAAGAAGAAGGAGACCTACCGTCAACCAAATCCTCGACTCGGCCGTAGCCTTCGCTCAGAGCTTGCCTTGCCTCGGCCCATCTCGCTGCCTCGGTCTCGTATTCGGCTTTGAGGGCGGCCTCACTGTCTTGCGCTGCCTTCAGGGCCGCCCTGTGGCTTTCCTCCTGTTCGGCCAGTCACTTGGCCAGGCGGTCACGCTCCAGAGCCAGAGCACTGAGCTCGCCCTCCTTGGTGCGAAGGGCGGTCTGGGCCACACCCAGCTGCTGCCTCAAGTCGGCGTTGGCTCCTGCCAACATGGAAGGAAAAAGTTAAGAAAGAAGTCGGCAAGAAAAGATCCGACCCGACTGCTCAGCAGTTGGCCCGAATCTCGGGGACTACACCCAGTGGGTGCGCTGACGCGCCCCCACATGAGATAAAGAGACAAAGACACTCACGCCGGCTCTCCGTCAGATCGGCGGTCCTTTGATTTGCCTCTCGGACTTGGGAGTTGAAGGTAGCGGCGTGGAGGTTGTGATAATCCTGTGAAGGCAAAAGCAAAGCAGTAAGGCAAAGTCTTCGAAGAAGTTCCAAGCCGCCTGCTCAGCTGCTGACTCGGAACTCGGGGACTACACCCAGTGGGTGCGCTGACGCGCCCCCACGGAAAAAAGCATGAGCAAGAAAACTCACCCGAACGACCGCCCGGGTCGCAAGAAACTCTCGGGTACATTGCTGCAGCGCGGAGGCTTGAGCCTCAAGCTGGCTGCGAACATCTTGCGCCGCCAAGTTCAGCGCGGCCATCCCACCGCCCGGCGTCCATCCCGGTGAGCTAGAAGTGGCCGACTCCAGATCATGCGACAACGAGCTGGATCCGGCCGCCCTCTGCGGATCCGGCTCTGAAGCCGCCCTCCCCGCGCGCCGGCGAGTCGGTGACAGGACTACAAGGTCCGCCATTCCAGTCAGCTCTCCTCCCGCCGGCTGCTCAGGCGGCACCTCGGGCTGGCTGCCTTGGCATGTCCCGGCCGGCGGAGGCGGCACCACTTCTCCCTTCGGGACGACTACGTCGCCCTCCTCCATCTCCATCGTCGGCGGGTCGCGGCCGATTTCCTCCGTCGGGGGCACCAGGACGCCCGGGAGCACGGAGCGGAGGGGGATGACAAGTTGCGGAGGCTGGCCACGCAGGGCCTCCGCCGCCCTGTCCGCGGCCTCGGCTTCCGCCCAGGCCCTGGCTACTGCGACGGAGGCGCCTCGGCCGACTTCGTCGTCGTCTCCTGGACCGACTTAGCGGCGGCCGCCCTTCGCTCCTCCGCCTCCCGCTCCTCCCGCGCCTCCCGCATGTTAAGCTCCGTCGCCGCCTGAAGCTCGGTACGGGGGTCTGTGCGACGGGAGCCCGCAGATCCTCCCGCTCCACCGACTATGGAGGCGGCGGTGGTCTGCTCAAGAGAAAGCGGGGCCCTGGTTGGCAAAACAGAGAAAGGGCTTAGAAAAACATCGACTAAAGAAAGAAAGAAAAAGGGCGTAAGGGCCAAAACTTACGCCGAGACCGCCTGCGGCTGCTTCACCACTTTGCGGAAGCGGGCCGCCTTCGCGGCCGCCTCGTCCCGCTTGGTCGCTGCCGCCGATCCCTTATGCTTCTTCGGCCGGCCTCCAATGAGAGTCGGCGCCGCTCGGCGCTTCTGTGCGCCACCTCGCGCGGTCGGCCCGCCGGATGGGCCAGCGCATTGGGAGTCGATCGCCGGCTAGCGACGCGGAATGGGATCGGCCTTGTCATCATCGGGCCAGTCGTCAAAGCCAGCGGTGAAGCCGGAGCCGCCTGTCTCGCTGCCGCCCCCTGCGGTGTCGTCGTCCAGGTCCGCCGCCCCCAAGTCGGCGTCCTCGGAGTCGTCCACCTCGCGGTCAGGGGCGAACTCGTGCTCCGGCCCCGCAGTCCCAGCAGAAGGATGAAGGAGAGGATTCTGATTGAAGACAAACCGACTAGTCAAGAGTCGGCCAGAAAAGAAAATTGTGCAACAAAGAAAGAAGAAAATTTACCAAGGGTGGTGGATTGGCGCGAGAGTACGGCGCCTTGCCATACTGCCAGTCCTCGGTGAGCTTGCAGTTGGCGATGTAGTTCACCATGTACAACACTTCTTCGTGAGGCATCTCCCTGGTGCTAAGCTGGCACGGGTCAAAGCGGCTGCTCATCTGACAAATCAGATGAGGGCGGCCCTGAAGCGGGAGAACCCGGCGCTCGATGAAGGCGGCGATCAAGTCGGGCCCGGTCAGGCGCTCCGACTGGACCAGCACCCGAAGTCGGGCGATGGCACCGGCTCCAGCCGGCGTTAGCGACCTGGACCAGTAGGACCAGGAAGCCGGCCTCGCAGCCGGCGGGCCGGCCACATAAGCTGGCAAGTTGACATAATCGCCATTCGGGGCAACGTTCTTCACGTAAAAGTAAGAACGTTCCAGAGCTTCACCGACTGGATCAGCGCGATAGGAGGGAAGGGGTTGTCGACGGTGGATCTCCTTATGGCGATGAAGGCGCCACACGGAGCCAGCACGCCCGCGACGACCGTGCCGAGCTTGGATTGGAAGATCTCCCCCCAGAGCTCGATGGTGGGGAGGACGCCGAGGAAACCCTCGCACAACGAGACGAAGGCCGACAACAGCACCACCGTGTTGGGGGTGAGGTGGTGCGGCTGAAGCTGGTAGAAATCAAGAAATGCGCGGAAGAAGCCACTCGCGGGGAGGCCGACGCCATGCAGGCAGTGTGAGTAGAAGATTACTCGCTCGCCTTCCTCCGGCGCTGGCGCAACCTCCCTCGCTAGCGCAAGGCGGACTCGCACAAGATGCTCGCCGGGCAGCCGCCGCGTCTTGCGGAGGAAATCAATGTGGTCATCACGGACGGTGGAGCCGTCCCAAGAGCTCGACGTCGGAGCCATGACGACAAGCGTGGTGGCGGAGAGCGCTCAGCGCGGAGGTAGCAGGCCTACGGCATGCTGGGAAGAGGGAAAGAATGGCGGAGCGAGGCACGGTGATGGGCTACCGCGGCGAGGAAGGAAAGGGAGGGGGCGAGGGCGAGCGAGCGACCAACTGCTGCTCCCCCTCCCCGCCCCTACTTATAGCCTCACGCGGCGAAGCC
>NC_041385.1:755328506-755350664 GCF_002162155.2 Triticum dicoccoides
CCCCACGACCTGTGATTATCGCGCCTTGATGACGAGTGGGAACCGCCGCTGGAAGACGTGCGGTCGGTTTCGAGCCACAAAGAATCCGCACACGGGCCGAGGCACGGAAATGGTGGGCCCTGGCCTGCAGCGGTGTCCCATCGCGCGCGCGGGCTGGCAGGCCCTTCCAGCCGAAGGAAGAAACACGACGCGCGGGTGGCGGGCGGCCAGCCCGCCGCTTGGCGGGCGCACCAGCTGTTTTCCCAGCTTAGGAATTTGGGAAGTCTTCGCCGAGAAGGCGCGCGTGAGGGAGGCCAGCTCCTAGCCACCGGCTTTTTGGGACAGGAAGCTGGCCGAGCTTCTCGTTGCCCCCTTCAGCCGCGAAGCCCAACCAGCTTCGGGGACTACTGTCGGAGTAAATGACCACGGGTAGCATAACCGGGTCCCTTTGGCCCTCAGAAAAAAACAATGGGCTGACGGAGCCTTGAGGCACCCAAGATGCGGGGCCTTCTTCTTCCGGCCGGCTATCGCCTGAGCCGACTAGCGGAAGGCGGCCCGGCTGTAAGCAATCTTCGGGGGACGCCACAACAGGGCCGAATCCAAGAAAGCTGGCCCATGAAGGACCGGCTCCAAGAAAGCCGGCCCATGAAGGACCGGCTCCAAGAAAGCCGGCCCTTGGCAGCCAGCCATGAGCCGCACCCCAAAGTCAACCCTCCATAACAGTGATGAGACGGGGCGTGGCTACAGTGGACCCTGCCACCCTCGAATCTCGGAACAAGCATGGCTACAGTACACCACACAGGGCAGACATCTCCTGTCCGGTGAGGCGCTGTTGCCATGTGAACCGTGACGCCATCCACGACAGGCCGCTGGTACGACCTATATGCGGTGGGCCCCTTCGGTCAGAGAGACATCCGAAGGCGGCTTGGCCTCACCTAGCCGGCCTAAGGCCAGGCCGGCTTCCTGCAGCCGGCTTGCCCCCCTCCTCGGGGCACGCGCACCACCAAGCGGACAAGACGAGGTAAGTCTACAGTGAGCGCCCGCAAGGTGGCGGCACCACAAATCCCTCGTCATCAGAGGCGAGGCGACAGTAACAAGACCCCCCAAGCAGTGGGGCCGGTAGCCGGTGGGACCCACCAGTCGGCGGGCCCCAGAAGCCGGCGGACGTAGACACTGACAGCTTGGGCCCACGCCCAGGCCGGATTACCATTGTACCCCCGGGGGGTAGGCCTATATAAACCCCCCGGGACACCCATGCAAAGGGTTGGACTCTGATAGTTTTATCCACCACATAGAGGGAAGAGAGGAGCTAGCCGTTCCCTTCGTCTTCCTCTCACCGAACAGCTCTAGGAGCAGCTTGTAGCAACTTATCCATCTAGTGATCATGCGGAGACCCCGCAGAGCAGCAGTAGGGGTGTTATCTCCACGGAGAGCCCCAAAGCTGGGTAAGATTCGCCGGCATGCATGTCTTCGCCTCATCCCGTTTCCAGGCACCGGCGATGTCTTACTGGCTCCCACAATGATAAGCCATCTGTTGGCATATGTCGCACCTACCACCCGACAACCGAGATGCAAGCACTTGTGTGCGCATGCCTTCCTTTATGGGAAGACGAGAGATGATCTCGCCGAGGATGGCGTCCGGGAGATCGCTGATGCGGTCCGGACCAGAATCAACATGGTTCTCGGATCCAGTGGGCGGGCCACGGTCGCTCCTCTTAACGAGCTTAGAGGGCACGGGTACAACCGCGAACCTCGTCTTCTTGTTGCTAGAGGCACGCTTCCTCGTCTCCATTGCCGAGCTCGTGCTGCCTCCATTGCAGCTCCTTGTGTGGTGGATCTGGGAAGAGGGCTAGGGTTTTACGATTCACAAAGACGACAATATATATACGTACCTAATCTATAAGATTTCGAAAGACGTGGTGGAATAGTCACGGCTTGGATGGACGTGCATCTGGACGAGGCACAACTATCAACCGTGCGGATACAAGAGAAGTTTAGTGGCAGAGCCAAGGTTCGGCATACTCAGTTAAGGACCCACGGTTGTGCGGTCTATAGAGACAAGGTGGTGTGGAGCCACGACACGGTGGCAAGTGTCGTGTGAGGCATGTGTGTGCAGGCGCTGTGGGCACCTAATTGCAGTCCGTGCAGGCACCGACCCCATTGAAGCCTCTACAGACATAGGTATCAACTCCCTGGATGCACAAAAGTGTGGTGGCAGAGGCATGGCTGCGAACTGTCAGTTGAAAAGACATGGTTGTGGAGTCTCTGGATCCACGTCCCGTGTGTCTTCAGGGGAACGTAAAAGCCACGGCTCGTGGCACGTGAGGCACAAGGGTGCAGGATCCGGAGGCACCAAAGTCTAGCCTCTACAGGCACGTACGATTGTCAACCCTCTGAATGCACAAAATAATGGTGGCAGAGGCATGGATCCGAATACTCAGCTATGGAGGCATGGGTGTGTATTCTCTGCAACCACAACGGTCACGGCAAGTGTCATGTGAGGCACGTGTATTGAAACACCGGAGGCACGGAAAGGAAGCCTCTTAGGCACGAGTGTCAACCGAAATGGATATACAAAACTGTGGTGAGAATGCTCTGCTAGAGAGACACCATTGTGAGCTCTCTGGACCCATGGGCGTCTGGTTCCACGGGCACCTAACAGTCACGGCTTATGTGATGCGAGGCATGTAGATGCAGGCACCGGAGGCACTGTTGGGGACCCACTACACGCACGGGCGTTGCATTTCTCCAGGCCTGGCTCAGCATAAACCCTCTCTGGGTGCAGAAAAGTGTGCGCAGAAGGCACCGAAGTCAGTAACCTTCTCTAGGTCGGCATACTCTATTAAAGAGCCACAGCATGGTGGCAAGTGTCATGTGAGGCACGTGCGTGCAGGCGCTGGGGGCACCTAATTGCAGTCTCTACAGGCACTGACCCCATTGAAGCCTCTACAGACATAGGTATCAACTCCCTGGATGCACAAAAGTGTGGTGGCAGAGGCATGGCTGCGAAGTGTCAGTTGAAGAGACATGGCTGTGGAGTCTGTGGATCCACGTCCCATGTGTCTCCAGGGTAATGTAAAAGCCACGGCTCGTGGCACGCCAGGCACAAGGGTGCAGGATCCGGAGGCACCGAAGTCTAGCCTCTACAGGCACGTACGATTGTCAACCCTCTGAATGCACAAAATAGTGGTGGCAGAGGCATGGATGCGAATACTTAGCTCCGGAGGCACGGGCGTGTATTCTCTGCAACCACAACGATCACGGCAAGTGTCATGTGAGGCACGTGTATTGAAACACCGGAGGAACGGTAATGAAGCCTCTTAGGCACAAGTGTCAACCCAACAGTCACGGCTTATGTGACGTGAGGCACGTAGATGCAGGCGGGTGCCAGAGGCACTGTTGGGGAGCCACTACACGCATGGGCGTGGTGTTTCTCCAGGCCTGGCTCAGTATAAACCCTCTATGGATGCAGAAAATTGTGCGCAGAAGGCGCCTAAGTAAGGCCTCTACATGTACGTGTACCAACGTTCTTGGCACTCAGTTAGAAAATCACGATTGTGAAGTTTCTTGAGAAAGTCTGGACTCAAGACGAAGAACAACCGGCATGTCATGACACACATGGTTTTATTGGCCTATGAATCATGGACTTGCTTCGATATTGCAAAGGTTCCTACCGATGAGTTCATTATCAATGGGAATATGGTACTGTACTAACAAAGAGTCAGTGTCGTGCCGGTAAAATACTCAGAATCTTTCCGCTGAAACATTCAATGTGCTTGAAGGCACGGACGTTTGCACAGTCACAACACTTTCGTTTGCATAGTCACAACACTTTCTGGTCAAGGATTGTTATGGCAAGCTTATAGACGGTACAAAATACTACAAGGGTTATCTGTTCATGTTTAGACAAAACACACGTTCAAAAGGGCGCAACAACATGTAAACCTGCAACCTTGAACAACTTACTCCATCTTTGTATTCAGCAGTCATAGTTGAATGGGTCCGTCAAATCCAGGTATTCAACATGCGTGAGTTTTAAATAAAAGAACCGGTGCATGCATGCTCCTGACAATATAAGGCGAGCATGTTCAGAAGCCTTTTTGTGCCACAGAAGATCCTTTTGATGCTTTTCATAAAATTCTTCCGTGAAGTCTTGGTCGAAACGGTAGTTAAGCCTCATGGTCTCAAGCTTGCTTGCACTCAGAACAAAGAATCTCATAAATTCAATGTTTACCAAGCAGGGTTCATAGTCATCCAGCATTACTGTCTTCAAACGAAAGTCATCTCGTTTGACAAACGGTTGGTGCTTACGACGCCATGTATTTGTTTCTCCACAACAGAGTCCTCCCTACATGTACATGAAGAATGAAAATACTTAAGCTCTAAAAACAGAGATTCTGTTGAAAGAGCATCCAGTGTAAACTATTTATTCATTTTTGTACATACGGGTGTATGTAATACTAAAACATGTCTAGCCACGGGTGTATCAATTTATAGACGAATGCAAGACAAGCTTTTGAAGACATACAGTAGTAGTAGTACAGTGTGCATGTTATGGGTTTTTAATGTGTGCGAGAATCATCACCTCGATAAACAAGTTCTCAAGGCTTCGAAAGCGTTGCATGAGGGAAACAGCCACGTCCACTTCAAAACACACCTTGACGAGCAAAGTCTTGACCGTTTGAAGCACTGTTGACAGGCTGACTGCTGGCAAACCCTGTATGGTGCATGCATAACAATTTTAAAAATTGAACAAAAGGTTCTATTACATGAAATTTGTTTACTCGGACAAATGCAGCTAAAAAGTAGGTACCTGGATAACTGTAGGGTTACGCGTGACCTTGGATTCAGAGAAAAATCATGGAATTTTCCCAGAGTCTCCAGTTTAGGTGCAGACATGATAGTTATCTGCAAGTTGCTGCTGATAATATCGTTAAGCAACCACTGAAGTGACGGGGCATCCTCTATAACAAGTTCGCCATGTCCACAGCGAATTCCAATGCTTACAAGGTTACGTGAGTTTATTCGTATGCAACGGCTTTCCATATTCCAAGTAAGCAAAAGGTACCGGAGTGCGGGGCAACTAGAGTGGATTATGCTTTCAAGCAAGATGTCTGATATACCAACATCCACAAGTGAAAGTCTCTTGAGCAGTGGTAGTTTAAAAGTCTGAACGTAACTGTCTGGTATTTGGCAAAGAGCAAAGGTGGCGGTGTGTAGGGAGGATGCAAAGCGAGAGAAGGACGCCGGTGCAAAAGGCGCGGATGATGGTTGTGTGAGTGGTCGTACGACACACTCTCTCACGAAATCTGGGAACGTGTAATAGAACTCGAGCACCTGGAGATTGTTCAGTTTGTATGATTTCAGCCAGGCGTCGACGGCGGAGGGTCTGGACTGGAGGTAGCACGCCAGTATGCAGAGACGATGAACTGCGCCCCCATGGGCGGAGAGGATGGCTTCCGGAAGGGTCGTATCGTCAGTGCCAGATTTGCGAGGGCACCGAGTTCCAAAGTGCCTTTCGCGGGCGAGCTCCCAGGTAGGAGGCGGCACGGAGATTTTCTCGATATGAACTGTTTCTAGAGGCTTAAAAAGACGAGCGGCAGGGATCTCACGGCAGTCGAGATTCAGAGGAGCGGTGGCCCATAAAGGACGCCATCGACGAGCGAGGATGCGAGTATGGATGCTATCCCTGATGGGGAGACGAGAGATGATCTCACCTAGGATGACGTCCGGGAGATCGCTGATGCGGTCGGGACGAGTTTTTTTGTAGTGCTCCTCAGATCTGGTGGGCGGACCCTCACCGGTCCCCACCGGTATCACCAAACACCCAGCAGAATGCATCGTCGGTGGCACGAGCCTTGCCCTCTTGGTACGAGAAGCATCGGACTCCATCTAGGAGCGACGGGTGCGGTGGATCTGGAAAGACGGTTTGGAGGATGGAGGTGTTGCAAAACACCATTTATCAGAAAAAAGTAGTAGTATTTTTTTAACTGATGTCGCTGCGAGAACAGTGACATCGGACAGTGGCAACAAGTCAGACTACATGCCTCCAATTGATTCATGCACATGCCTCTCCGATCAGCGTGTCACTACAAACATACTGAACACGGACGCACGATTGCAGCTCTTCTTTTTGACATGGGACGCACGACCGCAAGTCTTCTTCCTAATATGGCATCGTGCCTCCGCTTGCTCGACCAACGTGCCTATCTGAGGACACGTCTCAGCTGAAATAATGACAACTGGGAGGGACGGTCGTACCCTCTTATAGTACATGACCGTGCCTTCACTAACTTCACGGTTGTGCCTCTCTTACTGCACAAAGTCGGCTAAGTTAATCAAAGCACAGAGGCATGACCATGAATCTTCTTAACATAGGATTGAACCTGCACTAGGTTCAAGTGCCTCTCTGAGCAAACATGTTGAACCAAGAGACACACCCACAACAACAACAACAACAACCAGAACAACAACAACAACAACAGCAACAACAACCACATTTAGGATCGCATCTGCTTTCAGTACCATAGTCTGAATAAGAATTTCAACTGATAAGTTCTATTAGGTATGTACTACGAGGATTTCAACTGCACTCATAGTTTGAAATAACACACGTACGATGCTTAACTTAATACCATAGTAGTTAAAATTTATGTGGTCTAAAGACCGGTGATCACAAGTGAGAGCGAGTCCTCCCCGCGCACAGTGTGCCACTCGATACTGATGAGTACAATGCAATCAACTGTCAGCCTGGCTGCATTTGCAAAAGCAGAAATCCCGGTGATCACCATCCTTCCATCTTTGTGTATACAATAGGTGCGAGGCAAATCAATGCTGCTGAAAATTTGAACAAGCCTGATGCTGCCCTTGAGAGGGAAATATCCAAGCTTCATCCTAAGATCATTTGTAACAATAGCTGGGATTTTCTATACAATAACAAATTATTCTGGCATTAGATTACGAAGACACGCATGTTGGCTGTGGTTTAGAGAAAGAAACAACGACATACCAAACAGTCTGTGTGAACGTTGGTGAAACATAGACGGTGCACAAAGGTAATGGCAGGGATGTGTTTAGCATTTACGACTAGTTCAATCATGCAGGCCATGTCGATATAGGAAAGTTTTATGCCCCGAGTGTAGACTGTCTCGTTTATGTACCTCCTTTCTGATAAACTGAGGCCTTCGAGGGCTAAGTAAATACAACCATGTACTAGCCACCATGTGTGAAGCAGTGAATAAAGCAGTTAAAACTAAAATAAATGAATATTGGCTTTTAAAAGGGAAATTACAGTTATAAACTACATTGTGAGTACAAAGAAAGTTTTAATACATTATATCACAGAGATTAAGCACATAGATATCAATGGCACGCCACAGTAAAATTATAATAGATAAATGTTAAACCAGAACAAATATTGATAAGCGATCAGAACGTACCAACGGAAGGTTTGGGAAACGCTTTGTGACCTCCTCGAGATTCACTCAACATCAAGTCAATCAGAAAGAAGAAATCTTCTGCTTGCAAATCCAATTTTATAATATCACCATAAAATAGATCATAGTCACGCATCAACTTTCCCATCAAGGTCCATGAAACTTAGACCTGTGGTTCCAATCTATAAACTTAATCTTGTAAGACAATTCCTCAGTAGTGCCTAACACAAGGTCAAAATCTTCGTCTTTAAAACCATCCTCGAAAGCTTCATCTTTCCATAAAGAGATCAAAGAAAGGACCTGGTTCCCGTAGTAGCATGGGACATACTGCATAAAAGTAAAATTAAGACAAAGGTAAATAAATGTTTTATTCATTTTCAGAAGAAAAAAAATGCATGAAAGTGTTTTTTTCCTTAAAATTTCCTGGCTTTCAGGCACGGGCACAGCCACCATCTATGACATTTAATTAAACCTATACAAAACAATTGAACTTCTAATTACATTACATCAAGGCCTATAAAATAAAAACAAACATGCGCAATATAGTTCTCTCTGAATGAATAAGTGTGGTTGCTGACTGCGGAATAAAGATAACTTACCAGGCATTACTCATAAGAATGAGGAAAAGACACAATCAAGAAAGATTGGGCAACATCAGATTCAACACCGGGACAGTTGAGGTTCCTGCAAACATCACACGCCATCTTTGTCTGCGAGATGTAACAATATGTAAGACTCAGGTTCATTAATTATTAAAAAAAAGTTTCAACACTCCACTAATGGCACAAAGAATTAAAGGACTGTATATCACTGATACATGCTTGTTTCAACGAGTAAGATAGAGCGGAACGAATGCTGCTACGGTGATATCCCTCGATCTTAGTGTCTCTGTAAAAAATGAAAAAACACGCACAGAGCTCCTCAAATCTACAAGCTTGCAGCGAACTAACTGAAAAAAATCAACTGTTGCCCTCCAAGATTATTCCCCTATAGAACCTCTTAAAAGAGGTAAGATATTAACACAAAAACAAATATTAAAAGGGTAACATAAAACAAGAATCCATCTAGAAAACACAGCACGGAAGGCGTAAGTATTAAGCAGAAGGGAGAAAACTTGCTGTATTTCAGAGCAAGTGGGCGAATCGTAGATCCATCTATGTGGACTATAGAGTGAGGAAGACGAAGCAAGAAAGACGGAAGGAACCAGATAAGAAGGGGAGCGGAAGAGCAAGTGACTTGGGAGAGAAGATTAACAAAACGATGTATTTATGAAGTAATTATGGAGAGGGAAGTAATTTTTTGTACTCGCTCGCTGGAGCTGAAACTAGTACTCACAATAGTAAATGGCTCCTTGCCATCCCAGCGCAAAAAAGGGACGGGGGAGGTGGGTGGTGGTTGGTGGGTCTGGCGAGTAGGTGGAGTATTTGGTCGAGCCGGACCATGTCAAAGTCACCTTGCTCTCTCACTTTATCTCTCCCCCCTCTCTCTCTATATATATATCTCTCTCTCTACCTCTCTCTCTCTCTCCTCTCGAATTCGACGCCGCCTACGGCATCGCATCTGCTCACATCCTCCGGGCCATGTCGACACAAAAGTTCAGACAAGAGGGGAGGAAGGAAGGCTTGAACTTCCTTAAGCTGGATTTTGATTTCTATGTAGGTGATTTCCTGCTACATGCGGAGCGTTAAACTGGGGTTTGTTTTCCAAACAAAAGATCTGAGCTATAAACATTCATGTGTCCTTGTAGGAGAACCCTAATACCATCCAGGACCATGATTTCTATGGCAAAGAGCTCGGTCGTGCTCTCTACTGCGTTCTCCACGATACCAAGCCTCTCAGGTGTGTGTCTTTTGAAGGAAGTGACACGGGGAGGAGGTTCTACGGCTGTGCTGTGAAAGTTAGTCACTTTCGAAAATCCGAGCTATTTTCTTATTGAATCAAACTATTTGGATATAGGACTTATAGTCTTCCAAAGAAGACTTATTTCTTCTTATGTTTTCCGGTTGATTGTAGAAAACATTGTGTAGTCCTTTTACTTTACATAAAAGGATAAAGGTCACTACTTATTTTACATCACTGAAAACAAAAGAAGTGATCTAGACACTCTCATGTTTGTTTACAAATGGGACTTCTGTTTAATGGTCAGTATATTCTTCAAAAAAACTCTAAATAACTTGACTGCAGAGGTAGCTCCAGATTAATTCAAGCTGGCTTAAAAGAAACTAAGTACAGTTATGAAATAACTCCGCAGACAGGGTGGGCGAAGTACCATAATTAGTGTTGTGGGTACCTAACCATTGACGCGCCATGTTGCACAAACATGGTTCATAGTTAGTTGAATGAGGTTATGAAGCAAGTATATGTGAACTTTGTTATATTCCAGAGCTCGTGCAGCACTGTATTAATAGTCTCTATTTATTTTGTTCCTTTTTGTTCGCAGAGAGGCGTGAACTATGGAGTCATTGAATGGGTTGACCGCCCATGGCCTGTCATTATGCAGAGGTGCCTACTCAAGATCTGGGGCATGTTGCAAGTAAAGGATGAAGTGATAAGCAGGCTTAAAATGGATATTGAACAAGTGAACCTTAAGCTCGAGAACCTTGTTGCAGCTGTGGAAAGAAGTAATGTAACTACCATGGAGATTGACAAGCAAAAGAAGTAGATGGGCATCGTTGATAAAGAGGTCAAGCGCATTCAGAGGTCTCTCACAAGTCCCATTCATAATCTTAAGGACGACAAGGGTGATATTAAGCTGGACAGGGATTTTCTGAAGGAGGAGGTGCATAAGCTAAAGGAGAATAGAAGCAAGATGCAAAGCGCCATCTGTGATCTTTTGGGGCAAGGGTTTGCGAACACTGATGACCTCCTGATGATCAAGGCAATCCTCGAAGAATGATCGTTAACAGTTGCCTTCTTTCGAAATGTTGCAAGGGATACTCGTCTAGTATAAGTTTATGCTTGGACATGGTTACTTGACTAAAGGCATGTATCTCATTTTTTGCAATCTCTCAGAGGGTGTGTGACGGTCTACGCACATCAAATATTGATCTCCTGAATATTTTATATTTCAAAGAAATGTGCTGCTAGCGAGGCGCATCCAACAATATTTCATCTTGCATCGTTCAATGAGGCATGGGTTACTGTAATTTAGCAAGGCACATGTGTCACTTTGGCAGGCATGTGGAACCATGCCTCTAATAACCTGGCACGGACTTGTCAAAGGCATAGTCCTATGTGAGACAGAAGCACTGCACTAGCGCTGACACACATAAAATCTACAATCTACAGAGTCGTGCTTACTCCTGATGCAGACGCACATCTGTGCCTCTGTGACTCGATAGTTTGTACTCAGACATAAACTCGTTCACGGACATGCGTTTACATGAAAGGCACATACAGCCTGAGGTCGCTGGGAGCACGGTTTGAGATTAAGCAGAGCCACGGCCATGTGCACGTATAGTCTGCCACCAAAGGAGGTAGTGTCGTCCGGTCACTACAGACGCACTGGCTCTCATGCACTAGACGCACGTTCCTTGCAGAACAGGCAAGGCAGTGCCTCTTCTCTTCCAAATGTTTTTGTTCCTTGGTCGACTACTGCACATGAATGTTTTTGTAGCATCGCGATAGTGACATAAACTATCAAATTTTCAGAACAGCGGGTGCATACCACAAGAGCATTGTTATAACAAGCTTACAAAATGGTGCAAAAGGCGAATGGATTGTTTGGTCATGTTTAGTCATAACACGGTCTCAGATTGGCGCAACAGCATCTAACTATACTAGCTTGAGGAAGTAACTTCAGCCTTGTGTCCAGCAGGCACAAGTAAATGGATCTGACAAATCCAGGCATTCAACACGCCTGTGTTTCAAATCCAAGCACAGATGATTGCAGCATGCTGATAACTTGAGATGGGTGTGTTTGGAAGATTTATTCTCCCACAGGAACAACTTCTATTGCTGTTCGTAAAATTCCTGCGTGAAGTCTGAGGGAAAGCGAAACTTAATCCTCATGGTCTCTAGCTCCGTTGCATTCAGAATAAAGAACCTCACAAACTCAGTGTTCTTCCCGCTCTTTCCATAATCCTCCAGCGTTACTGTCTTTAAATGAATGATGTGTTCTTTGAGAAACTCGCCGTGCTTGCGACGCCAAATATTTCTTGCACCATCAGGAACGTTTCCTCCCTGAAAACGCATAAAGGTTGAAAGATACTCAAGGTCTATTGAAGGACAAAATGAACGATAAACTCCATGACCCTTGTACCAATCAGTTCGTCGAACACTTCGCTATATACGGATGTATCTATAATAATAATAAAAACTTGCCTAAGCATAGGGTGTATCCATTGCAAACAAAATGTAAGACAAGCTTTTTGAGATGCAAGGAGTGCTGCACTATGCACTGTATGAGCTTTTCATTGGGCGTGAGAATCATCACCTGGACAAAAAAGTTCTCCAGATTTGGAAGGCACTTAAGCAAGTGAACGACCATGTCGACTACATAAGACATGGCCAAAAACAAGGTTTTGATAGACTGGCGCATTGTAGATAGGCTGACCGTCGCCAAACCCTTCACATAACATAGAAAATAAAACATAAAATTATTACAACAAAAGGTTGGATGACATGAAACTACTTTCTCAAGGAAATGAAGCTGGAATTGTTGTGAAATGTCAGTACCATAAGACCTGTGGAGCCAAGCGAGATCCTGAATTTGCCCAATGCCTTCAATTTAGGTGCAGAGACGATGAATACATGCATGTTATTGCTCTGGAGATCATGGATCAACCTTTCAAGAGAGGGGGCATCCTCGATGATGAATTCTCCTTTCTCACCATGGGTGCTGATGCTTATAAGGTTAGGCGAATTTATAGTGATCCGATGCCTTTCTCCATTGCAAACAAGCAGCATGCACTCGAGTGCAGGGCAACTAGAGTTCATCATGCTTTGCAACGAGAAGTCTGATATATCAACCTCAACAAGCGAAAGTCTCTTGACCAGTGGTAGTTCAAGTACTTCTACATAATGGTCTGGTATCTGGCAACACGTGAAGCTGACAGTGCGCAGAGAACAGGAAAACCGAAAGACGGACTTCGGTAGTGAGGGCATAGATGAAGAGCATGTGTGTGATAGTTTGACAGTTTTTTTCACGAATCGTGGAAACAGGTAGTAAAAGTCAAGCACCTGCAGATTGTTCAATCTGGGGGACTCAAGCCAGGCGTGGACAGTAGAGGGTCTGCATTTGAGGTAGCACGCCGGTATATAAAGGCGGAGAACTACGCCCACATGGCTGGAGAAGATGGACTCTGGAAGGGATGAACCATCATCAGGAACTGTTTTTCCCTGATGCCAAGTTCCGATGTATTGTATGCCCAGTTCTAGAGACGCTGTTTTTAAAAGCACGAACCAGAGTCATGTCTTGTGCACACATGAAGGCGTGGACATTCCTGCCTTTCATTGTTTCAATGTTTCGGGTCACAGGCATGGGCATAAAGAGCTCAAAGGCATGGTCGGTGGTATTACATAGAGTCATGCTCGCCTGTGACTCTATCAGATGGAGACCCACGGGCGTTTAGCCCATGGAGATGAACCTTTGTCTTACGCATAGCCACGGGCGTTTACTTTGTGAGACACGGAATGGCCTATGTCAGGGACGCTGTTTTTAAATCTTATTTCCTTGTATTTAAAAGCACGGACGTGAACTTCCTACGGACACGGTTCCATATTGAGCTGCGTCACGCTTCTTTCTTGATGTTACATATATTGTTCGATAAAGGCGTGGACATCGTGGTTGTCTATGTTTCACTGTTAAGAGTCACAGGCACAGGCATAAAATGCTCAAAGGCGTGGTCGGTGGTACTACATGGAGTCATGCTCATGGATCGAGAGGGAGCACGGTCGCCTCTTCCTTCTGCTCCGGCGACAAGCACACAACGAGAAGGCAGTGTCACCGGTGGAACCACTCTGGACCTCTTAGTACTATGAGCAACGCTTTCCATCTCCACCTCCATTGCTGCCATGGCGCCGCCTACGACCATTGTTCGGTGAGGTGGATCTGGAAGAGGCACGACAAGAAGCCAATGGAGCCATACTTTAATATTAGGCAGAATCACGCACGGGCTTGAAGTCTTTGCAGCCACAGTTATGTGCGTTTGTGACTTCCTGTATTTCAGTGATAAGGGTCGTAGACCCTGGCGTCAAATCCACAAAGGCATCGTGTGGTATTATATAGAGTCATGTTCGCCTGTGTCTGTTCTTCGGATGATTCAGTCGACTCGTTTAGACAGAGAGGCACGGATGAGACGCCCATGGAGGCATACTTCAGTATTAGGCACAGCCACGTTCGAGTGTTTACTGCACAAACCGGACACGAGATAGACACTTAGGTTAGGTCTTCACCGCGCACATACAAAAAACACAAGAGCTTAACAGAGGCATCGTTTGGTATTAAAAGCACGGTCTAGCACTCTCAGAAAAAAAAACACAAGAGCTTAACAGAGGAGGAGAAGATCTCAGAAAAAAAGACAGGATGTGACACAGTGCAAGGAAATAATTCCACATGTCACCACTGGCGCGCGTTTTTTAAAAGCACGGGCTAGCACTCTCTGCAGCCACGGCTATGTATGTTTGTGACTCTCTGTGTTTCAGTCATTAGGTTCATAGGCACATGCGTCAAATCCACAAAGGCATCGTTTGGTATTATATAGAGTTATGTTCGGTTGTGTTTGTGTTCTGACTGATTCAGTCGACTCATTCAGACGGAGAGGCACGAACGAGAAGCCCATGGAGGCATACTTTAGTATTAGGCAGGGTCAAAATCATGCGTTTATTACGCATGGTCGATTGTATTACATAGAGTCATGCTGGCCTGTGAGACTCGACCAGGCGGAGATGCACAAACGTTTACTCTGTGAGGCACGGAATTGCCTATACGAGAGACACTGTTTTTAAAGCGTGTTTCCTTGTATTTAAAAGCACGGACGTGAAGACCATACAGACACGGTTCAGTACCGAGTTGCGTCATGCTTATTTCTTGATAAAGGCGTCGACGTTCGAGGCTATCTCTGCTTCAGTGTCAAGGGTCACAAGCAAGCACGGGCATACAACCCACAAAGGCATGGCGTGCTATTATATAGAGTCACACTCAAAGGTTTTCTGATTGTATTTCAAATAAGTCGGTGGACTCGGTCACAAGCAGAGGCACGGGCGTCCAGTCCACGGAGGCATGGTTTTTTCTTACCTAGAGTCACGTTAGTGCCGCCGCTATTCGAGTGTGAACGCCACGTGTCGCTGCTATGGAGACCCAAGGGTCCGACGGATGTCTCCTCCACTGATGACGGTCTGGCTCGTCGCCCGAGGCCAGGCTCCGGCTATTTAAGGCGGACCGAGGGGGTCTCGAAACCCTAGCCACACCCTCTTTCTTGGACTGTCTAGATCCACCCCACATAAAGCGGCGCTCGCAGACCACGCGATCCCAGCAATGGAGACGGAGATGAAGGTTCACTCCAGTGCCCCGAGCACCAAGAGGGCGAGGCTCGCGCCACCAACGACGCCTTCTTCTGATGGTTTGGCGGTAGCGGCTGGAAGCGGCGAGGGTCCGCCTACTGGATCCGAGAATCAAGAAGAGCAGTCTTGTCCGGACCACATCAGCGACCTCCCGGATGTCGTCCTCAGTGAGACCATCTCCTGTCTGTCCACTAAGGAAGGCATTCGTACTCAAATCATCGCACGTCGTTGGCGCCCAGTTTGGCGCGCCGCTCCTCTGAATCTGGACTGCCGTGAGATCCCTGTCCCATGCCTTTTTAACCCTCTAGATCAAGTACATTTTGAGTTGGTCACCGCGTACTCCGCCACACCGGAGGAACTCGTCCGCGTAACATACACTGGAACATTTTTTAGAGGAGAACATGTCGGTGAAGATAATTCGTATGATGATTCCTACCTTCCAGAGACCATCCTCTCCAGCCGTCAGAGCGCAGTTCACCGCCTCTACATTCCGGCTTCTTACCTCCACTGCAGGCACTCCACAGTCGATGCCTGGCTTCGATCCCCAAGACTGGACAATCTCCAGGTGCTCGAGTTTTACTACCTGTTCCCACCATGCTTGAGAGAACGGGACATAGGGCCATTCTCATGCCGTTCGCTCATGCCATCACCACCAGCATTTAACCCTCAGATTTCCTCCTCTCTCCAAACCATCGCTTTTGCTCTTTGCAAGTTACCAGACAATTATGTACGGGCGCTTAAACTACCACTGCTCAGGAGACTCTCACTAGTAGATGTTGATGTATCAGAAGTCTCATTACAAAGCATCATCAGCTCTACTTCTCCTACACTTGAGTCTCTGCTGCTTGTTTGGCATGTCAGGCACCATTGCATCAGAATAAACTCACCTACCCTTATGAGCATCGGCATTTCTGGTATCTATAGGAAAATTGTTATACAAGATGCCTCGTCACTTCAACGGTTGCTTTGTGATGGTGATTGCAAGAAGTTGCAGATAGTTATCACCTCTGCACCTAAACTACAGGTCATGGGCAAATTATCTAATATTTTCTCTGAATCCGGCATCACAAATGACCGTATAATTATTCAGGTACTGACTTTCAACAATAATTTCACCTCCATTCATTGGTACAAACAAGTTCCATGCAATTCAACCTTTACTCTACTAATATTATATTTTATTCCACTTGAAGTATTTGCCGACGGTCAGCACATCCACAGCGGTTCATTCTGTCAAGACATTGTCTATCAGCATGGATTATGACCTGCACGCAGTCTTTTCCTTGGTGCAACACTTCCGAAGCTTGGAGAACTTGTATATCGAGGTGATGCTTCTCACACAAATTGTAAACACATACCATGCATGGTGTAGAACTCCAATCAACAACAAGAACAACAACAAAAAAACGTCACTTACATTTGTATGTAATGGACAAAGCTCTATATAGTGATGGACAAGTATTAGGACAAAACTAAATAAAAGCTTTTATCACAACAAAGGTTATAGAATTATTCCTTCACTTTCTCTCCCAGCAGAATCACTCTTTATGCTGCTTAACCATTTCAAATCTTCATGTTTATTCAGCAAATATCCTCTAATGAAGAAAGTCTTGCGAATGCGAATGACTGTTCTTGCAAGCACCATCATGACGTTCGTTTGAAGTCACTGGCGCTGGAGAGCTATGTTCAATGCGAGAAAAGCATTCGATTTTCAACATTCTTTATTCTCAACGCAACACAGCTGCAGACTATGAGGATAAAGTTTCTTCATGAGGAAGACTTCATGGAAGAATTCAACAAACAGCAACAAGATGTGCTTTAGTGGGACAAAAAGGCTTCTAATCATGCTTGCCTTACGTTGTCGCCAAGTTGCAAACACGGGAACTTGGATCTAAGGCACGCATGCATTGAGCACCTGGATTTAAAGGATCCATTCACTTGTAAGTGCTGAAAATAGTCTTGGAGTGACATGTTGCTGCCACTTTCTGGTTTGGAATTTACGTAGGTGTGGTGAAACAATGCCCATACCTTTTTGCTCAATATGTAACCTTGCCAATAGTGAACACGGCATTTCGGTCTATGGCTAAATGTTCTTTTTCTCATGCCGTACATTTCATTAGTTGAACGAGCTTCAAGTCTCTTGCAGGCACGGCTATGTATGTTTGTGTCTGTCTATGTTTTAGTGATAAGGGTCACGGGCACGGGCGTCCAATCAGCAAAGGCATCGTGTGGTAGTATATAGAGTCATGTTCGCTTCTATCTGTTTCGCGAATGATTATGTCGACTTGTTTAGACGGAGAGGCACGGACGAGAAACCCATAGAGGTATTAGGCAGAGTCACGTTCATGCGTTTATTGCGCAAGCCGCACATTTCCTTAGCTAAACAGACTTCAACTCTCTGCAGACACGGCTATGTACGTTTGTGACTTTCTGTGTTTCAGTGATAAGGGTCACAGGCACGGGCGTCAAGTCCACAGAGGCATCGTGTGGTATTATATAAAGTCATGTTCGCTTGTGCTTGTGTTTGTGTTCCGAATGATTTAGTGAACCACGGTCTGTCAGCAAACACACAGACGATCATGCCTGTCACACGGGCACGACCATGGCAAGCGCACGGTTTGCCACGTACCACACAACGGCCGTGAAGTGATACGGCGTGCACTGTTCTACATGCCGCACATGATTCTTACACAGCAAACGCCGTGAACCTACTGCGAGGCACTATATCCATTTGTGAAACAGAAACGCAAACACGTTCACCTGAGTTTCAGTGTTTCAGTCATTAGGATCACAGCCATGGGCATCAAATCCACAAAGGCATCGTGTGGTACTATATAGAGTCATGTTCGCCTGTGTCTGTTTCTCGCATGATTCCGTCGACTCGTTTAGACGTAGAGGCACGGACGAGAAGCCCATGGGGGCATACTTCAGTATTAGGCAGAGTCACGTTCGAGGGTTTACTGCAGAAACATAACAAAATTGGATTCAGATGTGAACCCTCACTATTTACTTTGTGAGGCAATGAATGACCGATCCGAGAGACACTGTCCTTAAAAGCAAACCACAGTTCTGTGCCAAAGATCCACTGTCAAACGAATGGAAGTCAAGCAATGAGGGCCACACTTTTAGTAGTAGAAAAAGCACTTTATCAGCTGGTGTTGCTTCTTTGCTACACGCACAGTAGGGTGGGTGTGGAAGGCACGTTATTCAAGCACACAACACACATCACGATGTCACGACAAGGTCAAAAGCATGGTGTGAGTCTGCGGTGTCACGGCTAGAATCCTCGAGACGCATTTGGGTGTGGCCTGTTAAGTAGAAACTCGGTTGTGCGGTCATGAGAGGAACTACGTAACGCCCCGCGAAACAGGTTTGGTTGACCACTAGGGCGGCTATCTATGCTTTGAGCTCTTTTCATCTCTCCTGTGCCGCAGCAGAGACGCATGGTATTATTCTTACACCATCCAGCTTCATAACGAAACGGCTGCAAAAATTTACCTGAAAACCTATCGCCCTTATAATATTTTCTCAGCTGAGTAATAAACAAGCAAAATCTCTTCTGCTTAAATTTGCTTTGTTTCTACAACTTCACCAAATAAACTTACAAGTCGTTTTTTATAACCACAAAACAAGGAGCAGAAACAGTGCAGCGGCTCAATTGCAGCTCCATCAGTGCAAGGCTCAACTGCAGCTCCTCAGTGTGTATGGCAAGTACATACGAGAAGCACTGCTCTACATGCAACACAGGCACGGATATGCATCCATTCTGTGCATGACAGGTACATACGAGAGGCACTGTCGTACATACAACACAGGTACGGTTACACGTACAGCGAGCATTTCTCCACTGAAAAATTAAAACTACTTTATATATTTTAACCTTCGTGCCACAGAATTACATAGTAATTCGGCCCGTAGAAAGCCGCAAAACCACAAACTTCCTTCATGGTTGCACGCAACACAAAAATAGACAAGCCTACAAACGATGCAAAGACTACAACGGTTCTCTGATAAAGTTTACATAGAACCCAAGCTCCTCTTTCAGACAAGCCTGCACAGGATGCTAAGAGAACACAACAACAAATAACTCCATACACCTGGACAAGTAACACAAGGCCTGATTTCAGCATCCACACCTGAACGGAACCGTCAAATCCAGGTATTCAATACTCCTCGTTCTTAAATGCGGACGCGCATGGCTGCAACTTGATGATAATGTAAGACGTGCACGTTTAGAAGCCCTTCTATGCCACTCCAGAACCTTTTGTTGCTTTTCGTAAAATACTCCCGTGAACTCTGCGGGAGGGGAGGAAAACTTAATGGTCATGGTCTCCAGATCCTTTGCACTAAGAACAAAGAACATCGCGAAATCAGCGTAACTCCCGGAGCGAACATAATCTTCCAGTGATACTGTCTTCACACAAATGTCGTGATGTTTGAGAAACTGCCGGTACTTACGGCGCCATTTTTTTTCACCATAAGAAATCCAAAATCCCTAAAATATAAATGATAGGTTGAAAATACTTAGCGTCTATAAAAAGAGTTACAGACCATAAAAAAACCAAATGAAACAATTAGTTCTACCACCTCCGTAACAAGAAGTTAGACATTGACTTGTCTATGTATGGATGTATCCAACAATAAATCATGTGTAGATATGGGTGCATCAATTTCAGTCAAAATTAAGAAAAGCATTTTGAAAAAGAACGAGTACTACAGTATGCACATTTCTGAACATCATCACCTCGACAAACAAGTTCTCCACTTTTGGAAAGCACTGCAGCAATTCAACGACAATGTCCACCTTATAATCCATGTAGATAAGCAAGGTCTTGACAGACTGACGCATTCTTGTTAGACTGACTGCCCTCAAACCCTTGATGAAAAGTAACAGAAGGTGGATCACAAAACAAAGTAGAATAAAGGTTGGATGAAATAAAACTTGTTTCCTCACAAACAAAGTGAAGCTGGAAGTATCGTGAAAACTCAGTACATCAATACACGTGGGATGACATGGATACGGTTCAGATGTAGAGACACCGGTTAACTCCAAGTCCTGACTCTGCATGAAGAATAGAACATAGACCATCAAATTAATAGAACAAACATCGAAACAAGTGCAACTCGGTTCCAGTATGAAGGAAAGGCAGTACCTCAAGACGCGTCGAGGGGGGCACGAACACGAATTCACCCAACGCCTCCAGTTTAGGTGCGGAGACAACAGTTATCGAACAGCCTTCGACCAGACAATCAACAATCAACCGTCGAACCGAAGGGGTATCCTCAATAATGAGTTTTACGAATGGACAACGAATGCCAATGCTTACAAGGTTAGACGAGTTTATTGTGACGCGATGACCTCCTCTATTGCAAACAAACAGGAGAGACTCAAGTCCAGGGCAACTAGAGTGGATTATACTTTGCAGCGAGGCGTCTAATATATCAACTTCCACAAGTGAGAGTCTTTTCACCAGTGGTAGCTTAAGCGTCCCAACGTAATTGTCCGGTATTTGGCAAAGAGCAAAGGCAAGAGCGTGGAGAGAGGAAGAAAACCGAAACACGGACTCCGGTGCCAAGGACGTAGACGAAGTGCCTAGATCCAGTAATGTTACCTCTTGCGTCAGAAACCTTGGGCATAGGTAGTTGAACTCAAGAACCTGGATATTGTTCAGCTCCGAGGATCGGAGCCAGGCATCAACGATGGAAGGTCTGCACTGCAGGTAGCACGCTGGGATACAGAGGCGGCTAACAGAGCCAGCATGGCTAGAAAGAATAGATTCCGGAAGACTGACAGCATCAGAGACAGTATTTCGACCGGAATAGCATTTGCGAACGCACTCCTTGGTGAAGGCGGACAGATGAGATATGGTCTCGATTTGAACTTTTTCTCGATCGTTAAAAAGACGAGAGACAGAGATCTCGCGACAGTCGAGATTCAGAGGAGCGATGGACCACAAAGGACGCCAGCGACGTGCAAGGATTCGAGTATGGATGCCATCCTTGATGGGAAGACGAGAGATGATCTCACCTAGGACGTCGTCGGCGAGATCGCTGATGCGGTCCGCACGACATCCCTCTTCTTCCTACTCGGATTGAGAGGGAGCACGGTCTCCGCTTCCATCCCCTCCAACGACCAAAACACCACCAGAAGGCGGCGTCGTAGGAGGCACCACTCTCGACCTCTTGATCCTACGAGCAGCGCTTTCCATCTCCACCTCCGTTCAACAGGTGGCGCCGCCCATGACCAGTGCTCACTGAGGTGGATCTGGAGAAATGGATTACACCCTGTCCATGAAACGGCTTAAATACCCGTGACGGGGAGCGGAGGGGTCCAAATTAATTACCTCTTTTTTTCTTTTGACGGGAGGGTCGGGATTAATTACTACTCGTAACGAGTAAAAGGTAGGTGGCTGCTTTAAACATTAAATAGAGCCACAGCTTACAAGGTACGAGATGCATGGTTGAAGACGCAGACCAGCCACGGGCGTGCCTGTCCGTGTTTTAATTATTTACGGCACACATTCAATAGAAGAATTTTTTTGACGCTGCAAGCACGGTCCTACAGTCATCTTCCCTCTGCGAGTAGCAAAATTTTCCACGGGCACATTGACAAATCAAGACACTACAAGATTCAAGGCCGTGCCTCTGCTTTGCAGGTGATTCTGCTGAAACGCTCACGGACAAAACCAATGAAGCGTAGCAGAGGCACGAATTGTCATGTACCAGACACACGGTCCTACCTTCGGCATTGTAACACACTGTCCTACATGCCACACAGGCATGTAGAATAGTTCGGGTCTACGTTCGTGTCTCTTTGTGTTCCAAATGATTCCTTTGACTCTATCACCAGAGGAGACACGGTATGTCGGACCAGAGAGTCATGATTGCGTTTTACGCGGGGTCACAATTGTCACAGGCACGGGCATGAAGCTCTCAAAGGCATGGTCGATGGTATTACATAGAGTCACGCTAACCTTTGTCTTACGCACAGCCACGGGCGTTTACTCTGTGAGGCACGGAATGGCCTATATGAGAGACATTGTTTTTTAAAAGCTTATTTCTTTGTATTTAAAAGCACGGACGTACAGTCCATAGTATGTTATTCGGGTGTGGACGTACAGTCCATAGTATGTTATTCCTTTGACTCTTTCACCAGAAGAGGCACGGTATGTCAGACCAGAGAGGCATGATTAAGTTTTACTCGGGGTCACAATTGTCACAGGCACGGGCATGAAGTGCT
>NC_041385.1:755350890-755368026 GCF_002162155.2 Triticum dicoccoides
TCCACGGGTGTTTACTCTGTGAGGCACGGAATGCCCTATATGAGAGACGTTGTTTTTTAAAAGCTTATTTCCTTGTATTTAAAACCACGGACGTACAGTCTGTAGTATCTTATTCGGGTGTGGGCGTACAGTCCATAGTATGTTATTCCTTTGACTCTATCACTAGAGAAGGCACGCTATGTCAGACGAGAGAGGCATGATTGCGTTTTACGCGGGGTCACAATTGTCACAGGCACGGGCATGAAGCGCTCAAAGGCATGGTCGGTGGTATTACATAGAGTCACGCTAACCTTTGTCTTACGCACAACCACGGGCATTTACTCCGTGAGGCACAGAATGCCCTATATGAGAGACTTTTTTTAAAAGCTTATTTCCTTGTATTTAAAAGCACGGACGTACAGTCCATAGTATGTTATTCGGGTGTGAGCGCCACGTGACACCTCTCCAGAAACCCAAGGGTCCGACGGGCGTCTCCTCCGGTGATGCCGCTCTCGCTCGTAGCCCGAGGCCAGGCTACGACTATTTAAGCAGGACGGGGTCTCGAAACCCTAGCCACACCATTTTCCACCCTCTGCCCGCCGCCAGGACATCCATGTCAGGACCCCGACTCAATGCCACATCGATCTAGCATGTAACACCTCATATCACTTTGCGGCCTCACGCACGGTATTCCCACGGGTGTCGCATTACCTTTGCCCGGGACCGTTTGCGCCTTTTGGCACACGTATATGACAGTGTCGCTAGCATCCATATGATAAGGAGCCCGGGCTGACATGTCTAGTCGTAAACCCAAAGTGGCACAAACTTACAGGGACAGGCATCCATGACCCAACATCGAACGTGTCGGTCATCAGCGAGTGAATCCAGGCTGTAGCACTGGGCTAGCAGGACTCCGGTGAACCGGGCTGTAGCGGGCTAACAGGACTCCGGTATTCATCGCGTGACATTTCCCCGAAGGGACAGACACAGGAACGAAGAAGGACACATGCCGGCCAGCCTAAGTGTCCCGGAGCAGTAGCAAGCTACCATGGCTCGGTGGAAACACTAGGAGACATTTCCCGGTAAGAGAGGCTACCAAGGATAAACAACTAGGTTGTCAGATCCCACACATACCAAGCATTTCAATAACATACACACAATATGCTCGATATGTGCAAATACAACATGGCATCACAACATGACTCTACAACTCAAGTATTTTAATCAATAGGCTCCGAGGAGAGAGATATTACAAACATGGGTCTCACGACCCAACAATCAGAGCATACAAGTCAAAGCACAAGCGGAAGCTATCATGTCTGGATACAGACATCTATAAATGAAAAAGGCCGAGAAGCCTGACTATCTATCAGATCCTGCCGAGGGCACAAGATCGTAGCTGAGGTAACAAGCTAAACGTCGAAGTCCACGTGGAACTACTAGTGAGACTAAAGTCTCTCTGCAAAAACATAAAATAGGCAAACGTGAGTACAAATGTACCCAGCAAGACTTACATCAGAACTAACTACATATGCATCATTTTCAACAAAGGGATGGTGGGGTTTAACTGCAGCAAGCCAGCTTTGACTCGGTGGCTATCCTAAACTACGACTGCAAGCGACTCTTTTGAGGTGGCGCACACGAGTCCACATATTCACCATATCAATACACCACTATGGATCCGCTCCCGTCTCCCTACGAGAACGCCATCCATAGCACTCACGCTTATCTTGCGCATTTTAAAGTATCCACTTTCACTTGTCTATGAACTGATATAAGCAACCCAGAAGTCCTTTTCCGCGGACACGGCTATTCGAATAGATGATGTTAACCCTGCAGGGGTGTACTTCTTCATACATGTTTCCACCACTTAGCGTCTGCACACGACATGTGCTCAGCAGACTTCAAGCGAAAGCCGACGTGGGTGTAGACCACGACCTACCTAAACACTCAAGTCTCTAGTCCAGGTTTATCGCCTATTCGGGTTCCATCCATGAGGAGATCCGGCCGGAGTTTCGCTCACAGCCCCAAACGATGTGAACAGGGTTCCGTGACACCAAACGGGCGCCCGGTATACCCGGCCACGTGCCTACCGCATCACAGCCCACCCCTACGGTCAGCGCTGTCCACGGCCTCCAGCATACTACAAACACCAGAAACTACTTGCAACTCCTGGACAGAGGACAAGGGTGAATAAGAAGTCGAGCGGGGTCATATTTCAGGGCCCAATGCATGGTAGTAGCTGAATCATGGATCACAAACACAGAACTCAGTTCCTAAGGACGGCTTCAATGAGACAACCCACCATGTACTCCTACATGGCCTCTCACCGCTACCTTTACCAAATCATGTTCACACACTTAGCTCACACATAGTAGGACATGTTCACACGCCTCTGATTCATCCCCGATGAATCAGACCTGACTCAACTCTAAGCAGTAGCAGGCATGACAATCAAGCATGAATGAGTAGGCACAACAGGGCTCAAACAACTCCTACTCATACTAGTGGGTTTCAATCTATTTACTGTGGCAATGACAGGTCATGCAGAGGATAAAGGGGTTCAGCTACCGCAGCAAGTAACAGTTGAATCGTTGTTGTCCTAATGCAGTAAAAGAGAGCAGGAGCGAGAGAGTGGGATTGTATCGGAATGAACAAGGGGGTTTTTCTTGCCTGGCACTTCTGAAGATAACATTGAGTCTTCATCAGTGTCAACGATCACATCATCGGTATCGCGTCTATCGAGAGGGGACAAATACCGGCAACACAGAAAAACACAATCAATGCAATGCACAAAATGATGCATGCTATGACATGGCAATATGAATGTGTTTTGAGCTAATGTAACTAGCAACAAGTTAAATGGGGTTGGTTTGAATACAAGATTCAAATTCAAACTCCATATGTGATTATTTAAATGCCCTTTATTGGTTTTGTCCAAAACAGAGGACAACATTGCTCAAACATGCATGAAAATGGTACAGATGGATTCCTTGAATTTTTCTGATAATTTTTCATATATAAATTATTTAATTTGGAGTTACGGTTAATTTTCTATGATTTATAGAAGTTTTAGCTATTTTCTGAAATTATTAAATCATTTAAGATTTATTTAAATTCCAGAAAGGAATTATTGCGTCATCATGACCTCATAGTGACGTCAGCAGGTCAACGGGCGCCATCCAGGTCAAACTGACCTGTGGGCCCTGCGTGTCAGTGTCTGGACTAACTAACCTAATTAAAATTAACCCTAACTAACTTAGTTAGCCGGGCGGGGCCCGCATGTCAGTGAGTCAGTGGCTTAACTAAAATAGTTATTAAATTAACCCAAAGTTAGCAGGGGACGGGCCCACACGTCGGTGACCCAGGGGCGTCAAATCCCTGGTCAACCGGGCTAATCCACCGGCGTCTAACCACCGGCAACGACCAGACGCGGCGGTGGCTCGCCGGAATGGCTGCTCCGGCGCCCATTCGACGCGCGGAGGGGTTCTACAGGGAGCTCGAGCTCGTGCGCATCCAATGGAGCAAGCCAGAGGAGCTGGGGTGGCCTGAGTCGACGGCGGCGAGCTCCAAGGCGGCGGCCGGAGTTCGGGCACCTGCGGGTTTGGCGTTGTGGTGCTCGGGAGGGGAAGCTGGTGGGTTCTACGTGCTCCTGGTGAGGTTTGGAGCACGGTGGTGTGCCCGGCTTTGAGCCATGATGGCTCTGGCCACGACGGTGACGAGGCACGACGGCGGCAAGCTCTCGGGTCCGGCGGAAGCAATGGCTAGAGCGGCCAAACGACATGGGAAGAAGAGGGGAACGGTTCAGCGGCTCACCGCGAGTCCAACGAGCGCAAGGGCGAGGCCGGGGACGCTCTGTGGGCGGCGAATCAAGCGACGACGGCCGTCGGTGCAGAGGAGGAAGATGGCGTCGGTGACGGTGCTCCAGGGCGTCCGGCGTCTTGTGGCTCCGTGGTAGGGACGGGGACGTCACGGCGGAGCTCGGGGGCGCGTCGGAGAGGCGAGGGAGGACCTGTGGCCGCGGTGGTTCTAGTCGGCGGCGATGGCTGCGTTCGGGTTCGGGCGAGAGAGAGGGAGCAGAGGGGCAGGGCCTCGAGGAAGAGTGAGAGGGGTCCGAGGCGAGAGGATGAGGATGCGGGAGAGTGAGGGAGAGAGGCAGGGAGGTGCGTGGCGTCGCTAGGAGGGGCCGGGGAAGAGCCAGGCAGGCAGGGAGGGAGGAGGTGGCCGGCACGGGGCGGCCACGCGCCTCCGTCCTTCTGGCGAGGGAGGAAGATGACAGGGAGGAGGCGGTGGTGGGCTGGGCCGCTGCTGGGCTGCATAGTGTTGGGCTGCGGGTGGGCTGCCAGGTAAGCTGAGGTAAGTTCTCTCTCTCTGCTTTTATTTATTGTTTCCTATTTTGTTCTGTTTTGTTTTGGTTTAGTAAAAATACTAAACCATTTTATAAAATCCTGAAAATAGTTATGTGGCTAGAGTTAAAATATACCAAACCACATAAAATGTTCCAGTAATTATTGGATATATATTATTTATATATCAAATATATATCCAATGCAAATAGCTATTCATTTAATTCAAAGGCCCAAAATAATTAACTCTGAGATACCAAAAATATTGTTTTGAGTTTTACCTCTTTGCAATATTTTCAGAGACTAAGAGGAACATTTTCTTGGACTTCTTTGAGGAGATTTTAATGTTGATCATTTTTAGAAGGTTTCTGAGGCTTTGAAAATTCCTCAATTCAAATTTCATTTGAATTAAAACATGATGCTCACATGAGGTCTAGCCTAGTGCATAACAGGACCAGGGATGTGACAACTCACCCCCACTAAAGAAAAATCTCGTCCCGAGATTCGAGCGTAGGGTAAGGTGAAGGGGGAACGCAACTAGTACAATCTTCACGATCCAGGTTGCACTTCATAGGAACGTTGATTCGATCACCATCATTGTCTTGAAGTCTTGCTCTGAGAAATCCTGTCAACATGACATGGAGGGAAGAAGGAGACTCTAGAAGGGTCGATCTTCTCGAAGATCGAACAACTCAGGATTAACTCGCGGAATGAGACATAGCAACATCTCTCGAGCTGAGAGACGAAGCACACCCCTAGAGGAATGGAGTGGAACAAATGACGGAGGTTTACCAGGTGGACTACAATTCCACACTTACTAGGGTGGTAAACGGTTGTCACGTAGCGAGGAGTTGAGTTGCCATGATACCATAATGATGCACCTTAGGGAAGGTGACTCGTAGAAATATCCCCTTAAGTGGCAAAAAGAATTACCTTTGATTCAAAGATCATTGAAACTCTTTATACCAGCCTAAGGCAATCACAAGCGATCATTTGGAGGGGGTCGGTAGAATGGCATACCCGGACTTGGATGATGTGGATTACCTTGTTGAAAATAACGTAATGGATGATTTTTCTTATCACCGGAAATGAAAGAGACCCAAGGTAGAATGGCACATTGGCGGTGCAAGCTGGAAACAGAATGCAAATGCTGGGAATGATTCTGGTAACTGGGGAAGAACCCAGCAATAGAGAGTAAATTCACTGTTTGAAAGGTCATAGCATTGCCGAGGAAACTGAGAGCATTCCAGTTAGTGCCGATGATAACACGTAGCGCTTGTGCGTGCTCTCAAGAACTTGAGCATTTCCACAATCATCAAGGTTTTACCAACATCCGTGTCAAGGATCCTGGCAACACAACATACTACCATGATGAATGGTGATGGAGGATGCAGATGCAAAGGAAGATAACACCTTCTCAGATTTCACCCTTGGCGGGGCCAAGGAAATAGAATCTGGATGATCGACCGAGAGACATTTAGCACTCCGCCTCTAATGTTCTCCTTGATGTGCTAGTGTAACCCATTCATAGATATGGTTTGATATCTAGAACATCAAGTAAAAAGGTCGGACTTCGGAACACAGAAATCCATAGGGCAACTAGGGAGTAAATCCTACGAAATCCCTATGGGGAGGTGGCCAACTTCCTCAAATCAAGATACTACAACAGGAGGTCTTCCGGCTGGGTGTGTTGGCCACGACATCCACCTTATCGGTTATCGAGAGACCAATATTATAGTTCTTGGGGAAATGTTCCAACCATAATATCTGCCTGAGATTCAAATCTGGTTGGTGTCAGGATATTCCAGGCTCATCGAGTCTAGGAAGAAAAATGAAAGTTTGCAACACAAATCGACGAGATGACGTTGCGGGATTCTCGGGAGATGAACTACGATAGCAAGCTCCAAAACATGAGCTGGTTCTGCTACAAACATGTGAACACGTTGTCCCAGACAAGCATGCCCACATGGTAGTCTTATAATAAAAACACTACCGAGTTCAGGAGGGGGAACCATCAACGAGGGTATCGAAGTCCTTACATAAGTCCGGATTAGCTCTTATGAAGAAACTCCTTCTCCTTGAACAAATCAGTCAGTGGCTTGGTGTGCTAGGATACACATATGGAATGAAGGTTGCAAGCCTCCAGACCACAGAATACTTCGCACGTGTGCATGACTGACTTGCGATGATTCCAGAGGAAGCAACATTGACTTTCTCGAGTCCACGGCGGCAACTTGCATCAAATGCACATGAACTAGAGGAAGTCACTTCTTACATCCGAACATATGCTTCATGAGCTAGCATGAACAAATGCTTTCGAAAGTTTCCAACACTAGCTTAATGTTCAGCAAAATTATGGAGAAGACAAGGATGTTGTCATTGGGCACAACAACAATTCATCTGGGTTTCCTTTTAAAAGGAATTCCATAGTTAAGTGAACAAGTGATAGCATTGGTCAGACCCAAAAGATATAATGGTGTATGCTCGAGGGATCAACCACGAGTAAGACAACATTACGAATATCGTTGGTTCTGGTCTGATTGGATGATAGCCCATACTCAATCAAAGGTTTGGGTAAGACAATAGATCCAACAATTGTTCACAAGGACCAATTGATGAAGATATCATCTTTCTTCACACACACACACACACACACAAAAAGATATCCCTTAACATGAACTAAGTCGGACAAGCTTTTATCTTCCAGCTCTCCAAGTTGTTGTTTAGCTTATCCAACTAGCTCAGGGTATCCAACACGGATTCTTGGAGAAGGGGTGGTTTACAGGAATAAACCAACTTGATCACGAACTCAACATAGCGGTCAGGTGACAACCTGGTAATACTTCTGAGAAGATATTCAGAAAATCACGAACCACCGGTATGTTACGAAGCTCGAGAACAATCTTGCTTTTCAGGGCAAGGCAATATGATCAATAGAGCAAGGATTTGAAATAACCCTAACTCATCGATCGAGGAGTGCACCGAGAACAAGGACTAGGTAGCACGATCAATCTTAGAATGATGATTCACTAACCAACATGCTAAGAATGAAATTATTGTCCTTTAACTACCAAACAACGGAGTTGCTAGCAGTATTGATTTCACACACCACGATTAACTTGTCGACATTCCGGTTACGATAACACAGAACCGAGGGATGAATAATGATGGCGAGAAGTATCACTACATCAAGAATTCACAAGAGCCGGTGCAATCCTCATGAAAATCCTGACATAAAGACAGTAATACTTCAGGGTAGAACAGAATCAAAAGCTGGGCTGGCATTTTGATCTGCGGAGCACAATTGCTTTGACCCAATCCTAGATATGGAAGAGGTACTGGAGTTTGTTTCTCCTATCATTCCGCGATAGAATGGCTTGATGGACCACAAGAGTAATAGGCGTCGATAAACGAACGCACGCATACTCTTGACTATCAATTGATAGACGAAGGTCAGAAGACAACTAAAGAGGGACAACTCAAAGGAACATACGATTTTCTGAGTTGTGGATGCATGGTTTAGCATGTCGAACGAATTCCACATATTTCTTCCGGATAACCCATGCAGAAAGGTAGAACTGGCAGAGTCACAATGTAGAATCGAGAACCCATCGAGAGCACTCTGATTGTGATCTTTCGATCAGCGAGGAACATCTGCCATAAGCGGTTCATAGTATTTGGAAGAAAGGAATACCACGAACATCGAGGACTAATGCAAAGGTTACTAATAACCTAAAGGAACGGGCAAAACTATCAACATGAAGCAAGTAGGGTGAATCTCGGGTTCAAAACCCAGGGATAGAATACCTATTACTAAGTAGCATCACGGGATGCTTTCGAGAATGATGGCCAGAATCATTTTCCCATTGGAACACAAATCATGGCTAAATTACTAGATGATCCCCTAAGACACCTAGGGTCACAATAACAACTCCAACATAATGTCAAGGCAATATACCTCAACTCAACAATTAGTGTGATTGAGCTGGCATAAAGGAACATCGAAACCAGAGGGAAAGGATTTTGCAAATGCATCAGACTATTTAGAAACCTGGAATGACTCGGACAGCATAACGGCTGTAAATGCTCAGAAAAGATTTGAGACATTCACAAAAATGGTGGCATAACCACTCAGAAGCACAATATCAAGGTTTGGAGATCAACAGTTAACATACAGAAGTAGTAGGAACTGAACTCAAGCTTAAATCCAACAATCTTATAAGTCTATGGATTAGTAACACGTGATCCTGATGGAAAGAAGAGATAGCCTAGTTCTTAATCCCCGTAGAAGAGAAGATGATGACTCAGATCAGAAGGCCATGAGGTATAAGGAGTAAAAAAAGAGCCTTACGTTCCATCCCACAATCAATTCCCTTATATAACTAAAGAATTTCTAGACTCAACTTCGACCAGTTTGGCTTGGTAATCCTACAGGCAGTCAAGCTCTGATACCAACGCTGTCAGGACCCCGACTCAATGCCACATCGATCTAGCATGTAACACCTCATATCACTTTGCGGCCTCACGCACGGTATTCCCACGGGTGTCGCATTACCTTTGCCCGGGACCGTTTGCGCCTTTTGGCACACGTATATGACAGTGTCGCTAGCATCCATATGATAAGGAGCCCGGGCTGACATGGCTAGTCGTAAACCCAAAGTGGCACAGACTTACAGGGACAGGCATCCATGACCCAGCATCGAACGTGTCGGTCATCAGCGAGTGAATCCAGGCTGTAGCACTGGGCTAGCAGGACTCCGGTGAACCGGGCTGTAGCGGGCTAACAGGACTCCGGTATTCATCGCGTGACATTTCCCCGAAGGGACAGACACAGGAACGAAGAAGGACACATGCCGGCCAGCCTAAGTGTCCCGGAGCAGTAGCAAGCTACCATGGCTCGGTGGAAACACTAGGAGACATTTCCCGGTAAGAGAGGCTACCAAGGATAAACAACTAGGTTGTCAGATCCCACACATACCAAGCAATTCAATAACATACACACAATATGCTCGATATGTGCAAATACAACATGGCATCACAACATGACTCTACAACTCAAGTATTTTAATCAATAGGCTCCGAGGAGCGAGATATTACAAACATGGGTCTCACGACCCAACAATCAGAGCATACAAGTCAAAGCACAAGCGGAAGCTATCATGTCTGGGTACAGACATCTATAAATGAAAAAGGCCGAGAAGCCTGACTATCTATCAGATCCTGCCGAGGGCACAAGATCGTAGCTGAGGTAACAAGCTAAACGTCGAAGTCCACGTGGAACTACTAGTGAGACTGAAGTCTCTCTGCAAAAACATAAAATAGGCAAACGTGAGTACAAATGTACCCAGCAAGACTTACATCAGAACTAACTACATATGCATCATTTTCAACAAAGGGATGGTGGGGTTTAACTGCAGCAAGCCAGCTTTGACTCGGTGGCTATCCTAAACTATGACTGCAAGCGACTCTTTTGAGGTGGCGCACACGAGTCCACATATTCACCATATCAATACACCACTATGGATCCGCTCCCGTCTCCCTACGAGAACGCCATCCATAGCACTCACGCTTATCTTACGTATTTTAGAGTATCCACTTTCACTTGTCTATGAACTGATATAAGCAACCCAGAAGTCCTTTTCCGCGGACACGGCTGTTCGAATAGATGATGTTAACCCTGCAGGGGTGTACTTCTTCATACATGTTTCCACCACTTAGCGTCTGCACACGACATGTGCTCGGCAGACTTCAAGCGAAAGCCGACGTGGGTGTAGACCACGACCTACCTAAACACTCAAGTCTCTAGTCCAGGTTTATCGCCTATTCGGGTTCCATCCATGAGGAGATCCGGCCGGAGTTTCGCTCACAGCCCCAAACGATGTGAACAGGGTTCCGTGACACCAAACGGGCGCCCGGTATACCCGGCCACGTGCCTACCGCATCACAGCCCACCCCTACGGTCAGCGCTGTCCACGGCCTCCAGCATACTACAAACACCAGAAACTACTTGCAACTCCTGGACAGAGGACAAGGGTGAATAAGAAGTCGAGCGGGGTCATATTTCAGGGCCCAATGCATGGTAGTAGCTGAATCATGGATCACAAACACAGAACTCAGTTCCTAAGGACGGCTTCAATGAGACAACCCACCATGTACTCCTACATGGCCTCTCACCGCTACCTTTACCAAATCATGTTCACACACTTAGCTCACACACAGTAGGACATGTTCACACGCCTCTGATTCATCCCCGATGAATCAGACCTGACTCAACTCTAAGCAGTAGCAGGCATGACAATCAAGCATGAATGAGTAGGCACAACAGGGCTCAAACAACTCCTACTCATACTAGTGGGTTTCAATCTATTTACTGTGGCAATGACAGGTCATGCAGAGGATAAAGGGGTTCAGCTACCGCAGCAAGTAACAGTTGAATCGTTGTTGTCCTAATGCAGTAAAAGAGAGCAGGAGCGAGAGAGTGGGATTGTATCAGAATGAACAAGGGGGTTTTGCTTGCCTGGCACTTCTGAAGATAACATTGAGTCTTCATCAGTGTCAACGATCACATCATCGGTATCGCGTCTATCGAGAGGGGACAAATACCGGCAACACAGAAAAACACAATCAATGCAATGCACAAAATGATGCATGCTATGACATGGCAATATGAATGTGTTTTGAGCTAATGTAACTAGCAACAAGTTAAATGGGGTTGGTTTGAATACAAGATTCAAATTCAAACTCCATATGTGATTATTTAAATGCCCTTTATTGGTTTTGTCCAAAACAGAGGACAACATTGCTCAAACATGCATGAAAATGGTACAGATGGATTCCTTGAATTTTTCTGATAATTTTTCATATATAAATTATTTAATTTGGAGTTACGGTTAATTTTCTATGATTTATAGAAGTTTTAGCTATTTTCTGAAATTATTAAATCATTTAAGATTTATTTAAATTCCAGAAAGGAATTATTGCGTCATCATGACCCCATAGTGACGTCAGCAGGTCAACGGGCGCCGTCCAGGTCAAACTGACCTGTGGGCCCTGCGTGTCAGTGTCTGGACTAACTAACCTAATTAAAATTAACCCTAACTAACTTAGTTAGCCGGGCGGGGCCCGCATGTCAGTGAGTCAGTGGCTTAACTAAAATAGTTATTAAATTAACCCAAAGTTAGCAGGGGACGGGCCCACACGTCGGTGACCCAGGGGGGTCAAATCCCTGGTCAACCGGGCTAATCCACCGGCGTCTAACCGCCGGCAACGACCAGACGCGGCGGTGGCTCGCCGGAATGGCTGCTCCGGCGCCCATTCGACGCGCGGAGGGGTTCTACAGGGAGCTCGAGCTCGTGCGCATCCAATGGAGCAAGCCAGAGGAGCTGGGGTGGCCTGAGTCGACGGCGGCGAGCTCCAAGGCGGCGGCCGGAGTTCGGGCACCTGCGGGTTTGGCGTTGTGGTGCTTGGGAGGGGAAGCTGGTGGGTTCTACGTGCTCCTGGTGAGGTTTGGAGCACGGTGGTGTGCCCGGCTTTGAACCACGATGGCTCTGGCCACGACGGTGACGAGGCACGACGGCGGCGAGCTCTCGGGTCCGGCGGAAGCAATGGCTAGAGCGGCCAAACGACATGGGAAGAAGAGGGGAACGGTTCAGCGGCTCACCGCGAGTCCAACGAGCGCAAGGGCGAGGCCGGGGACGCTCTGTGGGCGGCGAATCAAGCGACGACGGCCGTCGGTGCAGAGGAGGAAGATGGCGTCGGTGACGGTGCTCCAGGGCGTCCGGCGTCTTGTGGCTCCGTGGTAGGGACGGGGACGTCACGGCGGAGCTCGGGGGCGCGTCGGAGAGGCGAGGGAGGACCTGTGGCCGCGGTGGTTCTAGTCGGCGGCGATGGCTGCGTTCGGGTTCGGGCGAGAGAGAGGGAGCAGAGGGGCGGGGCCTCGAGGAAGAGTGAGAGGGGTCCGAGGCGAGAGGATGAGGACGCGGGAGAGTGAGGGAGAGAGGCAGGGAGGTGCGTGGCGTCGCTAGGAGGGGCCGGGGAAGAGCCAGGCAGGCAGGGAGGGAGGAGGTGGCCGGCGCGGGGCGGCCACGCGCCTCTGTCCTTCTGGCGAGGGAGGAAGACGACAGGGAGGAGGCGGTGGTGGGCTGGGCCGCTGCTGGGCTGCAGAGTGTTGGGCTGCGGGTGGGCTGCCAGGTAAGCTGAGGTAAGTTCTCTCTCTCTGCTTTTATTTATTGTTTCCTATTTTGTTCTGTTTTGTTTTGGTTTAGTAAAAATACTAAACCATTTTATAAAATCCTGAAAATAGTTATGTGGCTAGAGTTAAAATATACCAAACCACATAAAATGTTCCAGTAATTATTGGATATATATTATTTATATATCAAATATATATCCAATGCAAATAGCTATTCATTTAATTCAAAGGCCCAAAATAATTAACTCTGAGATACCAAAAATATTGTTTTGAGTTTTACCTCTTTGCAATATTTTCAGAGACAAAGAGGAACATTTTCTTGGACTTCTTTGAGGAGATTTTAATGTTGATCATTTTTAGAAGGTTTCTGAGGCTTTGAAAATTCCTCAATTCAAATTTCATTTGAATTAAAACATGATGCTCACATGAGGTCTAGCCTAGTGCATAACAGGACCAGGGATGTGACAATCCATTCCTCTTGCTGCTCTCCATCCTGACCCTCTCTGCAATGGCTGCGCAGGAGGACACTACTGCAGAACTCCGTCTCCAGACACTAGAGGGTATCAAGCCTGGCGAGGGTTCCTCATCTGTAAGTTCACTCTGCTTCCGCTTCGTTCCTTTTTTCTTTCCTTCGGCTACTTGATTTAGTTGTGAAACGTGAATAAGCCAGACGGAATCTCGAAACCCTAGCCACATCCCCTTCATCCTTTTATCCGCCTCCAGGACATCCGCTCCTCACTACAGGAATCTGCTACTTTGCCATCTGCCACGGCGGACGGCAAAGGCATCGATGGCGGACGGCAAAGACCTTTGCCGTCAGCCGCGGACGGCAAAAGGTGACGGCAAAGTAGGGGACGGCAAAGAGCTGCATTGCCGTCTGCTTCGGGCAGCTGACGGCAAAGGGGCCTTTGCCATCAGCAGCTGACGGCAAAGAAGACGGACGACAATAAATGCGCTGTTACTCCGTTAGGTGGTTAACGGCAGGCCTTTGCCGTCCGCTGCGGAGGGCAAAGCCTTTGCCGTCTGCTGCTGATGGCAAACTGCCAAATTGGTCAGCCTCCCAGGAAGCACAGTTGCCTGCCACGTGGCCTCTTTGCCGTCCGTTGCTGATGGCAAAGAGCCCTTTGCCGTCGGTGGCAGACGGCAAAGAGCCTGCATATTGTCTCTTTTTTCTGTTTTTTTAATCCAATAATTTTCACAACAAATATATATGACATATATAGATATATTTCCATATCACATATCCAGCACATAAGTTTCATATCACATATCACATCAGTTTCATCCATACACATTGTTCATACATAAGCAAGTTCCATCCATACACATTGTTCATACATAAGCAAGTTCCATCCATATACATATTACAATGCAAAGTTTCGTCAAGATAGCAAGTTCTATCATAGCAAGCTAGATACAATGCAAAGTTTCATCAAAGGAAAAGCAAGCACTCCATCATAGCAAGCTAGCTTCCATGAAGTGAATGAAATCTGCAAAATGGTAAATAAGAAAGTTAGAAATAGGTGACTAGAACAAGAAGAAGACTAGAACAAGAAGTATATGTCATTTATGAGCTAACTTAGGTGAAATGGATCATATATGAGCTAACAAAAGTTGAAATGGGTTGTTTATGAGCTAACTTAGTTGAAATGGATCATTTATGAGCTAACTTAGTTGAAATGGGTCGTTTATGAGCTAACTTAGGTGAAATGGATCGTTTATGAGCTAACTTAGGTGAAATGGATCGTTTTTTAGCTAACTTAGGTGAAATGCATCATTTATGAGTTTTTATGAGCTAACTTAGTTGAAATGGGTCGTTTATGACCTAACTTAGGTGAAATGGATCATTTAAGAGCTAATTTAGGTGAAATGGGTCATTTTTAGCTAACTTAGGTGAAATTGATCGTTTAGGAGCAAATCTAGGTGAAATGGGTCATTTTAGAGGTAACCTACATGAAATGGGTCATTTTGGAGCTAACCTAGGTGAAATGAGTCATTTTGGAGCTAATCTAGGTGAAATGGGTCATTTTAAAGCTAACGTAGGTAAAATGGATCATTTACGAGCTAATCTACTAAAATGGGTCATTTTAGAGCTAACTTGGATAAATTGGATCACTTGTAAGCTAACTAAGGTAAAACGAGTCATATTAGAGCTAACTTAGGTAAAATGGATCGTTTATGAGCTAACTAAGTTAATTATGAAATTTTTGACATAAGTAAGCTTATTAAGTCATTTTGAAGGAAAAGAAGCTAACTCTAGGTCATTATGGTAAGCATATTGGAGGAAATAAAGCTAAGTCTAAGTCTAGAGAAACTTACCGTGATCAGGGAGGTGTAGGAGCGGGCTGGCTCGTGCCGGTAGCTCGAGAAGGATCGTGCGATGCGTTTCTGGAGTTAAGCTGCACCAAAGATCATTTCCAATGTCTTGTTAGCATTATGACACTCAAATGTTAAGACTAGCAAGTAATGTCCATTCAAATTAAACTCACCGTGCTCCCAGGAGCAATCACTGGCATCGGCGGAGCGGTCTGACCGGACTTCTCGCACACAGACTGCACATTTGGTTTTCACAACAGAGTCATACTAGTTAGTAATGAGACTCAAATGTTAAGACTAGCAAGTAATATGCAGAAGAAACTTACCACAAGGAGCTCATACATGGCCCTTGACTGCATGTCATTCCGTGCCCTCTCCTCCTCCAACATCTTTGTCGTCCTCTCCTCCAACTCCCGCTGCCTCTCCGCCGCCTCCGCCAGAAGTTTCTCCGTTCTATCTCTCTCACTCTGTATAGCAGCCTGCAACACCACTCACATGACCATTTGTAATCCTTGATGGAAGCACACACAATGTAATGGAGAAAGATAGCTGAGTACGTATAACTAACCTTGATGGCGAGTTGGACTGGCCGTTCACGAGGCCTTATCTCAGGAGCGGAGCTCGACTGGCGCGCCTTGATCTCCGGGAGAGTGCTAGGACAACGGATAAGTCCATCTCCCATGGCTATGGAGCCATGGGACCTCCCGCCACCAGATATCATCAGCAACTCTGTATCAATGGGACCCTGGCTCGGGTTAAAGTCCTCCCCTTTCCTCGCCTTCCCCTAATCTCTATATTGCACGAGCTTGTCGTGGGCGGAGATATTGGTGAAGTTCTTTGGATCATCGAGGTCAGACGCAGAGAATGCCTTGACTTTCTTGTAAGAGCCAGTGTGGGCCATGGCATACAGGTCGTACACTTCTGGCACCTTATCCGCCTTATTGTAGCGTGCCTGAAAGAGAGAAACAAAGTAAATTAGTAATTGAAGGGCTAAAGCTAGCATGATGAATGAATTGCATGAATCATGAAGCAAACCACATACCCAGTTCCGCCCGTACTGAAATAAGTTGGAGCTGCCTTGGTGGTGTGGCACACCTTCCATTTGGGCACGTTTGTCCTTGGCCTCGTTGTGGGTGGCCCGCCATTCTTTTGAGCACCACCCATCGACCAACACCTCCCAACAATCCATCCGATCCGCACACCATCTCTGAGGGGCCTAAGTTAGCAAATAGAAACTTCAGCGCTACGGCTATGAATTGCTAAATGAAGGAATTAAGTACAAGGCCTTAAGAATTACCTTCATGTACTGCTCCTTACTCAAGAACTTATCGCGGAAATCCCGCTTGGACTTCTTGATACCGCGGTCGGCGTAGTAGTCTCGAACATACTGCACCCGAGCCTCATGCCGTAAGTTCTGAAGTAGGCGCTTGCACTCCTTCTAGATAACATCTGCCGCCTCCTCGTATCCCTCCTCACACCAGTAGAATGTCTGCAATCAAATGAGACAATATTGATTAGTACAATTAATAACTAGCTAGTTGAAGATTTTTAATTGTGTAAAGGAGAAATTACCCAGAACTTTCTGATCACCATGTCTGCCCTCGTCTTGCACAAGACACCGTCGATAATCTCACCCGGCGGGGCCGGGGCAGCCAAGTAGTGCTCCCAACTCAATCCAACCTCTGGAAGCCGACCCTCACCAGGCAACGTGACAAACCCCAGAAAGTTTTGCCGAATCAGAACTCCAAGGACAGAGTTGGGCCGGCGGACACTTTCATGGTGGTCCCAACCCCTGCAGCATGACAAGGCACCGCGGTCGACGAAGAAGGGCCCGGCGGTGTCGCCATACTGTCCAGCAACGCTCGGCGGAGAGGTGCATGTGGAATGGAAGACCTCACACTACGCGCCGACGAAGAAGGGGCCTCGGCGCGCTCCCGACCAACGCCCACCATCTTTCAACACCTGCCATGACAAAGAATAAACGAAATTAGTACAACATGAAAAAAAGTACCAGCATGAATAATAATATGTATATCACTTAAGTGTATCATCATCAAGTACAACATAAACAACTGCACATTTAAAACTACCCGATCAACACAATTATATATGATGTTTTTCATAACAAAATCGAAAAATATATGACCTAAGTAATAATTCACAAATATATGACCCCGTCGGCCTTTGGAAGGCCAAAGAACACCTTTTCGGGAGGTGTCGAGGGTCGGGGTGTCGTGTCGGTGTCGGGGTGCCGTGTCGGGGTCGGGGTCGGGGTCTTGGGGTCGGGGTGTCGGGTTGGGGTGC
>NC_041385.1:755369324-755421873 GCF_002162155.2 Triticum dicoccoides
GGGGCCGATGGGGCGACGGGGCGGGGGGCCGGTGGGGCGGCGGGGCGGTGGGGCGACCGGGCGGCGGCGAGTGCTGGGGGCGGCGGCGCGCGTGTGGGAGCAGGAGAGAAATAGAGAGAGAGGGCGGGGTGGGGCGCGCCGTTATTTTTGTTGAATGTTTGCCGTCCGCCCTCTTTACCGTCCGCTTTTTTGCTCTTTGTCGTCTGCTAGCAGACGGCAAAGAGGGGGACGTTAAGTATTTTTTAAACAGCTCCTCAGTGGGCCCCCCTTCCTCTTTGATGTCTGCTAGCGGACGGCAAAGATTATTTGCCGTCAGCTAGCGGACGGCAAAGAACAGGCTGATGGCAAAGGCTTTCTTTGCCATCAGCCAGTTCTTTGCCGTCTGCTTTCGGGTAGCTGATGGCAAAGAGCTTCTTTGCCGTCCGCTAGCTGACGGCAAAGAGCTGGCAGATGGCAAAGTAGCTGATTCCAGTAGTGCCTCTTGTTGTTCTCTTCCCTGACACTCTCCGCCATGGTTGTGCAGAAGGAGATTACTCCAGAGAGCCGTGACCAGACACAGGAGGAGATCTTGGCTGGCGAGACTTCCTCATCTGTAAGTTCACTCTGCTTCCGTTTCATTCGTTCTTTCTTTCATTCGGCTACCCGGCTTAGTTGTGAAACGTGAATCATTGTGTTGAACTTCATCCTAACTTGATGATAGTGCATCCTGCCATCAATCTGACACCTTCTATTTTGTGCAGGTGAAGAACAAGTGGAAGGCTACGGAAGCTCACCTCTTAAAGATCCTGGAGCTATGCACGAGGTTGTACCATCTTGGGGATAAGAAGACAAAGGCGAAGCTCAAACCTGACCACGACAAGTTGAAGCTGGACATATACGTTATGATAAAAGAGATCAAGGAACTTCGCGACCAGCGACCCTGATAGCTGTATCTGAAGCAATTAAGCAGTGGACTAAAAGTTTCTTATTTTATCTTGCGTTACCTCGTAGTCAGTTAACAAACGTGTTTTGGTTTCCTGGGTCACGTTCCTTCCATGTTTATGGGTACAGATGTGAACATTAACGTAATCGCCGATTCGAGCGTTGTTTTTAAAAGCATGTGCGTCAAGTCTATGCAGCCATGGTTCTTTGTACCAACTAGAGTCATGTCTTGTGCACACGTGAAGGCGTGGACATTCCTGCCTTTATTTGTTTCAGTGTTTTGGGTCACATGCACGGGCATGAAGCGCTCAAAGGCATAGTCGGTGGTATTACATAGAGTCACGCTAGCCTGTGACTCTATCAGACGGAGATGCACAGGCGTTTAGCCCACGGAGATGAACCGTTGTCTTACGCATAGCCATGGGCATTTACTCTGTGAGGCACGGAATGACCTTTGTGAGGGACGCTGTTTTTAAAATCTTATATCCTTGTTTAAAAGCACGGACGTGAACTCCCTACGCACACGTTTCCGTATTGAGTTGTCACACTTCTTTCTTTATGTGTAACGTATATGATGCGATATAAAAGACGTGGACGTTCGTGCCTATCTGTATTTCATTGTTTCACAATGAAGCACGGGCACGCTTTTAAAACAAAGCACAAGCACGTCTTGATTTGCAGAAAACAACACTATTGTGGTTCTATAGGACGCTATGTTCTAGGCTGTGCAGCATGTTTCCACCCAAACGTTCACCACACGGTCACGAACATACACAGAGGAAGTGCCGTGCAGTGGTAACAGATGCACCCTTACAGGTACAAGAGGCACGAGGAGGCACATTGATTAAGATCATCAAAAATGAATCACATTATACATGCGCATGCATATAGAGAGATGCACAAAAAGTGGACTACAAGAGGCACGAGGAGGCATATTGATTAACATCATCAGAAATGAATCACATTATACATGCGCATGCATATAGAGAGATGCACAAAAAGTGGACTACAAGAGGCACGAGGAGGCATATTGATTAACATCATCAGAAATGAATCACATTATACAAGCCTGTCTTTCTGGATCTGTTCGACGCCGGAAGCATGGTTCTACGACTATCTTGCCTCTGCAAGCAGCAAAAATTTCCAGGGGCACGTTGATAATTAAGTCACTAGAGGATTCAAGGTCGTGCCTCTGCTTTGCAGATGATTCTGCTTAAATGCGGACAAAACCAAGTAAGTGAAGTCATGGCAGAAGCACTGTTCTACATGCCACACAGGCACGGCCGTGATTCCACAGTCATACAGTCGGAGGGGCACACCCGTTCCTGGTCTGCGTGTTCAATAGTGCATATTGTATAATCAAAGCTGTGACTGTTCAACAGTCCATCTGTACAACCATGATTTCACCTTGTCGTGGCATCGTAACGTTCGTTCTCTGCCTGAAAAGCGTGCCTTCCACAGCCATCCTACTGTGCGCTTGACAAAGGAGCAACGCCAGCCGATAGAGTGCTTCTTCTATTACTAAAAGTGTGGCCCTCTTTGCTTCACTTCGGTGCGTTTGACAGTTGCTCCTTGGTACAGAACCGTGGTTGTACAGAGTTCTTGCCCATGATTTTAAGGACAGTGTCTCTCGGATCGTCCATTCATTGTCTCAGAACGTAAACTATGAGGGTTCACATCTAAATGCAATTCCGTTGTGTTTCTGTAGTAAACGCACGGACGTGACTCTATGTAATACCACACCATGCCTCCGCGTGTTTACGTCCCGTGTCTCTCCGTTTGAACGAGTCAACGGGATCGTTCGGAAGACAGACACTAGTTTGCATGTGTAACGCCCCGGATTCGATGCGCCAGGTGTCTGCCAGTTATTCACCTTCATTGCCATGTCGTTTGCTTGCGAATTGCATTTTGTCATGTGCATCTCTTTTTGCATACGTGTTCATCTCATGCATCCGATCATTTTCCCCGTTGTCCGTTTTGCAATCCGGCACTCCTATGTCATCCGACGTCCCCTTCTTGTCTCTTTTCGTGAGCGGGTGTTAAACGTTCTCGGAATGGACCGAGGTTTGCCAAGCGACCTTGGTACTCCACCGGTAGACTGCCTGACAAGTTTCGTGCCATTTGGGGTCCGTTTGATACTCCAACGGTCAACCGGGTAGCCGCAAAGGCCTCTTTTGTGTGCAGCCCAACACCCCTTCATAACAGACCTTGAGCCCATCGAAACCCCCTCCATGCTCTCGGTCGTTCGATGACGATCGTGTGGGCTCATGATAAGCCCATGATAAGCTCTCACGGTCAACGAAGGATATTCCTTCTCCCAGGAAGACCCAATCAGTCTCGGAATCCCGGTTTACAAGACATTTCGACAATGGTAAAACAAGACCAGCAAAGTCGCCCGATGTGCCGACAATCCCGATAGGAGCTGCACATATCTCGTTCTCAGGGCAACACCGGATAGGTCAGCCTACGAGTAAAACCAGCCCTCGAGTTGCCCCGAGGTGGCCCCGCAGTCTGCCCGGTTTGGACCAACACTTAGAGAAGCACTGGCCCGGGGGGCTAAAATAAAGATGACCCTCGGGTTGGCCAACCCAAGGGAAAGGTATAGGTGGTGTTGAGGCAAATGGTAAAACCAAGGTTGGGCCTTGCTGGAGGAGTTTTATTCAAAGTGAACTGTCAAGGGGGTCCCATAAATCACCCAACCGCGTAAGGAACGCAAAATCCGGGAACATAACACCGGTATGACGAAAACTAGGGCGGCAAGAGTGGAACAAAACACCAGGCATAAGGCCGAGCCTTCCACCCTTTACCAAGTATATAGATGCATTAATTAAATAAGAGATATTGTGATATCCCAACATAATCCTATCCATCATGGAGCAATCTTCAACTTCACCTGCAACTAACAACACTATAAAAGGGGCTGAGCAAAGCGGTAACATAGCCAAGCAACGGTTTGCTAGGAAGGGTGAAAAGGTTAGAGGCTGACATGGCAATTTGGGAGGCTTGAAGAACAAGTGATAGGTAGCGCAGCATAGCGATAGAACGAAGCAACTAACATAGCAATGATAGTAGTGAGATCCAAGCTGACAGTCATCTTGCCTGAAATCCCGCTAGGAAGAAGAACGAGTCCATGAAGAAGACGAACGGATGAAGCCGAACCAAGCGTATACGAAGGAATCCTCACGATCGCAACGAAACGGGAACTATCGAGAAGAAGCACACAACATGGTAAACACACCACACATGAACAAGGCATGATGCTCAACCAAGTATGATGCATGACCCGGCTACATGAAGCTACTCATGGCAAGAGATGATGCATACAAGAGCAACACATCAAAGCAAGTTTAAATGAGGCCGGAAAGAACATATAACAATTCCGGTAAGTCCTCATATGCAAATTTCGAAATTGGTCCATAACTGAATAAAACTTATGTTCAAATTGTTAAACGGGAAGTTAAGACGCACCAAGACGATCTACACGAAATTCTAGTCAAGTTACATATAAAGTTCATTTAGTTCAGAGCTACGACCTAGAAGATATGAGCAAAACAAGTTAAACATGGCATTGATGCTAAATGCATCCAAACATCAAGCAAACACCTCAAAACAAGGATGAAACATGATAATATGAAACTTCATGCAAAATCAAGCAAGTTTCATATAGAGCACACTCAAAACGGAGCAACGGTTCAACACACACATGAAACAAGTTTAAAGGACAAGCTGTCCAAAACAGCAACTAGGCATTTAGCAAGCATCAAAATAATATGCTACAGCAACTCAACATAAGAACAAAAGGCATGGTCATGAAGCACAGGTAAAGCACGACAAAACATGAACACTGAGCTATCTCCAGAAAACACTATAACATGCTCAAAAGGACATGGCAAGGTTCCAAATAATAACAGTTTACAGACTTGGCAGAAATAACATCAGGTTGCAATGTTTAGAGCTATCAAACAACATGCTATAGGAAATTATCATGGAAAACAAAGGCATGGCATGATGGTACTAAAGACAAAGAACGATACACCCTTACTAAACTTATTCCAAAGATCAACAAAAAAGATGGTAGCATCCATACAAACATGGCAAATGATATGACAGATTCAGACATGGCAGGAACAACAATAAGTAGGCATGTTGGTGAGCTTGTACCACTAACCACAGAGCAATACATTGCATGACAAGGTAACCAATAGTAATAAGACACATTTTTGAAGCTAATCATGGCAATAACAAGTTCATAGGGTGCATGGATCACTAGCAAAGCTCATGGCAAAACTGAATTTAATGTCAACAAGCTGACAACAACATTATTTAGCAAATTGGGAGCATGCTTACAACAAGCTCCTTAGTGAACATGACATGTATAACAAAACATCCTTAGTGAACATCTCCGGATTATGCATAGAATGACTTGTAGAAGCATGTTTACATAGCATCATGATATAGCAGATTCAGCCTAGCAAAACAGCAACGGCAAGTACCCTACTTCACGAGCTTGATGCACTCACTAAAAGACTCACAAAAATACATGGATGGCACCACAGTAGAGATGGATGATGTAGTACAAAACACATGTAGAGCTCAAGCTCATAGGATGCACACACAAAAAGCAATGAAAAAGACAAATCATCAAGTTCTGTTAACAGACAGCAGTTAACATCATATAGCACTCTTCTAATGATGATTATGGCATCAATATGAACTCAAACAAGCATGGCACAATAGAATGAAATGTAGAGCATCTCACAATGAACATTTTGATATATTATATGCACGAAGCGGAGCAGCATACGAGGAGATATGATGTGATGAACAGGGCAACATATTGTGAAAGAAAAAGGACTTGGAGGATTTCGGGGGTCAACCTCGTCAGACCTAGGGTTTGCTCGAAGATCGAGGCAGCCGGAGCTCGTCGCCGGAGACGGGGCGCGTGGTGGCCGGAGAAGGCCGGAGAAGGGCGCCGGTGGGTCGGGGTCGCCGGATCAGGCCGGCCCCTCGCCGGATCCGGCCGGCCCCTCACCGGATCTGGCACCGGCAGAGGCGCGACGACCGGCGAAGGCGTGGCGACCGGCAGAGCTGGCGGCGGCGAGCGGAGGTCGGCGGTCGGGCGGCGGCGGGGCCACGCCGGCAGCGGAGAGGCGGGCGGCCGGTGGCGAGGCAGAGGAGCGGGACGGGCAAGGCGGCGGAGGAGCAGGGCGCGGGCGGAGGACGGCGTGGCGGCCGGGGCGCGGGTGAAGGCGGCGGCTGATCTGGGCCCGGAGGGCCTCCCGTGGGCTCGCGGGCCGGCGGCGGCGGGACGCGGTGGCGTGCCACGTGGAGCGCCCTCACTGGCGCCGGGCGGACACGTCCGGCGGCGCGGGGGGAGGTTTGCTAGGGTTAGGGGTGGAATCATCCGCGAATTTCGGGGGAGGGATTGTTTAAATAGGTAGAGGGAGTTAGGAGAGTCCAAATGAGGTGCGGTTTTCGCCCACACGATCGTGATCGAACGACCGAGAGCATGGAGAGGGTTTCGATGGGCTCAAGGGCTGTTATGAAGGGGTGTTGGGCTGCACACAAAAGAGGCCTTTGCGGCTACCCGGTTGACCGTTGGAGTATCAAACGGACTCCAAATGGCACGAAACTTGACAGGCGGTCTACCGGTGGAGTACCAAGGCCGCTTGGCAAACCTCGGTCCATTCCGAGAACATTTAACACCCGCTCACGAAAAGAGACAAGAAGGGGACGTTGGATGACATAGGAGTGCCGGATTGCAAAACGGACAACGGGGAAAATGCTCGGATGCATGAGACGAACACGTATGCAAAAAGAGATGCACATGACAAAATGCAACATGCAAGCAAACGACATGGCAATGAAGGCGAATAAGTGGCGGACACCTGGCGCATCGAATCCGGGGCGTCACACATGTAAACTAGTGTCTGTCTTCCGAACGATCCCGTCGACTCCTTCAAACAGAGAGACACGGGACGTAAACACGCGGAGGCATGGTGTGGTATTACATAGAGTCACGTCCGTGCGTTTACTGTAGAAACACAACGGAATTGGATTCAGATGTGAACCCTCACAGTTTACTTTCTGAGACAATGAATGGACGATCCGAGAGACACTGTCCTTAAAATCACGGGCAAGAACTCTGTACAACCACGGATCTGTACCAAGGAGCAACTGTCAAATGCACGGAAGTGAAGCAAAGAGGGCCACACTTTTAGTAATAGAAGAAGCACTCTATCGGCTGGTGTTGCTCCTTTGTCAAGCGCACAGTAGGATGGCTGTGGAAGGCACGCTTTTCAGGCAGAGAACGAACGTTACGATGCCACGACAAGGTGAAATCATGGTTGTACAGATGCACTGTTGAACAGTCACGGCTTTGATTATACAATATGCACTATTGAACACGCAGACCAGGAACGGGTGTGCCCCTCCGAGTTTTAATTTTGTACGACACATACATACATTAAAAGTCTGTTCCACGCCGGAAGCACGGGTGGGCAGCACACAAAGGCATCGTGCGGTATTATATAGAGTCATGTAAACTAGTGTCTGTCTTCCGAACGATCCCGTTGACTCGTTCAAACGGAGAGACACGGGACGTAAACACGTGGAGGCATGGTGTGGTATTACATAGAGTCACGTCCATGCATTTACCATGCAACCATGAGTCACGGTTGAACATTCACCAGTGGCATGGCCGTGGCTTCCCGTGCCCTTCGGTTATTTTTATCTCTCTGTCACGCAGCAGAGAAGCATGCTTGTATGCTTACAACATCCACGTTAAGAAACCGACGCGGCTGCGGAAAATAACAAGGAAACCTGCGCCTCTGATATTTTTCTCCGCCGAGTAAAAATACATAAAGAAACAAAAGGCGTTCTTATTTAAATTTGTTTTCTTTCTATGACTGCAGCAAATTAACTTACAAGCCGTTCTTATAACCACACAACAAGAAAATAAACAATCGACACCAGCCCGCCCTCCACACCGATCACTTGTTATTTCATCGCTCCACGTGCAACCTTGTTTTTGAATGTTGAGCGATCCATTCTTCCTTCTCGACAATTGTGCAACCCCACCCTTCTGCATACCTGTTCAACCTATTTGCCTGCAATATTAACATTCATACATAAAAACAAAGCGAAAGATTGCGGTCATCACTGTTTTTTGCTTACGCCCTGTTTAGGCTGTATTATTACCTTTTAATTTTTCTTTTCGTACTGCTCTCCGGTACCAAAAAGTCTCCACTCAGACCTTTCCTTTCTGAAAATGGACAGCGTAGATTCTGTGCCTTGTCCCGGGCATCCCTGCACGCATTCTGTGTGCCTGGCTTTTGTGATGTTCGATTCTGGCGTAGATGCAAGACTTTGGTAAATGCTCCCTGCTGTCAGTGGGGTCGTTGGAGTTGCTGGCGTCTGATGTCTTCCTCCTGGGCTTAGAGTGCATTATCCTGAGCCGTTTGATGCCCTCGATGGTGTTGTCGGTGTTGTCGGCCATTTCATTGACCTTGCCCTCTTCTCCTGCTGCGATTTCCTCTTCTCCTCTTCAATCCTCATCCTCTCCTGTACTTCTGGGTTATCCGGGCAGTTTGTTTTCCTGTGACCCTTTACTCGACAACGCCGCACTTGGATATGACTTTGTTGCCTTTTCCTTTCTTCTCAGAACCAGCTTTGATTCGATCTCCTTTTTTCGTGCCCTTTGAGCCACTCATGGGAGGGTTCTTGAGAGTTTCGGCAAGAATGCCTGTGTATGGTTCCTCAGCAAGTGCCGCCATGACTTTTATTTTCATATATACCGTACACTCATGCTGAACATTGTATGCCTTCTCTTTTCTGCAAGCATTTGAATAGATATCCGACAACTCAGCATAAGCGAGACCGAATCTCATTGTTTCATCATCTTGTATGGTCATGCTATCACCTTGACTTGTAGACAGAACTTTCAGACTCTCTGATAGATTCCTGGTCCATCTGGGGATGACAAAGGATTTTGGAAGTTGATCGATCATGCCTATTTGGTCCATCACCTACTCATTTTCTTTCAGCTGCAACTGTATATTTCTTTTTGCTCATCCACATCTACCCTGAACTCAGACCTCTCAAATTCCTCGCCCGGATATGGTTTCCACACTTTTTCTCCAGGCTCAGTAATCCTTTTTAAAAAATACTGCCTCCCCTTTGCCAGGTCAGAGCACTTGAAGTAAGTCCGGTTCCATAGCTCCAACTGGAATTTCCTGAAAATTTCATTGGTGTATACTTGACTTGCCTGTCTTTCAATCAGAAAACCCGTCTCTAGTGATGGCGCCTTCTCTTCTGTTTGGTGTCTTTTCTTGTCAAGCGTGGTGAGGCAATTCTGCTGAATCATGTGATACGCATCAACAAACCTTTTTATAGTGTCCATGTGGTCGACGTAATTCTTCCACATCGAATTCGTGCTCTCATTGCGAGTGGTTGTTGACGAGAAAGGATAGAAGCAGTCCTTGAAGTAAGCCGGCACCCAAAAATTTCGGAGTTCCCATAGCATGTTCAGGTGTTTGTTGCCTTCCGCCTTGTGCACAGAAATTGCTGCTTTCCAGGCATGCTCAAACTCGTCTTGATTTAGTGATTTTTTGACGATTCGAAATAAATCATCAGACATCCCTGGGTGCTGCGCAAACACTACTGAATTATATTCCTTCAGGTTCTTCCTAATATGCCACCAGCAAAACATGTGCCTCGTTCTCGGAAGAGCTTCCTTTATTGCATTCTTCATCACCTGGTCCTGGTCTGTTATTATGTATTTCAGCTCGTTACCTCCCATTGCCTCGACAAACGTGCTTAGGAGCCACTTGAATGACCCTATTTTCTCATATTTCAAAAGGCCTAGTCCAAACAGGATGGTCGACCCATGGTTGTCGACACCTATAATTGGTGCAAATGGCAAGCCATATATATTCGTAGAGAATGTCGTGTCAAAAGACACGAAATCTCCATATAGCTCATAATTCATCTTGCACAAGGAGTTTGTCCAAAACAGGCTCCACACTACATTGTTCTCTGTCTCTTCCACGTGGTGGAATCCCGACCTCCGCCTCTGCATATCGGCAAACAGTTTCATGGTGTCCTCGATATCAATGACGCGCTCTCCAGCCCTGTCATGGCATGCAATATTGCTTATGTCAATCGTGTCGAACATAATTTCTCGCCTCGGTGTCCCCATGGCAGTAAAAATCTGCATAACCTTCCTCGGTTCTAACCTCGCCTTCTGCAACACTTGTATAAAGAATTTCTCCTGAGGTGCCATCTTCTTATAGCATCTCATGAACTTCAGCATCCAATCTGATGGGTGAAGTTGGTGGTTGTGCTCTAGGTGCACATTCTTCATATACCATTTCCTCCTATCTACATCCCTCTTGGCTGTTATTTTGACTGGGCGGCTTGTCCGGATCAAGCAATTGCTCCTTCTCTCCTTAACATGTCTCTCAGTTGTTTTATTCTGCCCTTCCTTGGTGCACTGAAACACCTGCTTGTCAAGCTGCTGATCATATGTCGATCTTCTGCTCGTTGATCGCTTGGCAGCAAAACCAACCTTTCTCGCATATCTGCAGAAGAAGAAAAAACACTCATCCAATGATCCAAATACCATACCACCCTCTGGTTCGAGCGCTTCGGTGACCTCCTGAATTGTTGGGTATATGCCTTCTTTGAACTTGTCGTCCATTTCTTTCTCTACAATGGTCGGTGGCACCATGGTGATTCTATCTACCGTGTCTTCATTCGTCTGATCGCATTCACTTCTGACGACATCAGTTTCATCGCCAGCCACACGTCCACTTACAGCAGAGCTGCTGCTGCTCTGTTGTTTGTCACACGCAGCAGCGCCGTTTCTGCATGGCACGGACAAATCCATAAATGACTTTGCCTCTCCACTGTCGCATTGTGCAATGCTGCTCCCTGTTTCTCTGGCACTCGTGCAACCAAGGGACTGTGCTGCTTGTACAATGCAATCCGTGCTGGCGCTGCATGCTACTTGCTGCTTTGAACGCTGCGTTCCTTTTGAAATGGATGGAGAACTATGATATTTCTTTGCCTCATCTGTTATCCCCTCCGCCAAATCCTGAACACATAGCACGAAACAGAATTAGATATCCAGAGCAGCATATGCTTTTTTTTAATTTCTAATAAGCGGTACACCAGAGGCACTGTTCACATTACACCCAGCAGCATGAACGTGACCATGCTACACACACATCTGGACAAAGAGGCACAGATGTGCTTCTGCTTACACCATACAACTGGAGAGGCACAACAACATCCTATACAATAGAACAACTACATATACAGCCGCACCAGACGGACAGTCGTACTCCTGTTTTGCACTTTACCCTATTCTTTCATACAACTGTTTGTGCATTGAATTGAAAAAGCATAGATCCGACGTCACCTTTGTTTTCCCATGCCTCTGTTGTCCAGCAAATCTTGGCGACAACTTCCGTGCATTGGTAATTTCGCTGACTATTCTGAATGCCATCGGAGATCCTTTGGAAGGACCCCTCATGTTGAACGCCGCAGGTGATCCTTTCAAAGGACCTTGCCTTATGTTTTCATCGATCCATGGACTACCGCAATACTTGCTTCCTTGCTCATACACCTGTGTGTGCAAGATACTACAATTTAAATATACCAGACGAAAACAAAGAAAAAATTGCTCACAAAAAAATATACATTTGCTTTAAATGTTGTTGCACGTTCGTATTTGCTGTCACCTGTATTGCTTTCTAGTGCTGCTGAACAATAAAGTTTATTCCTCCTATGTTTGATTTTGTCGTTGGACTCTTCTTGCCTGCGCAGACCATACCGAATCCTTGAACACTAATGCTTTTGTTGCCAATGATCCTTCTGCTTGCATCAAGGCAAATTCTGTTACCATGTACCTCTTCATTATGACAGCCATCAAACGCTGGGGCATCACAACGCCCGCTCTACACCTTTGTGGACAACTGTGTCTTCAAAGCAAAAAATAATTAGAGGCACGTAAGAGTATTACGAAGAATTAGCACGTAAAACTTCCACGTACGTTCAAAACCAGCGTTTGAAGTTTTCGTCGTTACCTGCACAATCTGCTTAGTGGAGTCTCTGCTGCTTAGAATGCTCCTCTTCGTAGGTTTCTGTTGCACAAATTGCTCCTGGTTGGGACATTTGCCAAGAACTTGTATCTCACTCTTGACTCCAATTACTCCATTCGGCATGGCATGTGCGTGTTTGACAGCATCTGCATCCTTGATCTTCTTCTCATTTTGTAATGATTTTTTTCTTCCACCTCTCGATACTCAACTGCAGAGTAGATGCACATGATAAACTGATATTACAGCATTCATCCAGGATATATTAATCATTTTTGTTGTTCTTAATGATCTACTAATTGGTGTTCTCAGTGGTAGCACCTTGACAGCAAACATCACAGAAATAAAAGACCAAACCCTAATGTTCAACTGCCTTGCTATGACCTGCCTCCCATAATCCTTGCCGATGTCGTTCAAAGACCGACCGTCCCTGTTGTCCTAATCAGATGTCGCACTCCTGAACATCTACCCGAAAAAGTTGTAAACCCGTAGTATCAATGTTGAAAATTTTCAAAGTCAATCTCAATCTTTCTTACTAACGTACTACACTTACCACGCAACAGAGATATATTTATACTTCTATATAATTGACATATATAAATATATACATATATTAATTTTTAATAAAACTACAACCTCAGCCCAAAGTGAGATCCTCTGATGCTAATTTGCTTGTGCAACACTTAACACAAAGATAACCATTCAAACATAACAAAAGTAACAAGCTCGTATTACAAGGACGAGAGTACACAAAACTAAAAAACAAACTCAAATCAGAGCTACAATGTAAAACTAAACAGTTTTATTCTATGAATCCCGACCAGGAGAAATTCATCCACGAATTGAACCTCGTGTATCAGGAATCGCCATGCATAGGTGCGCTGATAAATTCTCTACTAACCTTTGATTGCCGAATCTTATGCGCTGATTGTTCGGAACTCACACCTTTCTATATTATGGGGGGATCTGCTTCCCTGCAGTTTGTCAGCGATCTACTTTAATGATTTTGAATCTCGGAGAGAGAGAAGAGAAAGAGAGACGGAGAGAGAAAGAGAGAAGGAAAGAGAGAGTCTACTTCGATTTTTGCGTGCAGGAGAAGAATAACCTGATAGGTGGGGTGAGTATTGCGACGCATGAGAGATGCACATGTTTTTTCGGCGTGACGAGATGTGGTAGGTCGACTTCACTTGACCGTCGATGAGACTAACAAGTGGGCTCTCAGTTACTAATTCCTCTAAGTCTCTCACTAACTAGTGGGGTCGGCCTTATATGAGTCCTACGAGGAGAACCTCCGTCTGGGGTGAGAAAATGTGGTAGGTGGACTTCGAAGTCATACTGACACGTGGGCTCTCAAATAGTTCCTCCAAGTATTTGACTAACTTGTGGGGTCATCCGCAAGATGAGTTCCAGATCTTTCTCCATCTAGCATCGGTGGTGACAGGCCAGGCATATTCTAGTTCTCCAAAGGAAAGCCAATCCTGATCCCTCCGCAGAGTTCGCTCATCACTGAAAATTTATCGGTCTCCTTCATCTCACTCGCCGTGGATCTCCTGTTTAGTTAATCCATTGCATCATCACCATGATTATGCCACTGATTCAACGTTTAAACAAAAAAATTACCGGTACTAGCAATTTCGCGGGCTGCGTACACACCGCATCTGCACAAACACAGCATGTGGGGCACGATTTGAATATCGGTTCCGAATCCAATTATCTTCAGCTAGTCCATGCTCAAACTGTTGCGCCATCTTAACATCAGAAGGGTTATGGATTTAAAATGGGACTCAGCTGACCTCACTTTAATCATGCCAACTGCATGCTTGCACCGTGGTTTTGCTAAGTTGAGTTATATCTCCAGCCATGCAAAACTTAAGCACTCTCGTGACCACATATTATATTACTTGCAGAGCTCAATGAAACTGCAGTCAAAATTCACTATCCTGATCCCTAACATGAGGACACAGGTCAAATGATTGTATAGATCCGCAATCTATAGTAGAGATCCAAAGGACTTACATCCCTTTTTGCAAAGCAGTTACTAACTCAGATTTAGAAACCGTCTTACATGGACCAAGCTATTGATGATGGTCTCACATGGACTGCTAACAACTGCCTTACATAGTTGACCTGGTAATGATGATGTCTCATGACCTCTTGTGTAGAGTTCGATGAGATGGTCTCCACCCCACAGCTGTCGGAGACTCAGTCCCAATCTGTCGATGACATAGAGATTGTCACCCAAGATTTCATGGTTCATGACCAGCTAGAAATAGAGAGACTAAGGATTGAGTTAAAACGTGTAGCGCACAAAAAGCTTGTTGAGGAGTACAGGGCAAAGAAGTAGCTTGCTGCCTCGAAGTAGGTGTTTTTTATCATGCATCTTGCGCGTGTCGTTGAAATTTCTTTCAAAATTAATGCCTCTCATTCTAGCTGCATTTTTAATCACGGCTTAAATATTTGTCTCTGTTTTGCTGACTCAGCGTTTGTATGTAAGCTTCTGCCAGAAAAGCATGTGGTTCAACAATACATTTGCTAAAGGTCGTTTCTTATCTTTGTCCACGGAGCTGTTACAATGGGTGAATATGAAGAAGAGTTCAGCACAAAACTTAGCTTCCAGGAATTCATTACTGTCTGTGAAAAGCTAACAGAACCACAAAAGCAGCTTGTCAGAGATATTGGATTTGGATACCTTCTAGATCTGTGCTGTCGCGAGCTTCCAAGGTGTTTCGTTCGCTGGCTTGTCCGCTATTTTGATTGCCCTTCCAGGTGTTTCATACTGCCTAGTGGATACAGATTCCTCATCAACTCGTACACAGTGCACCGGATCTTAGGAATTCCACTTGGCGGGCAGATTATCCCAAGAAAATGCTCAGAAGCTTTTAAATGTCAGGTTAAGTCTGAAACTCAGTGTGCTGGGCACGCTCCAAACATCAGAGAGTTAACTGATCTCATAACCCCCAGAGCTGATAGGAGAAGTGTTTCAACGGGTTTTCGTGATGTTTGCAACAGCGGTATTTCTATGCCCAACGACATATGACTGCGTTAGCCCCGACTATTTAGCCGCTCTAGAAGGACCAGCAAGTAACATATCATCATATGATTGGTCCAATGTTGTCACAGAGAAACTGGTGGCATCACTCCAGACCTTCAAGGACAAAGGATTCGCAGGCGCCCTGTGTGGCTGCCTCCTGATTCCAGTGGTTCGTTCACTAACTTGTACATTTCTTTATACCCACAAGCAGCTACAAGAACATGATTCATTTTTACCTCTTCCCCACTTGCAGATAACGTATTTTGAGTACCTGGATACGAAGATTATGGACCTGGAACCTTACACTCCTGCAAGACTTGTCATGTGGGACACAGAGGCCATTAAGAATTATGCTAACACAGAAAGCCTGTCAACAGAGGATGGAATTTTTGGGAAACACACGGTGAGTCAACTTTTCATCATTTTCCTTTGATGAAGTTTTCAACTCAACATAAGGACTTAGCTGGAATGTATTAACTTGACTTGACTATAATTGTTTCCTTTTCCGCATGGCAGCTGAAAGACATTAGGCGCACGCCTTTCCAACCACCGCCTGGCTTTCAGGCGCCATTTTTTCAAATGAGTCCCAGACTAGAATCCTACATAGAAGAATTTATGCCTCAAGAAAAACTTTGTTCCGTAAGTGATTTCCAGCTACTGCACCTGATTTTATGTTTGAAATGATGCTCCCTAAGTTTTTACAAAAAAGATACATGTCCTATCGTGTTCATCCAGACAGTTTCTTATAGTACATTAGATGTGCTTTTGTTTTAAACTAGAAGTGCTTCATATAGGACGAGTGCTCATCCAGACAGTTTCCTATAGTACGTTTGCTGTGTTTTTCTATTAAAACTAGAAGTGCTTCCTACAAGACGTTAGCCGTGCTTTTGCATTTAATATGGAAGTGCTTCTTATACTACATTAATTGTGCTTTTGTGTTAAATATAAAAGTGCTTCCTATACTACCTTAGCTGTGCTTTTTGTGCTAAAACTAGAAGTGCTTCCTATAGTACGTTAGATGTGCTTTTGTGTTAAATATAAAAGTGCTTCCTATACTACCTTAGCTGTGCTTTTTGTGCTAAAACTAGAAGTGTTTCCTATAGTACGTTAGCTGTGCTTTTGTGTTAAATATAAAAGTGCTTCCTATATAGTACGTTAGCTAAGCTTTTGTGTTAAACATAGGAGTGCTTCCTACAGGACGCTAGCCGTGCCTTTGTGTTTAATATAGAAGTGCTTCGTGTACTACCTTAGTTGTGCTTTTCTGTTAAATACAAAAGTGCTTCCTATAGTACCTTAGTTGTGCTTTTGTGCTAAAACTAGAAGTGCTTCCTATAGTACGTTAGCTGTGCTTTTGTGTTAAATATAAAAATGCTTCCTATATAGTATGTTAGATGTGCTTTTGTGTTAAACATAGCAGTGCTTCCTACAGAACATTAGCCGTGCCTTTGTGTTTAATATAGAAATGCTTCCTATACCACCTTAGCTGTGCTTTTGTGTTAAATACAAAGGTGATTTCTATAGTACCTTAGTTGTGCTTTTGTGCTAAAACTAGAAGTGCTTCCTATAGTATGTTAGTTGTGCTTTTGTGTTAAATATAAAAATGCTTTCTATATAGTACGTTAGCTCTGCTTTTGTGTTAAACATAGGAGTGTTTCCTACAGGACGTTAGTCGTGCCTTTGTGTTTAATATAGAAGTCCTTCCTATACTATCTTAGCTGTGATTTTGTGTTCAATATAGCACTGCTTCCCTGCAGTGGTAGGTCAACCATGCTTCGTATAATACGTCGGGTGTGCTCTTTCAAGGAATGTGCTGACCATGATTCATGGACCTTGTTACCCGCGCTTCCCCGCAGCATATCATGTGTGATTCTGCAATTCTTGACAAAACATACAACAGCTCACAAGATATTTTTCATTTTCAGTATTAATAACTAATTTTCATTTCCGGTATTAAAAACTAGCGGGTGTACCCGCGCATTTGCGTGGCTAGACCATTGTTGTGTATTATTTATATGTTTCAATTTACTATATCTTGGCATTTAGTATTTATTTTTCATCGGGGTGAAAAACCAACATTGTATACCATTGCGTGGCACTAAAAGAACTCACATTTACAACTAATATTTAAATCCTCCTACGATGTATGCAATGGGGGCCACCGCAGTGTAGGTCCATAATTCAAGTATATGTGCATTGTTCTTTTACCTTTTCTATTTTCTCCAATCCTTTTTGGGCATTAAGCTATGCCATTTACCTTGAGCGGCATCTTCCGTACTCTCTTCTTCTTTTTTCTCTTCTTCTTGAATGGATGTTCTGTAGTCTCTAGTAACTCACTTTTCTTCTGTTGGTCCAGTTCTTCTCCTTCTAACAATGCATCAAACCCAATTTTACTACCACACTTTGCTTGATTCTGCTAGTCCCAATTCTTAAGCGATTGAAGTAGTTGTCCCGTGACTATGTCCATGAATAGCCAAGCGGGATTCGCTAGTACTCTAGTCTTAATAAAAAAACATGATTGATATCATACTGTGCATTCTGCAATTAGTAGTTTTATAAAAACACATAATTTATCGCACTGCTTTATTGTTCCGGTGTATGCCAATCACTTTTAATTTTTATGTTGTGTCATACAATTGAATCCTAATTAAGGATTCTCCATGTAGAAACTAGTAAGAGAAGAAAAGGGTTTGTTCTATAAATTAACAAAAAAAGATTGATAGTATCAAATGGCTTGTTTGCACGTCATCATATTCATGCTTTAAGCCATTCTAAATTTTCATATAATAACACTCTATGCTTGAAACCAATTGAATGCTCTACATGATAACATTGTAATTAACCATGAAAATTATTTTTTAAATGTCACACAAATCTCATCAACTTTTCAAGGAATCCATCATTACACAATTCAAAAGTGTTGGTGTTCGTACATGGCAGGGCATCCACTTTTTCCTCAGTGGATACATACACGGTAGAAAAGGTCTTTTGCAAAAAAGAAAAAGAAGAAAAGGCCAATGCAACCTTACGTGACATGCAAAGACATTATCATGCCTCATGATGCCTCAGCTAGGCTACACTTCTGGTAAACACGCCCGCGAGCCCATCGGAGCCAGTGGCTCTGCAGCCGTCAGTGTCCCGACGTTAACTGTCCAATGTCGCCCACGCTTTCCGCCTTCCATCCCCGGCTGAACTTGAGACGCAGCCTCCACAGCTAGTTCAGGCAGTGCTGGTACGCCATCTGCTGCTCCAACTCTCGCGCAAACTTCAGTTCGCCGCTGTCGCGGCAGGCCGCTACCACAGCCAGGTCGCTCTACAGCAGCTGCATGGTGGATGGCCCTTCCATGCTTTCCAGCTACCTCCTGTGAGGGAGTTTGTTCCCATCGTCTTATATGTCTTCCCTGGCCGTCACCGCGCCGTCATCGCGCCTGATATTTGCCGGCAGGAAGTGGTCGCCGAGGGTGATCGGGGTCGCTGGCCTCACCAGTGCCATCCTTCTTGTCCGAGACCTTGCACTTGTTGAGGATGATGACCTTCTCACTCAACGTTTTCTTCAAATCTTCATTGTCCTTGCATCGATTCCGCCGGCTCAGCAACATCTTGTCCAGTATCATAGAAATTGCTGCTTCCACCGTGAGATTGACGCCGGCAGCACCGGCTCAGATGGGATTGCGGGCGTGCTTTACCGAGTTGGAGCTGATCCGAGGCAAATCAGCAATGATAAATATGATGTGATTCGAACTCCAAAAGGCATGAAGAATACTTTCCTTGTTGAAGCATATATAAACAGGATTACAGGAACAGTGTATTTGTCCGTTTATGGTTTTCTTTTGTCACCCGTACGTGTGATGCACGGTTACTATGGAAAGCTTTTTCCTTGTATTCTACTTGATCCCTTGTTTCCCACATATTCTACTTGGTTTGTCATTACACCCTACGTGTCCCTTAGAGATACTTTTACGTGTGACACGCAAAAAAAAAGATACTTCTACATGTAGAAATACTATGTTACTCAACAAAAAACAATGACACGTGACCATGGTCTTGCATAATTCTTTTTAGCTACGTGAGGAAGGAGGACTGTTGCTTATGTGAGGGCTTATTCCATGTACATGTCCACGCTAGATTTGGTTATATATTTTTAACATAAGACTTGGTTAAGTTTGTATTATTAATGATTGCCTTCTTTTTATAGGTCAACGTGTCAGCCGTAGTCCTGTTTGTACATGGTTGATATTGTGCGTAACTTTTTCATCTTGCAATCTCAACCGTTATTACTTATATCGACGGAGAATATTTTTTAAGCTTATGTGGATTAACATGATGGCTCGTTTGTCTTCTGTATTATGTATATAATAGATTTCTGATGTTTTTTTTCCAATTACAGGCCAAGGTGAAAATTGCAAAAGTTATCAATGAAATGTACACAAAACTTTTCTCGCGGTTTCAACCAGTTCTCGAGCAGAAATTGGAGAAGCTCCTTTCACTTGGTAGGGATCTTAGTGCAAAAGAAACCAAGACCAGAGACCGCGGCGTTTATTGTAACTTGCAACAGGACAACTCAAATGAAAAAGAAACTTTTTCATCAGCCCCTTCAACATACTCTATGCTTCCAAGTTCTAGCACGACAAGCAGTAAAAGTTCTTTCATCAGTGGCTCAACCAGTGTCCTTCACGCCACGTCATACTCCCTGGAAAATGTAAAGGGTTGCTGCGATACCCCTGACCCAGACTCACAGAATCCATATGACAAAGAGCAGTCCCAAATTCGTCTATCTTCACAGCTAAAATCATCAACTCATATTAAGTTGCTACTGGAGATGAACAGGATCGACCACAATAGAGAGGACATTGATGAACAAGCCAAGATTCATCTGGACAAAGTGCATAACCATCTGCAGAACTGCCTTGATGGCTTGCCGGTTCATGAGCCCTTCGTGCCAACGTCTGAGATGCTCGAGAGTGGGGCAATTATAATGATAGGTGAAAATTTGTCTGAGTGTTCTGTACGGATTGAAACCCAAAATTCTGCTGGAGGATCTGCAGACCACAACTCTCTAACAAGCCCACTGGAAAAACTCTTGGAGGAAACAGCAAAACCTACTGCAACAGAAACATCAACCTCGCACTCTGCGGTTGACAAACAGTTACTGATTGGTCCAATCTCAACGGATACACTTGGAGCACATGTTCATCACATTGGGAAAATGTCACCAACTATTGAACGGTCCAGCAGTTCTGATAGCGCTCACAAAAATTCTTCAACCAACACAAAGATCCTCACTGTATCCCAACCTGCACAAAAGTTAAACATTATCACTGAACAACGTTCTTCTTCACTGCCAGAAGCTAAGGTCCATCTTGTTTCAATTTTGAGAGATGAGAAGACGATTGCTGAAACTGAACGCACCAGAGCCACTTCCTCCCTTGCTCCTAGAGTAGCCATCACCACTGATTCTGACAGCGGTTCTGCCACAGTACTAGATACAAGAAAAGCACTTCCATCCACTAGTGATGCTCCAATCATTACTACCACATCTATCGATGCGGAAGACAATAACATTGCAGAAGAACATGAACAATGTACCAAACAACCACGTATTGATCCCACAGACAGCGTCTCTCTTACCACAACCGCACATCCGCCAGAACTGGAAACACAAATGGCAGCTCACAAGAGGTCCTTACAATAGTCAGAAGATCCAGGAAACAATAATACGGCACCTCCTAAGAAAAAAGCTAGAATACTAGAGCCTCCACATAATTCAACAGAAACTGTAACCAATCAGACTCTACAGGCTGACAACCACAGAGGCCTCCTTGATGCTGGATTCATTGATGATGATGAAATATGGTCTGACCCATCTATCTATGAACAAATTGACAGAGTCGTTGAAGAAAAGAAGAAGCAACCCTTTCATAACCAAGTAGCATCCCAGCAATGCCAACCTGATACTATCTCACACTTGACCAAGAATCCAACCTCGTCATCCAGATCTTGCCTTTCTAACTATGAAGAGCCACATATGACCAGCAGATCAGGCCCAATGCCAGGCGGTAGCCACCTCTCACAGACTTTTGATACGTCATACTCCACAGGTTTAACTCAAACTGTTTTGTCTGACAGTTTGCCAGCAACTGCTTTGTCCCAACACTACCAACAAGTTCCTACTCTCAAAAACAACTACTACCGACGTCCTGGTGCTCAGAATAACGGCAGCTCAAATAGCAGCCAGCACTCACCTTATGCAATGAACAACCAAAGTCAGAAACAATACCACCAACAAACCCCTGTCCACAGTGCCCACTACCCCCAACACAATGATGCTCAGAATAATAGCACTGCACGGTGCCAGCAACGCCAACCTCAAGAGCAGAACCATCAGCAACCACGGACAAGCGAGTCTCGTGGCCAAAGTTACAGTGCCTTGCAACAACAGTTCAACAGCATGCAGTAATCCGGCCATCTTCTGCAACATTTTCCAACAGATATACCTTCGAGCTCAACCGGTGATCCAACTGTCAGAACATTACAACTGCGCATGCAACACCAACCACAAGGCCTAATAGTCCAAAGAAACAACAATTGTAATGAGGGTCATCTGCAACTTAGTAATGGTCAAATGAACTCCGGTGGTCATGTCTTCGAACCTCATCAACATCATCCTCACCTAGAACAGACTCGATTCACTCACCAAGGGAATGACCATCAAGATCACTGCCAACTTTTGGAAATAAGAGATTCTACAACGCAGGAGAAAGAAGTGTATGAAACAATCGTCGACAGTACACCAGGCATCAGTCAACATGATAGGTAATGAATTAGTTCTTCCTCTTACAGTAATGTTTTGATCCTTTCTTTTACTACTACAATGCATTCTGCCTGAAGCTTTCAAATTAAAGAGTTTCAGCTCGATAATTCTGCTATTGCAATTGAATACTCATCAACTCTAACGTTAAATAATAAAATCATACGATTTAAAATGCATTTATCTTTTTTGGCAGCAAGAGGATATTCTACGTCGACCGACGTTGGGCCGATCATCGAACTTTAGGTTTGTCAATGAAGGTATACGGATATATCAACTCATTCGTGGTCGATGCTTACTCAGAGTTGCTGATGAAAGAACAATTCTACGCAACGCCAACGCCAACATCTGTGCACAAGCATATAATGTACATTGACACCTCTGTAAGTTCTTGCTTCTCATAAATAATAATAACAAACCACATTTACTACTACTAGCACGCTGAGTGACGTAGCTTCAATTTAATGCAGGATAAATTTCAAGTTCTAGAAGCAAGCACTGAACTACTGAAGGAACAAATTACAGAAAAAACTATTGGGTTCAGGCTGCCAAACAAATGCAACATAGTGAGTTCACCCTACTCACTCTATCTGTCCAGTGTTCGTCTTCAATTCTACCAGATTTTCTTGTTACAATGATATAACTTGTCGTTAATTGTTTTAGGTCTTAATACCTGTGAGAAAGAAACCCCATTTTATCTACCTCATAATCGTGAATCTTGTAATGCGTCGCTTCGAAATTCTGTGTCCTTATATCAATTGCGACGCTATAAAGGAACACTCGGACATTGTCATCGAAAACTTCAAGAGAGCTTATCATTCTGCTTACAACAACTATCCTCACACAATGGCCTCCTTTCATGTCAAACCTGTGCAGAGTGTATGTAACTCAGACAGAGAGTGAGTTTCTTCTAACTGTAGCTCTACCTCATTTACACCATGCGTTTTTTTGTTCCACTACATATCCCATATCTACTGTCCACCTACTAACCAATAACATAATGCTCTCAAATTTCAGGGATGACAGTGCTATTTACACCATGCATTTGATGCCCCTCATTAATTTCAATAATAATTCATTTTTTATCAATAATGTAAGTTCACTCTCATTGACAACACATAAACATATGTTCATCCGAGCCAGCTAAACATTAAGTTTTACAATAAATTTTATTAGTTTGTGCGCTAATTTGTTTTGCAGATCCATGTGAAACCGATGAGAGAACAACTAACTTACAAAATGATAACATCGAACTACAACACAGGCCATGTATTTGAGGCACTGAGCATCGTACTCAACAAACACAACATCCGGCGCTAAAGAAGAAGATTTGGAACAAGATGACTACTGCTTAGATGTGCCTTAATTTAGATGGAGACATCCGAACAATGTTTCAGCCATATCGACTCATGTAATCACAACAATGTTTCAGCTATTTTTGTGTTGGTCCAAGATATCTGCTATGGATCCCATTAACCACAGTTGTGCATTCAGATGGTCAAGTCTTAAATTCCTGACATCAAATTTTTTCAAAAATAAGAATCGTATTTTTTAGAAAAGTTGTAAAGATCATATTCAAGACATAAATTTCTTGTACTAGAACACCACTCACTCCGACTAGACATAAAAAAAGAAACAGTTGGAACACAGAGGAAAAACACTATCGATTCGTAAGCATTTGACAAAGGAGCTAAATGACTCACCTACAGTAATACTGGTCATAGAGGCACTGTCGTGCCTCTTATCCACGTAGAACATGCCACTCTTAACACGGACAACTAACCTGACACACACAAGTGCACCACCAGTTAACACAGGACCGTTCCCTCAATAGCTTAACACCGGTCCCTCTACCAAGCCAACGAGTCATGGAAGCACGACCATGACTTCAACCGAAAAAGGTCCGTGACCTCACAAGTTTCACCGACGAATCTCTCTCAGCAAGTAAGTGAAAGCAAACGTTTCGAAAGAAAGCCACGACCGTGCCTTTGAATAACAGCGTATATGTGCCTCTCCGAACAAACATGTTGAGAAAGCATTTCCGAATGACACACACAACTCTGCCTCAACATAACATAGGACATGCCTCCACTAACTAGACAGACGTGAATTCACTAGCCAGACTAAATAGAAATATTACAGAACATACAACCATGACAGTGACTCATACTAACATAACGCACTGCCTAACACACAACCACAACCGTATATTCGTTATAAAAACAACCGTGCCAAACACACTACGAACACAAAGTGAAAGTGACGCCCCTACCTGTCAGTGTGACCATATCGAGAGAAAAACTGAAGCAACTAGCAAACTAATAACACCAGAGCGTGCCTTACCTAAAACAAAAACAATGCATTCCTAAGCAGACGGTTGTGCGCTGCCTAGATTCACGAAAGTGCACATCTGAGTGGTCCTCTTAATGCATATCATCTTATACCAACGAATAGCAAGAAATCATAGAGGAAAATATTATTGAAGGCACCCAGTCAAGAAAAACATGATGGAACGAAAATAAACTTAAATTCCCAAACCAGTCAACTCCATCTGGTTCAAAATAAAACCACCACAATTACAAATTCATCAGTCGATGTAATATTACCCAATACAATAACTATCAAATAACCAATTCATCACACAATCCTCAGAAACGTCCTCGCCATCCGACATCAGGAAGACAGCAACGATGAAGGATGTCCCTCATCGACAGAAACCGGCGGTACAGCTCATAGCTCATGTACCCTTCCTAAAAAGACCAAATGAAAACATCAATGTACAAAAAAAATAAAAAAATGTACTATTCTTGCAACAAAGGCAGAAACTAACGAAAATGAAATCTTCACTTACAGTAGCTCCATATTTCAGGTGATCAAAGGTAAGTGGCTTCCAATCCCAGTAGTGACAAAGAAGTTCTGGAAAAGAGGACTCCATCTTGGAGTAAGATTTGTCAATGATGGCTCCTGCTAAGTCCTCCATGGAATCCCTTTCTTGACCGCCTGTTATCATGAACTTCTCTTGGATGTCGACGTGGTACCCTTCTGGAATTCTGATGAAATCTTGAAAAAGAGCATCTCTAATATTCTTGACGCCCACACTATAGAAAGTTATACCTCTATTCTCAAGGAAATCCTTCAGGACAGGGCACTCCGTCCTGGCCTTGCAGAAGTGATAGACCAAAACAAGATTCCGCATAGCCAGTTGCATGACGGCAACTTTTCTACGCCCATACCAATCCTTTTGTGTGAACTCCATGCCGAGACCAACAAACTTGTACTTCTCCTCGCGCAACCAGTCCTCGTACAAGGCAATGACCTCCTCCATCTTGCCAGGCTCGTTGGTGTACCACACGTCGAGCTTCGTGTTACCATCTGCAACTATCGGATGGTACTCAGTGGTGTTCAAAAAGTCATCCATGGCAGCGAGCAGCAAGATGCCAATGGAGACTCCTGAGACCCTGCGACAAGGTTAGGGAGTGGTAAGGAGGGTGGGAACTGCCTGATGTTCTGCGGCTACAATACGACGTGGAGACCTCAAAAACACGGCCAGTATTTAACCTTGGCGAGGGACGTTTGGGTTACCATACGGATTAACGTGTGAACTAGGAGCAGCGTATAGATGGTTGTGCTTCCGAACCTCATGGAACCATGCACTTCCTAAAGTCACGGATGTGCACAAATAATTGATACCACGGAGAAACTGAGGAGCCTCTAACTTTATTTTATGGTAACTAACACATTGAATAGTCACATCGAACAGCCACCACATCGGTCATCGATTCCTCCTTTGAACAAAAACCACCGACGGAAGAATCCAATGAAGCAAATGAACAGCCTGCCGTACACCTTAGATCCGAAGGCTAGAACTCATTCGTCCCTCATCTAGCTAGATTCACACCATCTGTCCCTCGAGAGTCAAGGCTGGTTTCACGTGAGGCATGGGTATGCAGGCACAAGACCCACATACATGTCTATTCCATAGGCACGAGCGTACAACTTTTGCAGATATCGGTCGGTATCACAACAGGCACGTACACATGCAGGCAGAAACTCGCCGTAAACACGTCAATGCAGGAAACAAAGGCACGGAAACATAGCCTATACAGGCACGTGTATCGGCTTCGCGAGCCACGTGATCTTTTCCGTCTTGTTTTTCAATCTCGACCTAAATCCTCTGGATACAAATCATCTAAATGCAAAAAAGAGACCTCTAAGAGGCACCGGTGACAACACTCTATTCGAGAGTCATGGCATGTATCATGTTCTAAGAGGCACAAGTCGAAGAGCCACAGTTTTAAAGACTCAAGACGCACAGGCGTGTAGAAGCACAGGCACGACGAGTAACAGCCACCGCATACCCTCACGGACGGACGTATGACACCACGGCACGAAGAGTCACAGCCAGTGTGTCCCCTGAGTAACACGAATGCACGCACAGGAGGCACAGAACTGCAGTGTATACAGGCACGGAATTGCGGCTTCTCGGCACACAGGCACGGCTTTGGAAATGGCGTTCTCAAGGCACACGTACAAACTAGCTGGATGCACAATAGAGTGGTGGCAGAGGCACGGTTGTGCAGTCTCAAGAGAAACTGCCGTGTGACACCAGCACATACAGACATCGCGTGTGTCGCGTGAGGTACAGAAATAGCGAAAAAGAAGCCACGGGAGTGAAGCCTCCACAGACACGGATGCCGGCCTTCTAAAGGCACGGTCCCGAAGAACACAAAGACAGGGTACTGAAATGTTGCCTCATACGTTAGCAGACATGCCACTCTCGTGCGAATGTGTAAAACACAACAATATAAACACAAACAAACGGCGTCGAATATAAGCCAAACAAAAAACACGCTTCTCCCAAACAATACATATGTGTCACGTCACGGACGAACGTCTGCACCAGAGACACGTAGACTCACAGCCAACATGATGCCTGAGACACGCGATTGCACGTACAGGAGATACGGAATTGAAGCGTATACAGTCACGCAATTGCGGCTTCTCGGAGTTCTCGAGGCACGGGTACAAACCAGTTGGATGCACAAAAGAGTGATGGAAGAGGCACGGTTGTGCAGTCTCAAGAGAAACTGCCGTGTGACACCAGCACAAACACACATCACGTGTGTCACGTGAGGTACAGAAATAGCGGAAAAGAAGCCACGAGAGTGAAGCCTCCGCAGAAACGGATGTCGGGCTTCTAAAGACACGGTCCCTAAGAACACAAAGACAGGATACTGAAATGTTGCCTCGTACGTTAGCAGACGTGCCTCTCTTGTGCGAACGTGTAAAAGACAACAATTCAAACACAAGCAAACGGCGCTGAATATAAGCCAAACAAAAAACACACTTCTCCCAAACAATACATATGTGTCACGTCACAAACGGACGTCTGCACCAGAGGCACGTAGAGTCACAACCAATATGACGCCTGAGACAAGCAAATGCACGTACAGGAGACACGGAACTGAAGCGTATACAATCACGCAACTGCGGCTTCTCGGAGTTCTTGATGCACGGGTACAAACCAGCTGGACGCACAAAAGAGTGATGGAAGAGGCACGGTTGTGCAGTCTCAAGAGAAACTGCCGTGTGACACCAGCACAAACACACATCACGTGTGTCACGTGAGGTACAAAAATAGCGGAAAAAAGCCAAGGGAGTAAAGCCTCCGCAGAAACGGATGCCGGGCTTCTAAAGGCATGGTCCCGAAGAACACAAAGACAGGGTACTGAAATGTTGTCTCATACGTTAGCAGACGTGCCTCTCTTGTGCGAACGTGTAACAGACAACAATTCAAACACAAACAAATGGCACTGAATATAAGCCAAACACAAAGCGCGCTTCTCCCAACCAATACATATGCGCCACTTCAACAGGTTACCTAAATGTACATGAACTCGCGCAAACGTCAACAATGAACTTGTGACATGAAAAAACATACAAAAGTTATTTACAAATAACATGAGACAAGCCAAACACGATACTGAATAACAAAACAGTACTCCATAGGATTAAACTAAAAGTACTCATTAATTATACAAAAAAAGAAATGAAAGTCTTCCAGGAGTCCATTCCTCACAGAAACGTCCACACAAACGTCCACCGTGACCATTCTACTCAGTTGGAGTTCTGCTCTGGAACATCAACGGCATCTGCGGTCGGGAAGACAATGAGGATGCATCATGTCCTTCATCGACAAAACTCGGCGGTAGATCTCGTAGCTCACATACCCATCCTAAAACAAAAAACGGATGAGAATGAAGATATACATAAAGAGGAAAAAGTACTATTGTTGTAGTAAAACAAAAATATAAAGACAGAAAATCATAAAAAAATGAAGTTTTCACTTACAATTGCCGCATATTTCAGGTGTTCAAGGGAAAGCGGCTTCCATTCCCAGTAGTCATGCAGACCCTTGGGAAAAGACGACTTCATACTCAAGTAAGATTTGTTTATGACGGATCCTGCCAAATCTACCATGGAATCCCTAAGATTGCCTCCTTTGATCATGAGCTCCTCTTGAAGATCGATGTGACACTCTATTGGGATTTTGAGGAAACTGTTTGCGAGAACATCCCTATCGTTCCTGACGTCGACACTAGTGAAAATGATACCTTTGTTCCGAAGGAAATCCTTTAGAGGAGCGCACTCCATCCTGGCCTTGCACAAGTGATAGACAAGAACATGCTTGCGCATTGCCAGTTGCATGACGGCAACTTTTCTACTATGATCAAAATAATCCTCTCGTGTGTACTCCAGATCAAGACCAACAAACTTGTACCTGTCCTCACGCAGCCATTCCTCATAAAGAGAAAGAATCTCCTCCACCTTGTAGGGCTCGTTGGTGTACAACACCTCGAGCCTGGTATTACCATCGGCATCTACAAAGAGACGCTCAGTATTGTTCCTGAAGTCATCCATGGAAAAGACGGTGACACGACAATGGAGTCTGACTGTGCTTCTCGTACGAGGCGAGGATGATGGGAGCTACCTGCACTTCTCTGGAGAGAATAAGACGCGATAACCTCCTAGAATAGACCACTGCTTAACCTTTGGGAGAGACAACTCAGTTACCATGCACCCATTAAATTGCATCGCCGACGGTGTGAATGGACGGTTGTGCTTCTGCAGCTTATGAAACCATGCACTTCAAAAGTCACGGCTGCCACACTATAATCGAGGAGCCTCTAGGTTAACTCTAGCATGGTATCTGCCACAATGAATACTAACAATAAATAGCCATCCCATCAGTCACCAGCACATCTTTTACCGAGAGAACAATGAGAGGAGGCAAACTAGATGACCCTGTCGTATAAATACTACACGGGGAGTGAACCAAATTAAAAGCACGGTTCTGCCAGCACAAAAGCCACACGCGTGCCTCCACTTTGCTTAAAAACAAACCTCTGTGATATCAACGGACCTGCATCTATATGCCTGCACGTACCACCAAAAACATTGCCAAAACAAAAGCACGTCCATGCTTCTGACATACAGATAACTGTGCGCTATCATACATATTCCTGCCTGAACCCAACGTAAATAAAAACAGTGGCTCCCTGGGTCAACGACTATTGAATTTTTTTTGCAATAACAGAGTCACGAACCGTGGCTCCATTCCAGATGCAAAAGTGCCTCTAAATAGGAACCATCATGCCTCCCATCAATTTGCCTCCTCCGACGTATCGACCATGCCTTTCCTGCTACAACGACCGCGCATCTAATAACATCATCACCGTTCCTCTCCTAAAAACACACCCAACTAAACCTGATTAAACATGTGATTAAAAAAATTAAAACACAGAAGCACGAATATGCTTTTCAGCATGTATAACCATGCCTCGCAAAAAATATGTAAGGCAGGATATGCACGTAAAAGACTCCGCTGGGAGGCAGCACAGCTGGACAACTATAATGGGAGGCAGCTGGATGAGTCAAACATCTTGTGTCCCCATAACACCTCGGAATGCACGCACACCATCTACAACCAGCATTCATTCCATTTCCAAGAATAAAAAATAAAAAAAGAAGCACTCATTACTACTCTTGCTCTCTCCTGTCTCCTTTATATTTCAATAAGCTCCGACTCTCTTAGCCACATCACAACTCATTTGCCTTCTCCATCGCCTGCTTCTAGGGCTCTGTCGCCTGCTTCTAAGGTTCGTGCTTCTTCCCACCAATCAATCGATTAATTTCCAAGCCATGCTTCTCTCCTACATTGCTGGCCATGGGTGCTTGCCCTAAGCTTCCCATCACAACCCATCCGCCTTATCCGACCACCTAGTTCTAGGGTTCGTGCTTCTTTCCCGCACACAGTCTCATTTCAAACAAGTTATTGTAAAGTTTTTATTGAGTCCCTCGATTAACTTCTAAGCTGTACTTCTCTCGTAGATTTGCTAGCCGTGTTTGCTTGCCCTAAGCTTCCCCTACCCCGTACTTCTCTCGCAGATTTTCTAGCCGTGTGTGCTTGCCCTAAGCTTCCCCTACCCCAATCTCCGTTCGTCAACCCTCATTCTTCTTCTCTCCCAGGTAAAAAGCATATGCGTAAGTAGCATGATCCAATCCGTATTTACGTTTTGATAGTTATTGAAGCATCAGATCTGGTACAGCGACTTCATTCTCTAAAGCAATATAAAAACCATTAGAAAATCCAAACAAGTTTTCTAAACTCTGTCATACTGATTTTCTGGAAGGAGTAGATGAGAAGATTTATGGTAAATTTGTAGTTGTTGTCTGCCTTCATACGGATATTTTAATATGGCTAACATAGTTGAAGCTAGTCATTGTCTACCTTCAACGCTGAAGCTTGTTTTTAAATTGTTATCATATTCTTGTTTTCTTAACATAATTGTTCTGAATTATTTAGGTATGATTTGTCCTACCTGTCGCCAACCAGGCGGCCCTTGCGAACCACACCCTGAAGTTCTCCAGGAGTTTGAGGTTATTCTTGATGAAAATTGCTGGAGACGCATGGTTAATAAGCATCACTAACATATTAGTTGCCTACAACACACTAGAAATCGTCACTATTACTCATACCGCCTTGCACCTACACTAGGTTCCCCTGCTGTCACTTCTTCACACCTGCCTTGTGTTTTCATTTTCCATTAGTTTGCCTGCCTATGCCCTAATTAATATAGTCCATTAGTTTTGCCTGCCTATGTCTTGATTACTATAGTGCATCTTCAGTTCTAATTAAAACTAGTCAACATATGCCAAAAAATTGTATCCATTAATTTATAATACCATTATGTTGTTATCTGTAATTCTTATCAAAAATTCATATCCAAATTAAGAAAACTTTTAACATTAAAAATACGCGGGTTCAAAGTTATACTTACAGGTTGTTATTTTTACTATTTTTTACAGCATGTACCTTGTAACGTCAGAGCTTTTCTCGCTGAGTACATCGACGAGAGGAAGGAAGAAGCAAGAAAATTGCGTAAAGAGCAGGTAGAGCCAACCCTTCTTACACATGAAGGAAGGTCTTACAATGCTTTGTTTAAGCATAGGGCGAACTACACAAAGTTCTGCGGTGGTGAGTGGAACACCTTTGCGGATGATTATCAGCTTGATGCTGGAGACCGCATAGAATTTGAACTACCACACGAGGGTCTCAATCTCGAAATACAAACATATTGCAATGACAAAAGGCTGCTTCCATTACCCCACGTTGGTACGTATTTAATATTACAAACTTATCTTCTTTGGCTGTATTTTGATATGCATGCATTGAACTGAATAATATTAACCCGTATTACATAAAACTTTATCTAACTTTCAAATCTTGTTCTTGTTCTAGCTCTCGACGACCTTTCTTCTGACGATTTCGACCATGTTCACTGCTGTGTCTACTCTAAGGATATTGAGCTTACCTACAATCAGACACGATTCTTTCTACAACGCCTTTTCGGAGATACTTTCATCTATTGTCGTCCATTTGTACACGTCTTGACTCCCACTAACACCAAAGAATGCGTCATGGTTGGTTACATCTGTCCTTGTTAAAATACCAAACGTATTTTGCTCATATATAATATAAACAATATTGATGAAATCTTGCTTATATGTAAAATTATAAAGAACCTATTTATTCAAACCTAAAACAACAAAACTTTTGTTGTTATCTTAATATGTTGTTTCATCTGTTTACACACAAACCTGAACATGCCAGGAATTATATTACTTTCAATTTAGAATTTCTTAATGTCTGAGCACTCATCGTATTCAGCCATTCTTTTATTTATTATCCGAGTGGCAATTCAACGGTTTTAATTTCCATTTAATTTCGATTTCTTCTAGAAAATTCCGAGGAGCGTTGTCTCGACACTGAAGAGATGGGTGGACATGCCAACCAATGGCACGGTGACCCTTGAAGCTCCTGATGAACCTACCCATGTCATCACTCCTTCGTCGTACTACATCTGCAAAAACGACGGCAGGATGGTAATAGAAAAGTCTTCTTTCAAAGACTTCATATCAGCTACATCCTTTGTTGAAAAGAACATTGTTCTAATCACTTTCAAAGAGCGCCATGACCGTTCTGTGTCCATCATCATTCAACGCATTCTGTAGATTCCGTCAGAACCTGCACCTAAATGGAAGCACGGTGTATCTCCTAGGATGTTCAGCGCTCATTTCAAGATGATGCCTCCCAGGAGCAAAACACTGGTTTATTTAAAATAAGTTTGCTAGTTAGGATGGTACAATAATGTAACTATTATGAACCATGTGCTTGCTTGAACTATCCGAATGATCTTTTGAAACTTATGTAGCTCTTACGGACCCTCTACTCACAGTTTCAAACATCAGAATGATGCTTTGCAACAAATGCTGTTTGAACTATCAGAATCATTCATTCAAAAAAAATGTAGTTCTAATCCTTTGAAAAGTTTCAAAAATCAAACGAAACAACATTCAGTTTTTGATCCAAAACCTACAGCAATGACATGTTATCAAACTTATTCAAACGATCTACTGAAACATTTCTCAATTTAAAACCAAACATGAATCCATTTTCAAGTGCAAACTATGTTTACTTCACCAACTTTTCATGAACACACAGTTGTGCACCAAATAACATAGCAATAGTGCCTCCCTGACCAAGGAAGATTGTTAATTGAAAAAAATGTTTTCACAACAAAGGCACGACCATGCATCTGCTGAGTGTTCTACCGTTCACACGACTACTTTCATAGCCAAAAATGGAATACGCACATATGGATCACGCACGCAGCACGCAACGAATAAAAAAATTCAAAGAACGAGATAAGTGAAAATCTTAAAAAAACAGATAAAACAAACAATTGTTTCCGAAAATCTACGCCTGGAACCGCCGGGTGACTAGAAACTGCTCTTTGGTGGTTTCCTTTTTTGCACGACAAAAGATCCCTTTCACTTTTTCGACTCCATTTGCATCCTCTTCCTCCAAAGTTTCTCGCCGGCCACAGTTCACCACCGCACACCTCCAGCCATGGACAACGGGAAACTAACAACATTCACCGAGCACATCACTACCCACGGTACAACCGTGCTGGAGGTGGTGTACACCAACGACTCAAGGACCATGGAGCGGATCATCAAAAAGTACGAGGAATGGCTAAAGGAGGAGAAGAACAAGTTCGTCGGCCTCGACCTCGAGTACACACGTAAGAGCAGTTACGTACGACAAGGGATCGCCGTCGTCCAACTTTCCATGCGCGAGCATGTCCTTGTATACCACTACTGCAGGTCTGAGCGCTCCCAGGCGTTAGTTGACTTCCTGCAACGGAAAGCGGTAACTTTCACCAGCGTCGACACCAGGAACGACAAGACCATGCTTTCTCGTGCATGCATCAGAATTCCAGACGAGCACCACGTCGACATCCAGAGGCTATTCTGCATCAAGGGTGGTGGAGAAAGGGACTCCATGGCTGACCTTGCAGCGGCCATCATCGACCCCTCATACAAGAACATGAAGAAATCATTCCCAAAGGAGAAGCACCAGTTCTGGGAGTGGAAGCCGCTTTCCCCGATACACCTTGAGTATGCGGCAAAGGACGGGTATGTTAGCTAGTTGTACCGTAGAATCCTAATCATCAAGAACGGGCTACGTCACCTCCACCAACAACTAGTGAAAGAAAGACTCCGCCCGCGTAAGAACAAAGACGAGGGATCTTCCAGCGGCTGGAAGCGCCAGAAGGGAAGCGGTGGTTGGTAAATTGCGATAAAATGGATCGTGCCGTGATTGATTGATCTGCCGTGATCAAGTGATCAGGTGCATGGCACAACTATTATGATAATTTAGGTTGAATGAACCCATGTTGTAAATATGTTTGTTGTTGGTCAAAGATGTTGTCTGTATTGTATTACTATTTTACGTCTGAACTTTGAACACAGTGGTGTGCGTGTCTAAATGTAATTAGTAAGTTATGTCCCAGTATTGAGCAAGCATATATTGTATCCATGACTATAGAACGAGAGATATGTCGCACGACATAGTATTATAATTTTCATACCCAACCTTTACAAGATGCATCATGCATTTACAAGAATATGTGATGGTATCGTTGCAAACTTTCAGTAGAATGCTTATTCAACATTGGCATAAACAATTCATAAATATTGCAGAAGAACATTCGGTACACAAACGCAAGGGACAAGAACTTTGTTACTTTGACCACACCGTCCATTCACAGGTTCCTCTCCGTACACCAGTCCTCCACGATGCCACAAAACTACACTACCATGTCCAACTGACCCATGTACAACCGTGGCTCTCTAAGTGTCAACTCAACCCATGCTTCTGGTGCCACGCACCCATGACCTTAGAGACTTCACACCTGTGCATCCACAACCGAGCCTCTCTAACCAAATATTTGAACCGATGCCTCTACTGCCATACGTCCGTGCCTCTAGACACTTGACAGCAGCAAGAGGGTTCAAAAACGTGCATCCACACAACCGTGCATGTACTGACTGCACTTCAGTGCCTCCGTTTGCTCGATCGACGTGCCTCACATGAAACCCACAATAACTCTACGTGCTCCGCGTGAGTGATCGCCCGTGCCTCCGCACAACCATGCATGTACTGACTTCAATTACGTGTCTCCATTTCCTCAATCCACGTGCCTCACATCAAACCCACTGTAACTCTATGTGCCACACACACACGTGCCTCTCGCATGAAACCCACAGTATCTTTGCGTGTTCGGCACGCGTCATCGCCCTTGTAACTTTGGTATTGCACACACGTTCCTCTCAGTATACCCGGGTTCCAAACAACTGTGCATGTACTGACTGCAATTCCATGCCTCTGTTTGCTGAAACCACGTGCCTCACATGAAACCCATGGTAACTCTACGTGCCTCCACACAACCGTGCCTGTTCTGACTTCAGTTCTGTGCCTCAGTTTACTGAATCCAGGTGCCTCTCACATAAAAGAGATGCACAACCATGCCTCAGAGTAAAGAACACACATGCCTCTACTGTATTTATAACTGTGACCACAATTAAATAACATCCGTCCAAAAAACCATCATTAAAAGAGATGCACAGCCAAGCCTCTTATACATCAAAATCCATTATGTTCAAAGGCTATAACTAACATCACTGCGGCAGAAGATTGAAGATAAAAACAAGCCTCCCAACAAGCTGTTTGAAAGTTATCAGCACCAAGCTGTTTACTTCAATAGACGATGCCTGAAGAAAATCACTGAAACCTTCTTGTTTGAACACCATTCTATTACCCAAACCAATGAAGTAGGAGCAAGGAGTGCTCACATATATATCATCATCACCAGATTCCAGAGTAACTTCGAGAGTTAAAACGCCAGTTCTAGGAAAAGTCACAAACTCCTTCAAACTCCTCACAACAATACCAAGAATAACCTGACAAAAAACATCAAGCTATCAGAAATAGAATAAAAATTCAAAACTATAAATAGAAGGCGTAATAAAAATAAATAAATAAACAGAAACAAAGAAAAAAACAATGGGGAAAAAATCTGACCATATAATGACCATTAACATTCATGGAATCAATCCTGTGAACAAAAGGACAACAGGGTATGTAGTCATCATCAAATAGTTGACACCTCATGAAATACATCTGCTGATAATTAAGAAAAACACCATGGGTGTAATAACAACTCCCAACAAGTTCCTTCTCGGAGTCGCTCAAACCATGTAGAGCTACAAAATATAATTACATAGGCTCAAGGAAACAGAAAAATCAAAATGTACAATAAAACAAGATAAAAACTTCCTTAAAAATAAACCTTACCAACAGACGGTAAAGGAGACAACGCATCTCCACGACCAACACGATAAAAATCAATACCAATCCAAGTTCCATAATGTTCAAGCCTAATGGTCATTATATCACGAGGACGAACACCATAATCACTGACCAATCGTTCCCAGGAAGGACCATGGAATTTGCTCCTCACACGACCATGACTAAACAGAACACCATACAAATAACCCTCATTGCACTGAAGAGCCAGATCAATATCTTCGTCACCCCTCCTTATGGCTAAAGTCCTACACTCCTCGATGTAACGAGCAAGATGAGCTCTAACACTGCACGGAACATACTGCACAACAAATCAAAACAAGGATCATAATCAAAATCTAAACAGCATGGACAGCACCAAAAGAAATAAGTGTGTGTGCCAAAAATTGAACAACTATAAAATAATTTTCTTACAACACGCCTCCAACAACGCTGATCCAGGACCACACTGAACCCATCTACAGAAGAATCAACAGAAGAACACGGGCCACCAGGCATACGGCAAAAAGGACAAGCCATAACTGCAAGGAACACAATGATTATCAACAACTAATCCCACAAAACCCAGTTGAAACTTGACATCTGATAGTGTTGGTAGTCCCCACCCGTAACTACCCCATAAATCTCCATATCCCGGAAATATAATGGGAACAAAAAGAGAAACGTGAAAGGGAAACAGGGAAGCCACAAAGGCAACCAGTAGGGAACGACGATATTGCGAACGGGGAAGCGCGCTCGACGCTGAAGAAGGACTACCGTAAGAGCAGGCAACAAGCGCGGCGGCCGGAACAACTGCCGCCGTAACCACACGACAAGAGCAGCGGCGGCGACGGGCGGAGACGATGACAAAGAAAGAACAATGCGCGGCGAAGGTTCGCCCACAACAGAGAAAAACTGATCTCAAAACAAATCAAGAGGTATTACAAAACATTAAAAGTATAAGGACTAAAATGAAAAAAGAAAAAACCACAAAGGAAAACCGGAAACCGGAATTCGCGGGAGAACAGGAGCGTTCCACACGTGACACTTGACGCGCGGGGAGCGCTCCCCGACTAATCGTTGCGGGGAGCGCTCCTCATTCGGCTGCTACGTGCGTGCCTACGACCGGTGGCCCTGCGGTCGCCGTCGACGTCGCCGTAGTACCGCATCGTGCTCGCACATTCGCCACGGCTTCTCGGGTGATCCGAGGTGGGGACGGCCCGCGAATGCTCCTAGAAACCTTAGCTCTGACAGGTGATTGACAGTGGAGTCTCCTTGTAGAAGTAGCAGGCCACCTTGTCCTCTTCTCCCCGTGCCTCTGGAGTGTACCTTGCTCTGCTGCTCGCAGCGCGTCCCGTGCCTCTAAAAGTGAGTCATCATCGTGGTTTAGCAGCAGCACAGAAGGTCGATCGGCCAGTGTGCGAGAGATCGTCACTCTCATAACTCCAGGATGAATGGCCCGCTAAAAACGAGCAGCAATGGAGCTGCCGAAAGGGGTGCTGGAAACTCTGCCACTGGGGCGGTGAAGCCGCCGTCACCGTCGCCGTCGCCGGGGAGGCTGCAGGGGTTCGACTCCCTGCATATGGAGGCTGAAAGGATTCCCGGTGGCCAAAGCCACGCCGCCAAGGTCTGTTCTTCCCTCCCGCTTCTTTCAATGGGCAACAAGCCTCCGCTTTCCGACAAGCAAAGCTACAGAACAGCATCAGTATTTGCAGATCCTGTCTCCTTTCTCGATAAACCGCAACCAAGAACTCCTCAATAGCACTATAGCACAGTTTATCAAGGAAGCCTGCTAAAGTACCGTATAGAAACAAGTATTGAAAACCGACCTATTTTTATAAGCACCTTGCATTGTACAAGATCGTACGATGATCTCTTTCTCTTACTTTCACGTGTCGTTTAGCTACTAGTCTTGCTCTATGTTTCATCAATTTTTCTTCGGCATCTAACTTGACTTTGTACATCCACTTGGCTTTATAAATGTTTGACACATCAAAAGGCTCCCACGTTTCTTTACTTGCGGAGACATTAAGACCTTGTTGAACCTTTTTTATTTTAATTAATAAGATGGCCGTACGCATCATGCCGATGCAGAGGCTGGGGAGGTCCCCCTTTTCAAAAAAAAAAAAGGCTCCCACGTCATATGCTTCTCTGTTCCAGGGTGTCTCTTCCAGATACAATTCTTTTTTTTTTTTTGAACAACTGAAAGGCGCATAGCGCGCCAAATCATTCATTATAACAACAGCTTACATGATTAATGGCATAACCCTTTTGTGATACATCTTGGATAACCTGCTTCAGGGAATGATGCCAGCGTTGATGTTCAGCAATAGTACAAGTAGTTACACAGTGTTGATTTGGATTAAATTCCTGCGAATAAGCTAGCTTTGCTGCATCATGAGCTACCGAGTTTTGGTTCCTTCTTACATGGAATACCTGGACATGGCTTGAGCTTGTGAGGGCACAGAAATCTGCTAATATACCTCTAATCATCCAGTGTCCAGGCTGCCTGGTTGGTTCCTTTGCCGCTGCTGCTTTTGCTAAAGTTAAATTATCCGTTAGAATGGCAGCCTCATGTATTCCTGTCATGTTTATGATGATGGCTGCTAACTTGATCGCCAAGGCTTCGGCATGTATCGCTGATTGAGCTTGCATTGCTGTTGCGGAAATCTTGATCTGCCATTTTGTTCGTCTTTCTTGTCCTTCTATGGATATCCCGATACCTGTTTTCCCTGTTCCGTTCACACTTGATTGTTCCTGTTTATTCCAAGCTGCATCCGTGAATATTTTCGTTGAGGTTGAAATTTCAGTCAGATTAACTGTATTCCCTTGAACATATTTGTCTTCCTTATGCTTGCAATCCTTTCCTGTTTCAGAAGTAGCTGTTTCCTGCATATTTATATTTTGTTCCAAAGACAAACTGTTTATGATTGCTTGAGCCGCATGGAATACCTGTATTGGAGATGCATCTTTTCTTTGAAAAACTTTGTCATTCCTGAACTTCCAAAGGCACCACAAAAAAATGAAAATATTACTTAAGGTTGCATTTGGATGATTTGAATTAGCTAAGTTTAAGATGGTAGTAACTAAAGAATCTAAATTCTGACACAACAAATCAGTTCTAATGTACCAGGGGTTTGCAAACCATGCAGCTCTAGCATAAACACAGTTGAAAAATATGTGCATCTCATCCTCTTCTAAGCCACATCTTGAGCAGAACTTACTAATGTGCTTAGAATACTTACCTGCTCTCTTCCCTGTAGGTAAAGCTTTTCTTACCAGTCTCCATGCAAATGTTTGGATTCTAGGAGCCATATTTCCGTCCTTCCATACCTGCTTTAAGAGTTCTTTTAAATTACTGTTTAGAGTTCTAGGTTGTGGCTCTCCTTCCTCTTGCAAGACCTGGAAACAAGTTTTATATGCACTTTTTGTAGTGAATTTCCCTGTTGGTGTGTGTTTCCAACATAAAATATCTTCACCTTCTTCCTGTATGATTGGCACCTGCTTGATGGAATTAGCTGTATCAGAATCAAATAAAAGATCTATGAGATTAACATTCCATTTTTTCTGCCCTGGAATCCAAAGATCTCTAATAAGAGCCGGATAGATAAAATCATTATCTTGAATTATGAGATGATCATAAATACTTTCCCAAGTGTTAAACCACGGAGAGCTCCAAAGAGAGATATTGCCAGCCCTGATTTGGAAAAAAGAATTTCTAATAAGAATTGGCCTAACTTTAAGAATGGAGGCCCAAAAGGCAGATTTGGGAATATTATAATTGGCTCTCCAAAGAGAGGAGTCAGGAAAGTATTTAGATTTGAAGATTTTTGATAGATGGCTGTCAGGCTTTTCAACAATTCTCCAAGCAGCTGCAAGAATGAGACACCTGTTGGTAGCTTGAATATTCTTGATTCCTAGTCCCCCTTCATTTTTTGGAGCACAAATGTCCTTCCAAGCTCTAAGACAAAGAGATTTGGCATTAGCTTCTTCCCTAACTCCTGTCCACCAGAAGTTCCTAATGATAGCAGTAAGTTTGGCCAAGAATTTTTTGGGGAAGAGAATATTTGACATATAATAAATGGGAATAGATACAATTCCAATACCGATGACATGTTGCCTTGTTCTGCTCACGTACTCCCTGGCGACCCCACACTAGCACTCTAGCAGGCGCTGGCGATGCCTCTGATCTCCATGGTGATCGGTAGTGCTGCACTAGGAAATCATATCTTTGCCTGCAACGAACAATAGACACTGTAACACGCAAGGGCAACCCTACATGGGCCGGCCCATGCATCAGTTTTCTTTTGGGGGGGTTTCGACGGATATTTGCTTGATTTTTCTCTATTCCGTTTTGTTTCATTTTCGATTTATCCGCTCACCTTGCTTATTTTTCCATGCGAACCAACCTATGGTTGGATGGTTAGAGCCTTAGAGGGATTGTGGTATCCCCAGCCCACCAGGGTTCAAGTCCTGGTGCTCGCATTTATACCTGCATTTATTTTAGGATTTCCGGCGAGGCGCATTCAGTGGGAGGAAACATTCCTGTCGATGACGAGGTGCATACGGTGACTTAATAAATTTCAAGATGATATGCTGGTTCAGTCTTTCGGAGGTGCTTATAGGGGTAGGGTGTGCGTGTGTGCGTTCATAGGGGTGAGTGTATGCACGTGAATATGAGTGCTGGCATCTGTACCGTGTTAAAAAAACTTATTTTTCCATTTTGTTCCTATATTTTTTCTCATATTTTCTCTTTTTAATACATAAAAGTACCTTTTTTACTTATGAACACTTCTAAAATTGCTAGTGTTTTTAAAAAATCCATGAACATATTTTTGAAAATTTTACAAAATAAATGTCGTGAACATTTTTTTTTACTTCATGAATATTTTTAAAGTTTCTGAACATTTCTCGATTCATGAACCTCAATTTTTTGGAAAAAAACTCTTGGGTCTTCTCAAATTTTTCATAAAGTCCAATGTATCTTATGAAAAAGCCCAAGTCACCTCCGATGCCTCTTCGTAATTATTGGGCTAGAAGGGATTTCCACATGAGGCGAAGTCCCTTTTGTTACTAAATCCATGGAAAAAAAGAAAACAAAATCACTAGTAAAGGGGAACCTCTTGCAAAATTAGTCACAAGCTGCTACGGTGATGACAAGTGACGCAACATATCTGCGCCAGTTGTTGCCTGCAGTGAGGTTTGGTGGAGTTTTTCTCAGGTCAGGCGATGGGATATGGGAGGGATGGACGCGGCTTGCCTGCTCCCGAGTCATACTCCCATCCCTGTTCCCAGGAAATCCAACGTCACATAGCCCGCGGACTTAGTTTCTCCCGAAAGGAAAAATACCAGCCCCCTTGCCCCACCGCTCCATCCAGTTCATCTAATTTCCCCAGTAAAAACCAGGCGATCTATAGATTGGTGTCACCGTTTTCCTGCTACTGCTCTTTCTATTTCCTTCTCCCGCTCCTTGCGACCTGCTGGAAGGGGAAAATCCTATTCTCAACCTTAAGCGAGAAAAGAATCGCCAATGCTATATTTCGCTTATAACAACTGTTAAGCGTAGCACTTGCCCACGGTTCGCTTACAGTGGGCCAGGCCATTAGTGGTTTTATGAAATCTTCTTCGAAAGCAGTCGAGGGCCGGGGTCGGTTTTGGGAACCTTTCTGGTAGTTTTAGGAAGGTTTCATCGTTTTTTTTCTTTTCTCTATTTTCTACCGGCTTCTCGGTTTTCTTCTGAGTCTTTTTTCAGTTCCTTTCTTTTAAAAACGTAGGAACATTTTAAAAATTTATGAAAAACTTTTATTTTTAAAAAAATCAAATTTGTGAACATTATTTTAAATTATGAACAGTTCTTTTCAAATTCGTGAATGCCAGAACCGATACTTATCACTCCCCAAGTGAGAGAAATAGGGGTCATTTAGATGAAGTGCGTGGGGACGGGCTGGCCCATGTACACACTTTTCTGTTCTTTTCTATTTCCTCTGTTAACCACGGCAAGAATTATGGAATGGAGGGAGTATCTTATATGTGTTCATATTTATCTTTTTATTTTTCTGTTTATTTTCTTTTCACTTTCTCATGTCCTTTTTTGTTTTCTTTTTTCCATTTTTATGTTTTAATATTTTATTTTATGTTTTTTTGCTTACTTTCTTTTGAAAATACGTACATATATCCATATGTGCATGAACAAGTTATTTCAAGTCTATGAACTTCTTTTAAAATGCATGAACTTTTTTAACATGGCGACAATAGCAATGCAACTGCTATCTGTGCATCAACCACCATGGCGATGATCTGATAAGAAAAACACCTTTACAACGATAGCTGCTTTCCTTAAGATGAATACGTATAATATTTTGCAAGTTCGGATTGTCTTCAACCTTTTTTTTTTACTGCAAAGCAGGTTGGCTGGGCGACAACACTGCACTTGGCCTTCCAGAGTCTAGGTGTTGTCTATGGGGACATGGGAACTTCACCGCTCTATGTGTTTTCTAGCACCTTTATTGGTGGGATCAAAGATACAGATGACCTCCTTGGTGTCATGTCCCTGATTATTTACACTCTGGCTCTCCTTCCGTTGATGAAATATTGTTTCATTGTCTTGAGAGCTAATGATAACGGTGATGGTGAGTAAATATCTCCCATTTATCTTCTCAACACAACTTGTGTGATTACATATAAGATTTTGAAGAACTACGAAAGATTGTAACTTTGTTACAACGAATGTTCCTATTAAAAAAATATTATTCGGAAATGAATTACCATGAAGAACCATAGGAGCATTTTTTTTCTTCTTCAAAATAAAACATAAATATTCACACAATCCCACCGCATATTGTTTTTAGACAACATGTTACAGAGTACCTAAGAATCATTAGAAGTGATAGGGACGTGAGCGTTAAGCACTTAATTCCATGAAAGAAAATCCAAAATATGTGACAAGTACTTAGATACTATACACACACAAAATACTTCATGTGAGAGTAAAACATGTGTTATGAATGCACAACCTTGCAGGTGGAACATTTGCACTTTATTCCTTGATATCTCGGTATGCTAGGATTAGCTTGATACCCAATCAACAGGTTGAAGACGCAACGGTCACCCACTACAAGTTAGAGTCCCCTTTGAATAGTGTCAAGCGCGCTCATTGGATAAAGGAAAGGATGGAAAACAGCCCAAAACTGAAGATCATACTTTTCCTAGTGACTATTCTAGCAACTTCAATGGTTATTGGTGATGGTGTGCTAACTCCATGTATTTCAGGTGAGCTTACTTTCTCTCTCCAGGTCATCTTACTTGAGTACGTACTCCCTCCGTTTCTTTTTACTCCGCGTATAAAATTTGGTCAAAGTCAAACTACACAAAGTTTGATCAAAACTTATATCAAAAAGTATGAACATCTATATACTAAAACTATATAGTATGAAAATACATTTCATGGTGCATCTGACAATATTGATTTCATATTGTGAATGATGATATTTTTCAATATAAAGTTAGTCGAACTTTACAAAGTTTGACTTTGACCAAACCTTATACGCAGACTAAAAAGAAACGGAGGGAGTATAAAATAACATGCATGCAAAGGATAGTCAACACATGAACTGATACGAGAGGGTTCTCGGTCTTCACGAATTGGGGGCAACTAGCCAAACAAACTTAAGAAAAACCACCCAACAACAACCACCAAATGTGAAAGTCTTTGGGGAAAGAAAACTCAAACCAACAAATTCATAAATTGAAACCAATCCATCAACCCAATCCATCCACTTGGCCAGTCCATCAACCCAATCAAATCCAGGATAAGGGGTTAAACAAGTTGGATTTCATCTCCACACTGAGAGGTCTTGTTTTGATCATCTCCACATGGGGAGATCTTGGAATAGAGGCACAAGGCTCCAATGTCTAATCACATTTGTTTGTCCTAGACGGAGAGGAGAACGGGGTATTTATAGCCACTAGGTCACAACTACTAGTTTTGGGGTCAAAACGGTATATGTGGGCCTTAGCTCATTTTGACGCATCTAGGCACGACTGGATAGTCGGGGTTGGATGGTTGGACTGTCCAGGTATGCGGACTTGGTCCGGGGCTCTGCTCGGTTGGGGGTCCGAAACGGTCGGTTTCTCTGGGCCAACTTATTTCTCCTTTGCTCCTTGCTTGACCCATGCACCTTCACAGTCCAAGTCATTCGGCCGGCCATAAGCACACATAGAGTACACACATTATGCAATAACCAATTATCAACTCTAGGAGTGCATTCATCAAGGAAAAGGAGCACCTCGTGTTGGATAGCCTTCACATGTGTCATTGGTCCATCTGTAGCATCTTTATCCTTGGTTGTTCCAGAACTTGGCGGTTATTTAGGCATGATCATGTCCGTGGAGGCTCATCATATCATGAACTTTTGAACAAATGGTATCAACAACTACTTTATGAACTATGCGCATGCTAAATAATTATCATTTGATTAAAGAGGGAATTTACCATTCAGAATAGCATGGAAGCATCTTATTGTGTCACTGAATAAATGTCCCATTTGCACTATAATATATTTATAAGCATGTGCTTTCTGCCTAGCTAATCTTTTTGTATTTTACTATGTTGCAGTGCTTAGTGCAGTCGGTGGAATCAAGCAATCCGCAAACTCCTTAACTCAAGGTATACCATCCATTAAGGCACATCTCGCTGTTTAGCAGAGAAAGTCACATCCATGTCACTATGTTATGTTGGCATTTTATTTGACTCGTTTGATCTCATCAACAGGACAGATTGCTGGCATTGCGATCGGCACTCTGATTGCGCTCTTTCTTGTTCAACGCTTAGGCACAGACAAAGTTGGTTACACATTTGGACCAGTAATCTTGACATGGTTCATCTTAATTGCTGGCATTGGAATTTATAATGTGATCAAACATGACACTGGAATTCTAAAAGCATTCAACCCAAAGTACATCATAGACTATTTCCAAAGAAATGGGAAGGAGGGTTGGATTTCACTTGGCGGTGTTGTTTTATGCATCACAGGTATTTTTATCCCATGAGTAACTTCGCAATACACCCCAATATCATGGGAATATAGCCACATATTTATCATGAAAACAAGAATAGAAGTCTCTTCTTTACTCCAAAGTTTTGAAATGGATATTGTGTAGGAACCGAAGCAATGTTTGCTGATCTTGGTCACTTCAATGTGAGAGCAATTCAGGTAATCAGGCAACTCAACGGCGTACTTATTTTTTCATTATTTATATTTTGAATGCATGAGCATAGAGAAGGGAAAATAAATCTTTTTTGAGCTATATCAAACAGTACTGTGAAAAACTACTTTCCTTGATTAATAAAATTATCATCACCTTTTCATGCTTCTCAATTTACTCACTTTTTAATATAAAAAGATATCACACTACAGATTGGCTTTTCCGTAGTTCTACTCCCATCAGTGCTGCTGGCTTACATGGGGCAAGCTGCATATCTTCGCATCTACCCTGAAGATGTTGCAGATACATTCTACAAATCTATCCCAGGTGAGATCACAAAAGGATAAGCTAAGAAATGGAATGAGTTAGTCACTGAAAGATTAATATTTAACAATCAACTCATTTATTTTGTCATCAGTTCCATTATATTGGCCAACATTTGTGGTGGCCGTGGCTGCTGCTATAATTGCAAGCCAAGCTATGATATCTGGTGCCTTCGCAATCATTGCCCAGTCCCAAATTCTTGGATGCTTTCCACGCGTTCGTGTCACCCACACTTCAAATAAGTTTCATGGGCAGGTCTACATCCCCGAGATCAACTATGCATTAATGATCTTATGTGTAGCTGTGACAGCTATTTTCCAAACTACAGACAAGATCGGCAATGCATATGGTAAGGAACGCCTTGACCCTATATAAAGAAAGGAACAAATAATTCATTACCAAAAGATCATTTCAGCTATATGATCGAGATATATCATGCTTCTGTTATTCCCTTAAGCACCTGCTTCATGAAATTTCTCTTGGTTTTCGCTCACCCCTTTCATCAATTTTTGTTAGTAGTCTTATGTTGCACAACTTCAAATAAAAAACACAGATGCACTGAAGTTGCTCTTAACATGATGGTCGCCCTTCATTGTCTGACTAGATTTCGGCAAGCAGTATGTGACTCACTAATATGCTATTAGTGTTACTTCTTAAGCTGCAAAACCAGAAAGAGTGAAATCATCTTACGAACATTATGAATTCAGCATTAATATAGTTTCTAGGTATGATATGACAATGTCTGCATAGCATAACAATTTGATAAAAATATACCAGATTACTCCCTCCTAAATTTCAATTGCATCGTGACCTTTTAACTTATTCATATAAAATCAAAGAAGCAACAATAAAAAATTCACTCTGTTATTTTCAGTAATAAAGTATCAGTTGTATGATACTCATATATTCGTCGCATATACAGGTATTGCTGTCGTCTTTGTGATGTTCATAACAACACTTCTAGTCACACTGGTCATGGCCATGATATGGAAGACAAGCCTGATATGGATTGCACTCTTTCCAATAATATTTGGTGGAGCAGAGCTCACGTACTTATCCTCGGCGTTCTACAAATTTACAGAAGGTGGCTACTTGCCACTAGGTTTTGCAGCAATTTTGATGCTTATAATGGGCATATGGCACTATGTTCATGTTCACCGGTACAAATACGAGCTAAAGAATAAAGTGTCAAACAACTATGTGGCAGAGTTGGCAACAAGGCGAAATCTTCCTAGGCTTCCAGGAATAGGTGTTCTGTACTCAGAACTCGTGCAAGGAATCCCACCCATACTGCCCCATTTGGTAGAAAAAGTACCTTCCATCCATTCAGTTCTTGTGATTATCTCAATAAAGTACATACCAATCAGCAATATAGAAACACACGAACGGTTCCTCTTCCGGTATGTGGAGCCAAGAGATTACAGAGTATTCCGATGTGTGGTGCGCTATGGCTACAACGATAAAGTAGAAGATCCAAGAGAGTTTGAGAACTTGCTCATTGGGCACTTGAAGCAATTCATCCATCAAGAATCATTCTACAGCAAAAGCAGACATTCCCTTGCAGGAGAAGATGCTGCAATTGAAGAATCAGGAGATGCAATGGAGCCTTCTGTTGAAGTTCAAGATGCAAGGTTACCGAAAATGTTTTCAGATGGAATCGCTGCTAGTCCACTAAACAGGTGCATGAATGAGATAGAGTTTATTCAGAGAGGGATGGATGATGGTGTTGTCCATCTGCTAGGAGAAACTAACGTGGTGGCAGAGCAAAATGCCGGTTTAGTGAAGAAAATAATAGTTGACTACGCCTACAATTTCATGAGGAAGAACTTCAGGCAACCAGAGAAGATCACATGCGTCCCTCATAACAGACTGCTGCGGGTGGGAATGACATATGAGATCTAGAGATATGCTCAGCTCAGTGGATTGATCAAATTGAGAACAGAATAAGTTTTTTCTGTATCAAGTGCAGAAAGCATATGTAGAATAAGGTGGTGACTGCATAAACAGCCTCCCTGACTGAGCAACAGAGGATGGACAGATTTTATGCGTACAAGTGGTGAAACTACAGTACATGCGATGGATATTTTTTACCATATATTCCCTCCGTCCTAAAATAAGTGACTCAACTTTGTACTAACTTTATACTAAAGCTAGTACAAAGTTGAGTCACTTATTTTGGGATGGAGGGAGTAATATTTTTGTTAGGGAAATTATACCGCGTAAGTGTTTGTTAGCAGTAAGTGTGCAATCGCTGTTAAACTCCTAGTTTGGCTAACTCTTTGCCTTATTCAGGAAAACTCAAAAACTTAGTATGCGCACTTGTATACAGAGATTGTAACCGACCGGAAAAAAGGAAAAGAGAGAATAAATTATGACCTTTGTGTACATTCATCTCAAATTGTGTATACACCATGTTACAGAAGAAATCGCAGCAGAGGCATTCCATCGAACACATCAGAGGCATCTGCGCGAGAAGCGAATCCACACCATACCACGAGATCGTATGCGTACCTGTGCGTTCCACCTGGGCCGATCCACACGCCTCTACTGATCAATTGTTGCTTCAACTTGCCACCAGTTCGCTACTCCGTTCCTGCTAATAGACAATTAATTCCAAGGATGCTTGGTTCAGCGTTGGGAGTTCGAACAGAAAAAAGAACAGGGAAGCTAATCAACGACGACGGATGAGATCGACGACGAGACCGCTGGTTAGGAGCGAAGCACGAGCCAGCGCCGCCGCGGGGGAGGATCCGGCCACCGAGAGATGGCGGCGATGAACCACTAGCCGATCGCCTCGGGTGCTCCTGTGGCGCCTTTTTTTTTACGCGGAGCATCCTGTGGCGTTTTTTTTTTGTAGAAACACGTGGACTAATACCTGTCCATGGGCAGCCCGGCCCGGACGGCCCGAAAATCCCGGGCCGGGCTGAGCCTGAGCGTGCCATTGGGCCAGGCTCGGGCCTGAAAATTGAACGCGACGGGTAGATTGAGCTGGGCCTGGGCTTGCAAAAAACAAGTTTTTAGATGTGGTTGGGCCAGGCCGACCGAGCAGTGTTGGGCTTTTCCATGCTTGGGCCCGATTTAGTAGGTCCGATGATCGGGCCAGGCCGGGCTCAGGTTTGGGTTTTCATTCAGCACTGTGCTTTGTTTAGCCCGGCCCGGCCCGAGATATGCCTAGTTATACTCAGAACATAGAAACTGTTCTTTTAGGAAACATAGAAGCTGATTTGAAACTCTAGCTCGCAAACAAGGAACAATCACGTTTGGGTGGGCTTGTCTTATGTCCTGTTCGGCAATCCACCAACTCCCGAAATCCGCGGAGCGTGCAGCTTCGTAATTTTCAACTGCAGCTCCGCCCGCTCCGTGAGTGGAGTTGTGAAGCGAAGCGATTTCGAACAGGGCATTAGTTTTGATTAACTCCAGCCACGAAAGATGGCTATCTTAGGCTCCGTGATTACCTAGGCCAACCAGGTGATTTTATCTTCTTCCCTGACAATAGTACGACATAATAAAGATTGCATGTTTGCTGGTCAACTAGAGTATAGAGGCAAGAGGATGTGTGTAACCCTTCATTCGTGCTGACTCGTCAGCAACGCTGCCCGTCCGCCTCATCTCCTATGGTCCTAGGACCATGTAGGCGCGATGGATCCCGCCCCTTGTCAGCGGGAGGGCTCCATTTTTAGGTGATTTGCTCAGTTTTGTTAGAATTTATGCCATACTCAAGAAGACGAGACTGCGACGACTTTCTAAAGTTAGAATAAGGTTCTCCCCGCCTAGCTCCTATTTTGGTGGTGCTTCTAGCATCGTCAGTGGGTGTGTGAAGGTGATTCTGGTGGTGCTTCTAGCATCGTCCGTGGTGTGTGGAGGTGTTTCTCCGGCAAATCTCACGGGATTCGATCGGAGTTTGTCTTCACGGGATCCACTTGGATTCAGTCTTTGTTCGTCTACGTTCGTGTGTCTGCAGGTTGAATTCTTTCGATCTACGCTTCTCTTAGTTGGCAATGGTTGTTGTTCTGAGGCGCTGGTCTTATAGGGGCTTACCGCAACGACATTCCGATTGTCTACTACAACAAGACTTGCCTCGCTCCAGTGACACAGAGGCGATGACGGAGGCACGCCTTCGGTTAGCTCCAGTGCTTATAGTGGTCGCTAGGTGGTATATGAACATTGATGTAATTTTTACTTCTGGTGTTCTTTGTACTTGCAAAAGAAAAGAGAGGCCTTTTTCTCTTTTGTTTTTTTCTTTTCCAATACATGTCTTTTTTTAATACACGTGGTTCAATTTTTTATACATGTATTTTTTTCATATTATGATGACAATTTTTCAATAAATGTTTTTGAATATTTTTTGAATACATGCTAAACATTTTTCAAATACACCTTGAACCTTTCTTGAATGTATGAAATATTTTTATAAATTACATGATTTTTTACGTTTTATTAACATAATAATTCTTTTAACACACGTAGGATTTTTTTGAATCAACAGAACTTTTTTAAAAGTACACAAACTTTTTTTCACATTGTATAAACATTTTTAAAAACATTGCGTGATCATCTTTTGAAACGCCTGAACATTTTTAAATGCACGACTTTTTTGGATGGTAATAGCATTTTTTAGTAGTGGTATGAACATTTTTACACTGCATGAATATTTTAAAATGCGGGATGAACGCTTTTGAAAGTTCAAATCATTTGTTTTGCGAAAATAACGAAACAGGATGCTGCTGTCGCTGGATAGGCCCGGCCAATAAGCAGTAAGCTGTGTATAAGCGAGCGCGACGTTCGAGGTATAGCCTCACCCCTGCATCAAAAGGGTACGCACAGAGCGTTGCGTCATGACCCAGGCCCAGTAGGAACGTCCCCTCAAAAAAAAAAAAGGCCCAGTAGGAACGATCGAGTGGCAAAATTTCCCAGATTGTATGATAACGTTACTGCTTATCCATTTTTTATTGCTTTACTCAGTAGTTTATTTTATTTCTTTGATTTCCATTTATTTTTATTTTTTTAATATTTAGTTTTCGGCTGCTTTTGTTTAAATTTGCAAGCATTTTTCTAAGCAGTTAAAACTTTTTGAAACAGATCTTTGATTTTTTTAAACATAAATGCTTTTGGGTTACGTGAGCATTTCTAAAATGTTGAGAACATTTTCTTAAAGCATGAATATTTTTAATTCATGTCTTTTAAGTTTTTAGAACATCTATTAAAATTAATGAAAATATTTTTTGAATAGATGGGCATTTTTTGAAGCTCGAGAACATCTACTATTGTTATTTTACAATTTGTGAATACTTATAACTTAATTTTTTTTAAATGCGTGAACATTTTATTGGAATAGATAAACACATTTAAAACATGGGATTAAGCTAGATGGGTCGATCCGAAACTTGTCATGTATTGCTTCGCCCGTGCCTTGCCATGCGAACTATTGGGATTAAGCTAGATGGGTCGATCCAACAGTCCGGGTTGTCTTGCCGACTAGGAAGGGCGGCTAGGGTTTTTTGCCGCGAGCATTTTGGGAAGCTTCTGTAATCTATAACTTCTTCTATAACCTCAATGACTAGATTGAGGTCTCTGGATCTTGGGAGAAGGACCACTGGGATTTTTTTATCTTGCTTGCTCAGTGTGTGATAATTAGTAGTGATAATAGATTTTGTTCTGGTGTGACACTAGTATTCTAGTTAAGAGGGCGGTTGTAGCCCTTTTTCTATGGTTTGATTTTGTGTAAGTTTGTTTGAACTTTGTACATTGTTGACAATTTATTTGTGAAAATGATCCACGTCAATTGTAGAAGTTTCAAAACATAATAAAAAAAATCATCAAGGTCTCTGGACCATTAAACGATCACTACCGCCACCAGAACAAGTCACTGACATGCTGCTGTCACCACTCCCTTATCGGAGCTGCCTGACCTTGTCGATGACAGCGGGGGAGCCTTCATGCATGTACCCCAAAGTGCCAGTTCCCTGGAGCTGCAAACGTCACGATTCAACCCTTGAATCGGTTTGATGAGTATGATAGTAGATCTCGCCATAGCACACACATGGCTCCAATCCCTAACCTCGCTTCCCCAAGGAGACGACATGAATCTATGCCAAATCTTCGTTGACTCCATCCAGAGGGACGAACTCAGTGAGGATTGGAGCCCGGAAGATTAACTCGAGGAGGATCAGAGCATGGAAGATCAACTCAAGGAGGATTAACTCAAGGAAGATCAATTAAGAGTAAAATACAACACAAATCCTAAAACTATCTCAGGGCGTTAAGTTAGTCCTAATACAACAAAAATGCATGTATGAGTTCTAAGTGTTTGCTAAAGGTGTCACCTGTGTCCTATCCATGTTGTATCAGCTTTGACTTGCATGGGGTGCAGGTTGACCACGACCATGCAGTGAGTTTTTTTTCCACAACCCCCCACTACAGGAAACAAGAACTTTGTCGTCCGCCACGGCTGACGGCAAAGCCACACATGACCTAAACTAATTAAACTAAATAACCTAACCTAACTAAACTAAATAACCTAGACCAATTAAACCTAAACTAACTAAACTAGAAAACCAAAACCAATTAAACCTAAAACTAACTAAACTAAACAACATAAACTAATTAGACTAAATAACCTAAACTAATTAAACTAATTAACCTAAACAAATTAAACCTAAACTAAATAACCTAAACTAATTAAACCTAAACTAACTAAACTAAATAACCTAAACTAATTAAACTAATTAACCTAAACTAATTAAACCTGAACTAACTAAACTAAATAACCTAAACAAATTAAACCTAAACTAAATAGCCTAAAAAAATTAAACCTAAACCTTAACTAAAAACTTAATTAATTGAACCTAAAAACTAACTAAACTAAAAAAACAGAAGAAAAAAACCAGGGTGGCAGGGGCTCACCGTGG